>NW_027491234.1:1200000-1800000 GCF_021521415.1 Bidens hawaiensis
GGTAATGAATGTGGACAAGATGCCATTCGTTGTACACTATTCAAACGAATGTAAAAAAAAAGTATTTTCGGAAAATTTTCTTAAACGAAATTTTTCGGGGATATTTAAAATATGCGGGATACTCTTCTGGCAAAATTTGGTGATATATTTTCCGGCCGACTTTTCACGCATATCGAGGGGCCGAGGGGGAGTAACCGACTAAGTTAACGAGAATTTTATTGAAGATTTTTGAAAAATTGTTCAAGACCTTGCCGAATTTGTCAAGAAAAGGGGGAGATAAAACTTTCAAGGAGTTTATTCGATTGATATCTTTCTATCTTCGCAAGTGTTTCTTGAAAAATTACTGCAATACGGGTGTTAATACATGATTGGAAAGCTATGTTTGACCGAGTTCAAGACTGTGGTTGTTCTTCGATCGATGATTGATTTCTTCAAGATTGAAACCTGACTATGTGGGATACGATTGTCTGTCCGATTAATTCTTTCTGAGGGACTTTGATCCTGACAATGTTGGCTACGAGTATTTGGCGGATTGCTTCTGTTGAAGGGGACAATTCTTGAATGGGTTGATTTGGTTGAGGAATATACAGGTCTTGTCATCTGATTGAAGATGAGATTGTTTCAGTATTGATTAACGAAGGTTGGATCTCTGTATCATATGCCCAAAGTAGTAGTGCATCCAAGCGTATTGGTTGCCGAAGAGCTTCAAAGAGTTATATTTTGGGATAGACGTTATCGAGAGAGTGAAGACCAAAGTGAAAGATGCGGAATGATTGGGTTGTTCATGAAGATGTGTGACGAGGTTAAACGTAAAGACATTTTTTCTTTACCAGTGCGATCGATAGCCGATAATTTGTTGCTCATTGATTCGTTTGATCGAACCATATCATATGCAAGTTGGATAATCGGAATGATCACCTGGAGATGCTTATTTGGGGGAGAGATCTTATACGAGTAGCTACAAGTTGTTGGTTTGCTTACAAAGAGTTATATTTTGTCTGTTTGCAAAAGCCCGAGAATCGTCAGCCAAAGGGGGAGGTTGATATTACGGTTGATGATATGCAGTTAAAGTATTCACGGTTAAAGTATTCAACTTTAACGTATTGGTCGTTAACGTATTCAATAGTAATGTAATCGTCGTTGAAGTATTAGTCGTTAACGTATTCGACGTTAACGTATTAGTCGTTAAAGTATTGAAGACTAAAGTATTGGATGCTAAAGTATTCGACGTTAAAGTATTGAAGACTAAAGTATTGGATGCTAAAGTATTGGAAAGCATTCGACAGCTACGGAAAAGGGGGAGTCTGTAAGTGCACGGATTTGGTGTCCTTAGCTGCTCGAATAGGCTAGGGGTAGTTTAGTCTTTACACTTAATGTATAAAGGCTCATTTGCTAAGCATGTTTAGCGAATGATGCCTCATTCGTTAAGACTAGGCTCATCCGTTAAGTTAGGAGCCCATTCATTATTATAGTGTAACGAATGGTGGCTCAGTCGTTAAAGTATACCCATTCGCTAAGGGTGTTTAGCGAATGGGCTATGGAATGACTTATTCGTTAGTGATGTTAACGAATGAGATGGCTCATTCGTTACTACTGTTTTAACGAATGAGACATGCCTATAAATAGGCCTTCCATAGTTAGTTTGTATAGAGATTTGTGCCATATTTATGTTTATGTACCATTACCATGCCGGATTCTCTCCTCATTTAATGTATTCATCATCCATCATAATGTATTGATCTTTAACGTATTGAACATGACCTTTAACGTATCGATTTGCGACTAGATTCCTGGCTCGTAAACGTTCATATAACGTTTTTATAGAAATAATCACCAACGAACTCTCCTTCTTTCATGGACAAAATTTTGAAATCCCTACGGAGTCCTTGGAGTTTTAAACCCTTCACTTATGCATCACCTTGGAACTTAAGCTTCAAAATCTCCCAGCTTTCTTTAGCAGATGATGCCGATGCAATCCTGGAAAAGAGAGTGTGTACAGCATGTTGAATTAAAGCCATAGCATAACCATCCCTTTTCTTCAGATTCTTGATCTTGGTTTTGTCAGTTTCTTTGTCATCAATACCAGCATCAACAAGGTCCCATAGATCTCTGGACTTGAGTATAGCCTTCATGCGAATGTTCCAATGTTCATACCCTTCTCCTTTAAACACAAGGATTGGGTTGGAGCAATGGAAAGAATGCTAGTTTGATCGGCCATGAGGAATTGAATGAAAGAGTTAGGGGAAAGAAACCAGTGCTCTGATACCACTGATAAATGATGAATCAGAGTCTACTTTGATAACAATATTGAATGAGAGAGAGTGAGTCTTTTTCTTATTTCAATAAAAGATGAAGTACAAAAGCACAAGAAGAACCCTCCTTTAAATAGAAAAGAAAACCAAACGACTATGCTTATAACAGGAACAGCCTAAACAACTTATTCAAATTCAAAATAAACAAACTGAATAGATAAAACAAAAAAACTCAACAACTTTTGACCACATCTAGCATGAGCACGTGCAGAAGACTTAATCTTGCATGCCTTCCCCCTCTCCAATTTTGCATGGGAGTGTTGTGTCAATTTTAACATAATGATCTGTGAGCTAAGTAATTTTACATGCGTTTATATGGTCACTCGAGTAATTGAGTTAGTCATACATTATTGTTATAAGTCCATAAACCTTTAACACAAAGCTAAAAGTATTATTGCTATAAAATAAGTCTATATTTTTCATTTATAAAGTCTATTAAAACACAAAAATTGGGCCACGATCATTTCTCTACCCTAATATGTAATAGCTAAAAAAAAATTGTTTTACAAACATCCTTACATATCCTTCTCCCCTCCCCGTCCGCTTCTACCGATATTCGAAAAAACACGATGCCTCCTCTCTCGAGCATAAACAACCCAAAAGACGAGCGAAAACATCACCGCCAACGACACCATCAACAGCCCGACATAGACCCAATTAAGGTAGCGACATAGCCCTGGACAATGATCTCGAGAAATGTCCGTAAAAGTCTTCCGAACAAATGTGCAATCTTGAAGATCCACCAAAAACGGACCGTACAAGCACAACGAGTACCCTAGTTCGATCCCAGCCGACATTTGGTTAAACGAGTCAGGTGTTAGCCGGCCCGTGGTGGTGCACACCTGGTTCGATGATACTTGACAAACATATTTGCTATATACACTTGAGGCGTTACTCAATGGTACTTCACCGGGTTCACATGTTCGGTTAGTGAAGTCGGGGTTGAACGGGTTGCAAAGGGGTGGCATCTTCGGCCCCGACTGGTTGTAGTAAAGCGGCGCGTTGGTTGGTGGGAAGTTGCCGTTTGTCACGTTATTTATGACTTGGTTGATCACGGTAATGAGTTGACCCGTGACCTCTTTGGACCGCTTTGAGGTCTCGTGAGCCGTGACGTTGTCGACACATGGAAGGATGTCGTCTAGAGTCGTGTGAGCCGTCGGGTTTTGGACCCATTGGTTCATCGCCTCGCAGCTGTCTGCGGTCACGCTATTAATGGCGAGGTACAAGTTATTACATGTGTTAATTATGGAGTTATGGTTACAAGAAGTAATGTTAGCGACAAATGAAAATGAACTTACTTGTGGAGACAAAGGAAGACACTACATAATATAAACGTTGCGGTCACAAAAACCCATCCAAATACCACCAATCTGCAACGAAAAAAGAAAATAAAAATGTAGGAAAAATATCTAATACACAACAATCGGTTTCATTAAAAGAAAAGGAAAAGAATTTAACTCACGTGTAAACCATGCATTGCAAGCCAAGGATGGAAAAAACTGCACGTAGTCATTTTAAAAACGTCACCCAAATCAATTTAAAATTTAGCAAACAATCTAGGGGCAATTCTAAGGTCGGTTGTGTGTTGTTATATATTAAGAAAAAAAAGTTATTCTAGGTCGGATTAAGTCATACAATAAAAAGATCGATAAAACCAAAATTTTCCGTTCCAAATGTAAGAAATCGTTCCACCAAGACTATATTTCCTAAATTTACAATTAACAAAATATCCAAATAATAATAATAATAATAATAATAATCGCAACCATTGGTTTCACCTGTAAATGTGTGAGCTAAACGGTGTTTGGGCTTAATTGTTTAAATGGTTATTGGGTTTTTGAGTTTAATGAAACTTAGTTTGAAATAAGCATAATTGCTATTATATTTAATCAATTAGTTTGTAATAGGTTTATATAATTATATTTTGTATAATTTTTAAATCTTAAAGAGGCAAAAGGTACAAATTTTAGTGAGTAAAGCTAGTTTAAAACCATTGTTCCAAACGTTTGGCAGCCATTGATTTCCTTTTATAGGAAGCGGAAAGAATTCAAGACATGTTTTTTTTCCTTCTTTTTTAATGATCAAAAGACAGAGATTTTGACAAATAACTTTATTTTTACACAAAAGGTACATGTGCCGAGTCCAAGTGGTTTCCACGTGGACTACGACTTCACAAAAACGGATTGGCAGATTCTATTACATGAGTTAAATGAGTCGTAAATGGATTAGTAGATTAGCCGTGAAACATATATGTTTTTAGCCTAATTTTAAACCGTTGGTAGACCAACAGTTAAAAAGATCCATTTACATAAAAAGAAGCAAATCAAAGGAATTAACTTACTTAATCCAAGAAATGTCCATAGCAGCATCACTGCGGATATAACAATCAACGCTATCGCCCTACAAGAACACATACGCATAAGACCTCAAAATAATAAAATTCTTTCCCATTTAACCGTATTAACTGTAATCAAACAAGACGTTACACGGATTGAAGGATATACTGAATATCCTTTTTATTCTCTTCGGTTCTCTTAGACAGTTCAATAGCCGAAGCATTAAGTTTGGTTTGTATCTCATCAATGTTAGCCTGCATATCAACCGGCAAAAACACTTGTGCAACAGCTACATTCTTGGCAGCAGCAAGATCATCCGACACGTTACCAAGTGTCTTAGCAGTTATTTCGGCTTGATTAGCGATATACTTCAATGCTTTTGTTGTAGTTACATGAAATTTCCCCTGACCCGTGTATAAAATAATGCATCCAACACTGCATATTAAAGGAACCGGGTGAATTCTAATGATTATTAGTTTTGTAATTAGAAAATATTAGAGGTTTACTTACACTGTGGTGATTGTGAAAAGAATTAGAAGAACGAGAGATAGAGTATAAGCGGTTTTGGAATAGCCGCAAGGTTGTCTCCGGCAACAACAATAGCAGAAGCTTGTTATAGATAAAAATAGACCGAAGATCACGAACCAAGCTGCGCCCACAATGATGAACGGTGCAGCCGTGAATGCCACAGACTGAAAAATGTGTGCATGCACACATAAGAATGATAATCAAATTGTTGACTACATAGATTATATGTATGTATAATCTTTGATACAAGAAATCAAGAATCAACATCTCAATTCTCATTTATCCCATCGTTACATGCATATGTTCATGTGTTTTTTGGGCATTCATCTTAATATAATTTATTAATTTATGAAGAATTTAATTATAAATATGAGACCCGATTAATAATTCTAAAAACAAACATCTATTAAGTGAACAAAAAGAATAAATCAAAATCATGTAATGCTTTGATCAATTATTCACATATTTTTTCATAAATTTTATGCTTTTTACATAAACGAGTAAACCATGTATATTTTTAAATTTGGAACGGTTTACATATATTTCTAGGTGATATATAACTATATACACATTCTAGGTCCCGAAACTGCCGGATCCGACAACGAACGGCTTTGTTCTTGATAAACGCTCGAGACGGGTGCGGTAAATCAAACGACCGGACATAAATAATATAAAGATAAAATAAATGAACAATCTCGTTGTCGGTTAAAGATTGATACATTAATAAACGAACTGACCCACCCAAGGTGAGCTCCCCTTGGGTGGATGACTTACACCTTACAAACACACACATACATATGCAACATGTGACACATATATATAGCAAAAACAATATTTTAGAAGATTTCCTTCCGTTGAAGCTAAACGCGTGCCCGAAGCTCTCATCTCGTGTCCGGACCTCTCGTCGACATTATTTTCTTGGCCATAAATATATAACAGGTTTCATACTTTGATATCGCAAGTCACATTTTTGGCCTTACAATCACCCCCTTGACTTGTGATCTCAAAACATCGTCGAATTGTGTCTCTCATTTTCGCAAATCAACCCGATAACTGAAGCTTCTTCAATCACCCCCTCAATGTATGATCCACCTAATTCATTCATGAAGACGTTCTCGCTTCTTTATCCATCTCGGATCTTAAGCAATATAGGTTCAGAAGAGCTTGACGAAATACCGGGGACAACGATCAAATGGCAAAGCTTATTAATTTGTTCGAAGTTCACCTTTCGGATCCAACTTCTCGAACACCTTAGAAATAACAAGCTTTGAACACGGTTAAACAATGACAAAACCCGAACAAGTTTGACTTTCTTCAGTTGGTCAATCCGAATAATAACTCTTTTTTTGGGACAAAAAAAAAACACACCTTCAAACATGTGCCTCAGCTCAAACTTTCAGCAGGCAGTAGCCCGAGTAAGAAAGCAGTTGGCTGGTTCTTTTATCTTTGATCAATTTATGCAGGCCACACATAGGGCCCATTGCATGTTTGTACAAATCAGCCCATAACAAGTGTTTATAATCAAGCCCATAACTGGCCCATAACACACAAAACCTAGCAGCCATTACATCAACCATGAGGCAACCCTAGCAGTAAACACCCATCAGCCGCCACTCATTGTTTCCCTGCCGGAAAACCGATCTCCGATTATCGGCGCAGGAAAACCAGATTCTGGCTATCATAGCCGCTGCCGCCACAGTCTTCCACCATAAATCGCCAAAAAATGTTCCAATCACCTTTCACAACCACCCGCAAACACCTGAAACTACCAAACCGGAAAACCATATTCCGGCCGATAATTGCCGCCCGCCATATACACCGCAGCATCCATCTTTCATAACCGATCTCCGGCCACCAAACCCATCTTCACAAACACCGTTCACCACCACCTGAAACTACCAAACCACCTGTTACCGTCGCCTCCACATAACCACCAGTGACCGGCCTGCCGGATAAACGAGCCGCCGCTCACCGAAAAACAACCAACTGGACAACCACCCCGAAAAGTGTCGGTGAATCCAGATCCGCAAACAAAACGAGCTTCAAACACCTTTATTTTCTGAAATCTTCAAACCTTATTTCCAAACATCAAACTTTATTTCCAAAACTTCAACGAAATTAACTTATCGGTTCGGGTAATAGCGGAAATAGAACCCGAATATCAAGAACAAAGTTGAATCATAAGATTCGACCCGCTCTGATACCAATTGTAGGTTTCGAAACCGCCGGATCCGACAACGAACGGCTTTGTTCTTGATAAACGCTCGAGATGGGTGCGGTAAATCAAACGACCGAACATAAATAATATAAAGAAAAAATAAATGAACGATCTCGTTGTCGGTTAAAGATTAATACATTAATAAACGAACCAACCCACCCAAGGTGAGCTCCCCTTGGGTGGATGACTTACACCATACAAACACACACATACATATGCAACATGTGACACATATATATAGCAAAAACAATATTCTAGAAGATTTCCTTCCATTGAAGATAAACGCGTGCCTGAAGCTCTCGTCTTGTGTCCGGACCTCTCGTCGACATTATTTTCTTGACCATATATATATAACGGGTTTCATACTTTAATATCGCAAGTCACATTTTTGGCCTTACAAACATTATCAACAAATCACATTTATACCATCTTGTTTTAAAAACATATAAGACTAAAAAACAATCTTATGTTTTGTTCTCGTAATTTTCAATGTTCTATCAGTATTCAGATAAAATTAAGAGTACGTCTTACGTAAAACCCAAAACCTAAAAATGTTTTTCCGGTTTTCTTTTTATGGAATGTATGCTTTAAAACATATATAGGCACGTAACAAGGTTTAATATTTAGTAAAGTAGATGTAAAATTATTTAAGGGGTTTTCCATGCAATTCTGGTTTTTTCTTTGTTCATGATATTAATTAGGATGATGATTAAAGGGTTTTGATGAATATATATTCTAATCTAACAAAAATAATTCAAAACTAGAACCAAATAAAAAAGAATCAAGAAACTTACAGCCCAATAATGGCGATCTTTAATGTTCCATCCTCCTTTGTATTTTTTGAATTTATCAAAAGGATCTTTTCTTCTTGTTCTTTCTTGAGCCAAAGCAAGTGATGCATTTCCATTCTTCTGTTCATCCCCAAGCAGCCTCTTGCTCCCCCTTTCAGTTTTCCCTACAAATTCAAAAGAATAATAAATAAATAAAATCTTCATTACATCCTCTAAGATCCCTGAAATTTTCTTCAAGAAAAACACATTTTCTTGATGAGTCAAAGACATATTAATAAAATAATTAAGAAAAAAAAAACCTGAAATAGGTCTTGATTGGAAGATGGTCAAATGGGATTCTGCATGTGATATAATGAAAGAAAAGGCAAGGAAAAGAAGAAGAAAAGAAACCGGGAATGGGAATGAGAGTGAAACCCTTTTTGGCATTATGATTTTAAAATCTATGTTTTTTTGGGTTTGAAGATGGTGCGCTTTCAAGAACACACTTGAGCCATACAAAATAAAATGGAGGCCGAAATTTGCTCTAAGAAATGCCTTTTTTAAGGGATTTTGACATGCAATGTAGGTTTAATCTTGCATTGTATATACATATTTTTAAATTTGTAACACTCTTCTCCGTGGCGAAGCTTGAGCAAAATCATCGAGGGGCCGAAGTTGTATGTATCCAAAAATTTTCGGGTTAGCGGTTAGGTTTGGGCTGGGTCAAAGTCAAACAATATAAAAATTTTCGAGTCAGCGGTTCAAGTCCGGTCAAACAATATAAAATCTAAATAACTAATTTTTCTTCATTCATTCAAAAGATCATTCTTAAAAAAAACAAAAGACCTAAAATATTTAAGACGATCTGAGAGTGAGATTGCGAAGAAGGGTGATTGGGTGAGTACCTGGTAGAAGAATTACAAAGCAGCCCGACGACCTTTAAGATCTTTAAATTCATTGATTATGGACTCCGAATTAAATGTTTCAGCAATTTCTTTTTCTATGTAAATAACCAAACTATTCACGAGATACTCGTTGGACATCTTATTGCGAAGACGATTCTTGAATATTTTTGCGACTGAAAATCCCCTCTCAGTTGTTGCTGTTGAAACAGGAAGTGTCAAGATTAACCGAATCAACCTGTCAACCAAATAATACGTCTCACATTTTCGAGTTTCCACAAGAATATTGCATAGATCCGAAATACTTGATATACCACTTAGCTTGGTATTGTTTGTCATTTCAACAATAAAAACCACAAATTGATCTCGTAAATGAGTCCTCTCTGGCTCCGTAAAATCTTCAGGATAATACTTCTCAATAAGAAGACAAATCTCATCAACATTTATCTTTTTTTGAAGCCAAACTAGAACTAAGAGATAACAACTCCATCGTGTGGTCATTGAATCTACTGTCCAACTCATGCAATTATTCGTCTAATGTGGATGTAAAGACATCTACTCGGTAATGATGCTCAAATGTAACATGGAGTTCTTTTTTACGAGGCCGGTACCGAGTAGAAGTATATGGAGCGCTCATATCCGGCATTTCTATTATATGCTTGTTGCAAAAACAAGTAACTTTTTCAAGAAATGAAACCCATCCAGTGTTTCTATAATCATTTAGACTAATCTTTGTTGATGAAACTAACTCCATGGCATTATGAATATCTTGGGTTTTCTTTTGTAATGCTTGAGAAAGTTTTTCAGTTCTTCCTAATACTTCTTTCATCAAGTAAAGAATAAACATAAACTCAAATGATTTCATGTAAGCGTAAGCTGTATCGGCATCTCCACGTTGATCAAAAGTAGTATGAGATAAGTCTTCAATTATTCCTTCGAGAACAACACGAGTGACAAAAAACATGTTGAGCAAACTGCAAACAAAGTTATAACGGGAACCCCAACGTATATCACCAACTCTTCTCAATGTCCCAACTTGATTGATTTGATTTCACCCAATTCCAGTAATCTTTTAACCTAATCTACCTTGGCAATTTGTAACTTATCACGACGTTTACTAGAAGCACAAACCACGTTAATTATAGAAACCATTTTATTAAAGAATTAGTGTACTGGAATAACTTCCCTTGACACACAAACCAAGGCAAGTTGTAACCTAAAATCAATGCACAAAAACGTAATAAGCATAAGAGTATTTTAGTCAAACCGGAGAAAAAAGACAAAATAAACAAGTAACCTGTGAGCAAAGCAGTGAGCATAATATGGATAAGGACGATCATTACGAACAAGTGACCGCAATCTGTTCCATTCTTCTCTCATATTTCTAGCACCATTGTAACCTTGACCAGGGATTTTATTAACATCACCTCATAATACAAAAGTTGTCTCCACAAACTTGTTTTCAAGGTTGCTGATAAAGTATCGTGAACCAAATCCAAGACCCTTTCTCGTAGCATCCCTTTTGCGTCCGCAAATCTTAAAACGATGGACATTTGCTCTTTTTTGACTCGTCTCTTGACTCATCAACCATGACACAAAAGCCCGAATCCCCTACTTCATTACGAATATGCTTTCGAACTTTATTTGCAATAATACTAAGAATTCCTTTTTAAATATCACTTGAAGTATACTTTGAATTGTAAGGAGCATTCTCTAATATAGCCTTTGCCACTTCATCATTATAGAATTCTGTGTATGAGGAGTATTGATATTCCGTTTTATACTGTCCCTTGTGTGAAATAGAGGGAGAAATTGGGTCTCATATTTTGGTGGCTGTGCATGATAGCTGATATCTGGAGAGTGATCGGGAGGTGTCTTGGCTAGATTTCAAAGTTCTGATGGATATGTGATCTTGGTAGGACACTTGGACTCTTTTTCTTTTAATAAACAGAAAAAAGATTTATGGAAGTTATTATCATATAGTCGTGGTGGATTATATGGAGGCATCGAAATGAGATTGTGTTCGCCACTAGTTGGTTCCATTATGGCAATGATTTTTTATGGGTTTCGAGTATAAATGTAAGATTTAAAATTAACTAAATTGAGTGGTTGAAAAACTCGCTCCTTGTTATGTAACCGTTTTCCCACGACTAGTTTTTAGACCTTTATTCTTGTGATATTTGATTTTAATTTTAATTTTGGCTGGTAAAAAACAAATAGAAATTCTCACTAAAACACCTGAGATGGTAGGAAACACATGAAGACAAAGACGGGTTTAGTTTTCCAAGTAATTTTCGTTTCTTAGAGCATTCCCAGTTCGTCCCCTATCTTCATCCTATAATTACACTAAAAAACGCTACATTTCTATCTTATTTTCAATTAAATAATATTTTTTATAACTTTATAATTATACCGAATTTTCAGTTAAAAAGAAAACGATAAAACAAATAGAAATTCTCACTAAAACACCTGAGATGGTAGGAAACACATGAAGACAAAGGCGGGTTTAGTTTTCCAAGTAATTTTCGTTTCTTAGAGCATTCCCAGTTCGTCCCCTATCTCCATCCTATAATTACACTAAAAAACGCTACATTTCTATCTTATTTTCAATTAAATAATATTTTTATAACTTTATAATTATAGTTTATCTCCCCTTTACTCACAACCAATTTCAACAAACATTAAAAAATAAATTGGGACAAATAGGTTTTCCCCAAATTTACAAAAATCACTTACTTTTCTCTCTCATTCACTAAAAACCACTTTTAACCCTATCTTGTAATTTACAAAAATATCTCACAAAAATTTAGGAGATGGGTTGTGAATTGGCAAAAAGAAATATTAATTTCGGCTCAGAATTATGCCCGTTATGTGGGGACTATGCAGAAACTGTCGAACACTTGTTTGTTTCATGTAGTTTCGCACAAGATGTATGGCAAATCGTATCCATGTGGTGCGGGCTACCGTCTATCTATGCATTCTCGGTTCGAGATCTCCTTAACTTACACAGGTATACGTGTTTTGATAAGAAGAAAGCAAAGGTTTTTTATTTTGTTTGTTTAGTCACGTTTGGAGTATTTGGAAGGCTAGAAATGAGTTGGTGTTCAACGGAAGGTCTGCAGTGCTATCAGATGTGGTGGGTGATATGAAGGCGCTCGGGTTCCTATGAATTGAAAACCGAGCAAAGTGGAGGAATTTAACGTGGGAAACTTGGCGAAGTTTCAATATTAATTTAGATGTTTTCATGTTGAAATTGATTGTGTTTGGTTTGGTTGGTGATTCAGTGTGTTAGTGCTTGTAAAGTTGGTCAGTTTGACTTTCATATATAATATACATATTTTTGTTGGTCGTTCAAAAAATGTTATTGCCCTTACTTACTTTATTATAGTTTTTGTATTATAATAAAAAAAAAGGTGTGGCATTACACTTGTAGGTGTTTTTTTTAACAAGATGTCAATGTTGAGAATTGTTTGGTTATTTTAAAATCGCTTAACAAGAATCACTTAAGGGAATATATACTATGTTTGAGCAAACTCAATTTAAAGGTGTAATTGATGAAACTTGAAACAAAATTACGATACGATCATACAGGGACTATCCGTATAATTTATTCCATTAAATGTTGTATAATATTTGTATTTCTAACTATTTATGTTTTGAGTTCATTTTGATTAGTATTGCATTGTTTTGTATTCGTAATAATTTTAGTTTCGAATTCATTGCAAAGTAGTATTTTTCTTTTACTCTTGTGAATTTTGATATTCCCTCAATCTTCAATCGTATTGGATATGAATAACAATTCAACTAGGTCTGTAATCGAACCAAACAAATATGAACTAGGGCATGTTCATGTTCATTCATTTAACATAATCGAACATGCACAAACACGAAGAAGAGGATTATTCCATGGTATATTCCAAAGATATCATGATAACCACGTAATGGTAGCACATGTGAAGATAAAATGTGCAATGATTATTGTGTTGTAAAGATGCAATAGATCTTGTAGTTGAAACAAGTGAAGACAATCGTTGGAAAATATAGGTTATTATCCTAACTACTAGCCGAAACTTCCATATCTAAGATTTATTATGATTAGAAATAGAAATGAAAGGAGCCCAAGACTAATGAATACGCTCAATATGAAAAATTGAAAAGTATGAGGCCCAAAACACCATGTGGCTTACTTTAATTCATCATCATCATCATCATCATCATCATCATCATATTTTATAGATATATTATACAAACGCTATAGAGCCAGAAACTAGTTGCAATTGAATACATCTTGATTGAGGCATTACGAGATGATTTGAGCCGAAAAGTTAGTTTTCCGTGATAACCGAATGATTATAATAGGATTCATACATGCATACATACACACTAGTTTAAGCTCGATCCGCCTATATGTGCACTTCTAGACGGCCTATCATCCTAAAAAGAATCCAGCAGCATAACGTTACTCGTCGATGAACAGTGCACAGATCTCTACTCTATCATACGCTGGTACAAGCCTTGTATAGGCAAATCTCCATACGCCTCATATTCAAGCATTTGGGATTATTCCATGCGTATGGCTTCCCATACGCCAACATCTTAAGCGTATGGGTTATTTCTAGGCTAAAGGGATTGTCATACGCCAAACCTCTAGCCGTATGACCATTACAACTAGGCGTATGGCCACATATTACATACACTCTTTAAGCATATAGCCATACATATAAACCCAATAATACCCCTAGCATATTTGAATAGTTACGGACACTACACTAACATATATGCTGTTTTTATTTTCTAAATTTATCTCTAAGTTTTACTTAAGGTTAAGACTAGTGTTTTTTGATTGTCAAATGTCTTTTATTTTGACGTCCAAGTTTTCGAGTCGGGTCACATGTCAAATAAATAATGATAACTTGTCGTTGTAATTGGTAAAAGTAAGAGTTATCTTGGGGCTTTATGCTAATCATAATTCGTAACCACGAACAGGTAACTGAAATATTAATCGAATTTAATTCCAAAATGTTTTTTTACATTTTTTTTTAAAGAAACATATATAGATTTTTCTTTCCAAAGTAAGTTTCAAAAAGATTTGATGTCAGCGTTAAAATGTCTCGGAGGTTGCTCGAAAACCTATAATATATGTTATATATAAATTAAAGAAAGTTTGGGGTTGATTAACCTTTAGTCCATATAGTAGTTCCGTCCATGAGGTTAGTGAGGTCTTCAAAAAACTGAAGCCGGGGTCTTTTTCCGGTTATGGCCTACCACATGCATTTTCGACTCAACCATTCTTAAATCGAGTCTTTCAATATGAGGGCAACAGACGCGTTATACCATTTTTATAGTTTCGTAAATAAAACCCTATTTTCTGCCATTATACTTTCAGAATGCCATGAAAATTGCTTGATCCGGTAAGTATTTGTCAGTTAACAGATTAAAAGACAAACACGTACAACACTACAACAGTACTTGGTTGATCGAAGACCTATCTCATCAAGGAACAAGTAGTATTTTAGTTACTCTTAATTGAATCATGTTGCTTAGGACTTACGAAAAGAGAGACTTTTTGATCTTGAATAAGGCTGTAAAACAAATTGTGATAAGTGTTGATATTGAAGTAGAAAAAAATATTGATGATTATTGATTAGTAATGTGTGGGCAACATGGTGTTTCATGCCTCTTTCATGAAAATTGCAGTCTTTATCAGATTCTATTCCCTTTTCATGAAAATTGCGGTCTTCATAATTTTAATTAATAATTAATAAATTTGACAAATAGCAATGAGTTTAATTTTTCTTTTAAAAAACATCTTTAGAAGCTTCCACATTGCACATCCGGCTACGCCGGTGCAACACTAATGTCCTGCGTCATATGGAAATATGTTGTGCCAGGGGTGCAGATTATGAGGGACGGGGTGTTTCTGGTCACTCCTGTTTTTCGCTTCGTATATTAAATTTTCATGATTTCGTTCAAATAAAATGACTTTGGTGATTCAGTCACAATAATGGCTTAGTCCAAACTTTACCACTGTGTTGCGCCAACACTTAAATTTGTTATGTCAAGATTGGCATCTACTACAGCAAGATTAAAACTTGTATACCAAGAGACACTTATCAAACACTAATTGACTTTGAAATATTTAGAAGTTAGAGGTTTTTTACAAATCATTGGCCAAGATTGCCATCTTAGAGTATTCTCATCCTATCCCCTGTCTCTAAATCAAAAATTACACTAAAACTCACTATATTTTTTCTCTTCATTTCAATTAAATAATACTTTTTATACCTTTTATCATTACTTTTTCTCTTTTCTTCACTCACAACCATTCTCAAAATATATTAAAAAATTATAGGGGATGAACAGTAACTTTTCAAATATACAGAAAAATCACTACTTTTTCTAAAATATAAAAATTCTTCACTCACAACACCCTGAATCACTCTCTAAATTATAAAAACACCCCTCACAAAAAATGAGGGGTTAGATGAGAATGCTCTTAGTAACTTTTCTATATGGTAGTTGTTATTCGCTTCAATATCCTAAAATTGTTTTTGTCTACATGTAATAAATGATATATTGGTAAAATTGGTTGAATAATAATTGTTTTTCATTTAAATTATTACATAGTTTTAAGTGAAAAGTTAGTCAATGTCCTTTGTCTGCGTAGCAATGACGGTACTTTTAGTTAAGTAACCCCCTCCAATACACTTGATCTTAGCATCTATTACAATATACAACTACGCATATCTTTCCTAACATAAGAATCTTGAATAAGATTGACTTTACGGCCGGCACAAAATCGAATAAGAGTCTAATATTCGAATGTGATTATTTACCATATCAACATGATACCTTTGTCTTTGTCTGCATCTTGCAATATCTATACATTTGGGCAAGTTGAACCAAATTACACATGAATTAACATTAACTAAATATATTATATCTGAATAAATATTTCAAATATTTAAGTAACTTTGACTTTGAAATTTTTATTTGTGTAGTTGACATATGGAGTTCAAGAATATCGGTTTAACTGGTACCATGCATTTGGGTATATTTTTATTCTCAAATTACACACAAAAAGAGTCTACGACTCTACGTGATAATTGTAGTTGACTTTTTAAAGTTTGACTTGATCAATGTTCTTAGTTTTCTACTTTTCTTAGAAATTACAAAAACAATTTTAAATAAATTTAAAGATTTTAATAGATACAATACAGACTAGAGATTTCAATCATTTGCATTATATTTTCAAACCACGCTTTTGCTTTGTTGGGAATAGGGTTGCAAATAAACCAAGTTGCTTACAAGCTATTTGAGTTCGGATCGATAAAAAGCTTGAAACAAGCTAAGCTTTTTCGAGCTCAAGCTGAGCAGAGCCGAGTCTGAGCCTCAAGTAAGACTCATTTAGGTATCGAGCTCGAGTTTTGTATGGAAAACTCATTTAGGCTCGTCGAGTCTTGTGTATTTTTAAGTTTTACCTATTTTATACTTCTTTGTACCGATTTCACACTCCGCAACCGAACTCGAGCCGAGCTTTGGCTCGTTTAAGGTTTATGGTTTTCTCAAAATATAAAAAATAATTAAAAACATATATATATATTTAATTAATAATTAATAAACGAGTTGAGTTCGAGTTCGAAAAAACAAATCATGAGCCGAACTCAAGCTCGATTCATTTACACTCGTAGCTCATATCCTGTTTAACCATATTTTTATGACGGAAAATCTTTCTGTGTTGTATCTAATCTAAGATAATGTGTAGTGGGCGGTATGTTTGGCGACAAATGGGCGATTTTGGCGATGAACAACCCCCCCCCCCCCGGCGATAAAAGGGGCAACAAGGGGACGACGAGAATTTATCGCCGCGCTTGTTTTTTGATTTAATATTATTATATTAAGTATGTGTGTGTAATATATATATATATATATAATGTGATGGGGCTACAACATGACATTCAATTAGACCCTCTATATAGGATGTTAAATGTATAAGGTGCTGTTTGTTTTTGAAGACAAAAACTATATGCAATCTTATTTCATCTGATTTTATGTCTGCAATTGAAGATCTGGTCTGAAGGTCTGCAATCTGAAAATATAATACTGTTTGTTTTATAAACTGGATATCGTCTACATAAGCTGAAAATTAGTTACCTATAAACCAGATATCGTCTGTATAAGCTAAGTGGTGGTGGTGGACGGTGGGGTGGTGGTGGTGAACGGTTGTGACGGTGGTGGTGGCCGACGGTGGGTGGTGGTGGTGGGGGGTGGTGGTGGTAGATGGTGGTGGGTGATGGTATGATGGTTGTGGCCGACAGTGAGTGGTGGTGGTGGCGGACGGTGGTGGTAGTGGACGGTGGTTGTGGCCAACGGTGGGGTGGTGGTGGTGATGGACGGTGTGCTGGTGGTGGTGGGTGGTGGAGGCAGACAGTGGTGATGGTGGGTAGGGACGGTGGTGGTGGGTGGTGGCGCCGGCTGACGGTGGGGTGGTGGTGGTAATGGTGGGTGGTGGACCGTGGTGGTGGCGGACAGTGGTGGTGGTGGGTGGTGGACGATGGTGGTGGGTGGTGGCGGCGGACGGTGGTGGCTCACCGTGGGTGGTGGTAGTGTTGGACATTGGGTGTTGGTAGGATGTTAAGAAGGGTGAAGAAGTGTGAAGAAGTTGAACAATTGTTTATTTTTTAAGACCATAAAAGCAGTTTTCAGATATTTTTTTTTCTAAAAAAAACAAGCAGTCTTCAGAAGCTTATGTCTGCGCGCCTGCAGACGTAAGCCCCTTGCAGACCTTTTAAGTAAAAACAAACAGAAATTAAGTTTCCAATTTAACAAACTCTACTTATTATCTATTTAATTTAATTAAAATTGTTCCACATTTATGGTTTTGAACCGCAATAATAAAATGAAAAATATGTTGTTGGTGGGAATCAAACTCACCACCTTGCTTTTAAAATGTTTGTGTCATACCAACTCAACTAGGATGAATTGATGTCAGCCTTCTCTTTTCCTTAATAAGTTTAGATTCACAATCTTCTATTTTGATTTCTTTTAAAATACAAATACAAATAATATTTCTTACTAGGGTAAAGTTAAAATATAAGAAGAGACAAAAATGTAAAATGTGAGAAAGATATGTGGTTATACAAAATACCCCTAAAAAATTAAAAAAAATCATAACTCAAAATATGAATTAAAAATGAAAAAAATTTAAAAACCAAAATGTTTCACCCGTCTTTCCCGTTCAAAGAAAACGGACGTAAAGACACAATGCCGAGAAAAAAGACACAATGCAAAAAATGAACAAACAACACAATGATAAATAAAATAGACACAACAGGTCGCAAAATTTTACAAAACGCCGAACAAAATATAACACAATGTTGCGTAATATAACACAATATCAAGAAATAAAAAAAGACACAATCAATGACGAAAACAAATACAAAACACAATGATAAATAAAAAGACACAATGATATTTTTTTTCCTCAACATTGTGTCTTTTTTTTTAAAACGAGGTAGACGGTG
This sequence comes from Bidens hawaiensis, assembly GCF_021521415.1. Taxonomy (NCBI): domain Eukaryota; kingdom Viridiplantae; phylum Streptophyta; class Magnoliopsida; order Asterales; family Asteraceae; genus Bidens; species Bidens hawaiensis. The sequence goes on from NW_027491234.1 coordinate 1,218,591, forward strand.
AAAACATTTTTACAGTTTTACATTTTTCGTTTTTTTATTAAATTTTAAGTTACGATTTTTTTTATTAATTTTTCATTATTTTTTTGAGTGGTTTTTTTGCTAGAATTTCTTCTTATACTTTTCATTTTTGTCCCTATTTATAGAATAACTTTACCCTATTTTACTAATCTATGTATTTTTAAAAATTTACAATTAGTCATTCATTTATATTAATTATGTAATTTATATATGTATATTTGTTGTTTTTTATATTCTTCAAACCTAGTACATTAATAATCCTAAATATCCCCACTAGTTACTCTTTATTTAATATTTCCTTTTTTCACTATCAATTATTATTATATTATTCATATTTATAACCCGACCATCGATATATAATTTAAAATTCAAAAGAGTAACTCATTTTGGAAATATGTATTTTTATGGCAACACAAACGGTGGTACAGCCAATATTCCCAGACTATTTTGGGGTTGCGTCAAAATTTTGAAAATGGTACGAGAGACGTGTTATCGAACTATTCTCATAAAACTAAATAACAAATTGATAAAAGATAACAATTAAATGAAAAATTGGATAAATAAATAAATAAATATTAAAACATGATATAATATTGATTCAAAACCTATAATATAGTTTTTAATGGACAATATTAAATACTAATGCAAATAGTAAAATTTATGTGAAAACTAATGGTCTGGAAATTGCTTCCAAATCGTCCGTGATGAAGTCATGAAACCAAAAGCGATGATTGTTATCATGAAGAGCTCTGACATGTTTGGATCACCTTTATCGGTAAAATAATGTTGATATAGTAGTATTTCTTTCTATTTTGTTTTGATCGGTTTATGAACTATTTGTTTATAAATGTATCTAAAAGATATGTAATTAAATCGGAATACAAATATATAACCCGATACATGAAAACTATGGCGAATATGTGACAACATATGCATGTATAATTTTAATTTTTTAACAAAACATGCATTTTTCTTTTGATATGATACACGATAAGCACACTTGATGCATGAGAGTAGGTTGGTATGCAATGGATATTTAACAAACATGCAAGGAAAACATATGATACAAAAAAGGATTTGGAACCCTAGGGTCACATGACCCCGAGTGCAACGGGGAATTCTTACTCACATGCCTATAGGGTGTAAGGCATTCTAAGAAATGATTAGTTTTGCGGTTTTCTCACAGAGTGGCGCCCGTGAAAGCAACAGGAAAGCCCAACACAGTTCCGGAAAACTGGGAACACCCCCCCCCCCCCCTTGTGCGAATTAAGTGTGATTTTTTTCCACGCCACTTGGTGAATAACACCGGTTTATTCCAGATTATTGCCAAAATGTGAAAAAGAAAATGAGAATCTTCATCACCGATAAAAGTGGGAGTTGGGATGACTCCGTGTGATCTAGTATAGATCCAACCATTTGAATCTTGACATTAACACCAATTTTAACAGACTTTCAAAGAGTGATCGGTAAATGAGAATCTTCATCACCGATAAAAGTCATTCTAGAAGTTTAACACCTAAATCAAACCATATGAGAGGACAATCAAAAACCAGGTTGGCCAGACTACTTCGATTTGAACGGTTGATTTAAGTTTTGGTTGAACAATTCACCTTTCTAGTTGACATCGTTTTCAATTTTAATTTGTTTATTGTGGAATGTGATGTAATCCAATTTTATGGAACGGTTAATTTATTACTATTACTAGATTTTATCTCTCGTATTACGGGGTTGTTTTACATTATTTGTTTTTAATATATATATATATATATATATATATATATATATATATATATATTTGGATTTTAATTTTATTTATCGTAAGAAAGTTAATGATTAATTGGAAAATTCCCAAAATAGCCCCTTTTAAAGAGAGAGTCCCCAAAATAGCCCTTTTTCCTCAAATTTTTTTAGAATTTGGACTGTCAAGACGCATTGAGAAAAGATAAATATAAAGAGGGGGCATGCCAAATTTCAAAGGAAAGTCAGGGAGGAGACAAGATTTGGGGAAATAATAAAGGTAAAGTCCAAATTTTTATGTAATCTTGGAGCAAAAGTTCAGATTTTACAAAACTTTTTTTTTTTAAAAAACCGTCTTGAGATACTGTTTTTTTTATGTTTCCTACCTTTCCCGTCCATATTTTCAAATTCTTGAAAAAATATATTTTTTACAATTAAACCCCTGAACCACCACCACCACCTTGAACCACCACCACCACTACCGCCACCATCCACCCCCACCACCCACCCACCATCCGCCACCACCATCCGTCACCACCCACCACTCACCGAAAAACAATGACGTCACCACACCTCCTCTCTTTCTCCGTCTTCATCCTCCTCACCTCCGCCGTAAGCTCACAACCGTTCTCATGTTTTGAAGGTTGTAAGAAATATAGTTTTAAGGCTCAGATATTTTATAATCAGAATTGTCGTCCAAATCCGCCATGGCTGCAATCACAGTTGCATTTGTCAAATGCATACAACAGAATTGCCAAGCCAAGATACGGATGATGAGATCAATAAATTCCGATTTTGCTCGCATAATTTCCATCGTCACAGCCTTTTCAAACAAAACAACACCACACGGCATAAGCATCATCATCATTATAAAAAAGAGAGTTGTTTAATCACGGCGGGGGTGAGGAAGATGAAGACGGAGAAAGAGAGGAGGTGTGGTGACGTCATTGTTTTCCGGTGAGTGGTGGGTGGTGACGGACGGTGGTGGCGGACGGTGGGTGGGTGGTAGGGGTGGATGGTGGTGGCGGCGAATGGTGGGTGGTGGTGGTGGCGGTGGATGGTGGCGGTAGTGGTAGTGGTTCAAGGTGGTGGTGGTGGTTCCAGGGTATAATTGTAAAAAATATGTTTTTCCAAGAATTTGAAAATATGTACGGGAGAGGTAGGAAACATAAAAAAAAAACAGTCTCTCAAGACGGTTTTTTGAAAAAAAAAAGTTTTGGAAAAATTTGAACTTTTGCTCCAAGATTACATAAAAATTTGGACTTTACCTTCAATGTTTACCCAAATCTCGTCTCCTTCCTGACTTTCCTTTGAAATTTGGCCTGCTCCCTCTTTATTTTTATCTTTTCCCAATGTGTCTTGATAGTCCAAATTCTAAAAATTTTTGAGGAAAAAAGGGCTATTTTGGGGACTCTCTCTCTCTAAAAGGGGCTATTTTGGGAATTTTCCCATAATTAATATACTTGAATTTTGATGATAAAATGGTTTCACAAATAAATGATATGTTAAAATCCGGTTTAAAAGCTATATAGGTTTAGTGATACCCATTACCCGTTTATTTTCTTTATTATAAAATTGTTTCTTAATTATAAATAATATTTTTTTTAAATAAAATAGGATATTAATTTTTAGTATATCCCTATTTTATAGGATTTTCATATCAAATATTTGATGAAATTAATTTTTAATATAATGAGATGTTATAACCCGTTTAAGAGCTATCTGAGTTTGGTGACACCTTTACCCGTGAATTCGAGTAAAATGCGTGAGAATCTTCATTTACAAATAAAGCAATCTGATAGCTTGAGAGAATGATTGTTTTACAATTTTTGTTTTTTAATATTTAATTTTTGGATTTAATTTTCTTTACTGTAAGAAAGTTAATAATATACTTAGGATTTGATGATGAAAGGGTTTCATAAATAAATGATATGTTATAACCCGTTTAAAAGCTATCTGGATTTGGTGACCCATGACCCGCTTATGTTTTTTACTATAAAATTGTTTATTATTTATAAATAATATCTTATTCTTTTTAAATTGAATATTAAACTTTAGTATATCCCTATTTTATAGGATTTTCACATCAATTATAAATAATTGGTAAGATTAATTTTTAATTTAATGAGATGTTATAACCCGTTTAAGAGCTATCTGGTTTTGGTAAGACCCATACCCATGAATTTGGGTTAAATCAATCAGAGGTCTCAATTTAAAAATCAAGCAATCTGTTGACTTTCATAAAAGAGGGGAGCGACCACATCGCGACACATAGGATTTTAGGGGTTTCATTTATATATATTATAGATTATTAACTTTTTAAACAACTAATATCTTTATTTTCACTTTCTTTTAATAAAATTAGAACCCATACCCTTTTAATTGAACGCCATGCACCTTTATCATTAGACCAAGATATGATTATAGAACAACACATTGTTGTCACCAAAATCCTTTGTAATTATTGGACTCGTTACTTGCTACTCATATGTTATAGTGTAGATGTGGTGGGAATTTGATATTGGCTCGGTTCGTTATGGTAATAACCTATATAAAAATTAAAGTTAATTATAAATCTAACTAAATACTTCATTCAAGTTTGTAAATAATTTAGCACAACTGTCAAAAGGAAAATTGGATTAAAATAATGTTGACTATGGACTACTAGCAAATAACAGACCCAACTAACAGGTTGACTTCTGACGGTTCCATCTTTTAACATATTTGCTCCCAACGAGTCGTGACTCGGTTCGTTATGGTAATAATCTATATAAAAATTAAAGTTAATTATAAATCTAACTAAATACTTCATTCAAGTTTGTAAATAATTTAGCACAACTGTCAAAAGGAAAATTGGATTAAAATAATGTTGACTATGGACTACTGGCAAATAACAGACCCAACTAACAGGTTGACTTCTGACGGTTCCATCTTTTAACATATTTGCTCCCAACGAGTCGCGACTAATAGATGTTTAACTCTGTTAGTCTCCGGTCGTCAATAAAATGTTTTTTGCTGGAAAACTCAAACTAAGCATAACCACCACCGCTTGAACACCACCACTATAGGTCCCAAGGCAGGTGGATCTAACAATAATCTTGGATCAACCAAGCTTAGTGCTAGCGGAAATCACACTAAGCCATCTAAGCGGTCTCGGATCTTGAGATGTTATTTTCGGGTAGAGAGAGAGAGTCGAGAGTAAGAAAGAGAGTTTGCAAAAGGTTTTCTATTAATTTGAACAATGAACAACTCCAAACTCTCATGGCATGCTTCCTATTTATAGGGAAGCATGCATGAGAAGTAAGTCACATCAAGTGCCCAATGGGCTTTACAACATTATTTATCTTGGGCCTATTACATATTAAATAACCAAAACGGCCCATTACATAATAACCAATACAAAAGACTAATATAAACAAAATGGGACCTAACAATCTCCCTCTAGTCTTTAGTATTGGAACCCGTCGGTGTCGTAATCTAACCAGCCGTCCTCGGGTAGTGGAAGTTCAACAACTCTTTTAACAAACTTGTTGAAGGCTTCAACTATCCGGTCTGTGTTCTGACGACCGATATCCTCGACGGTTCCCAGGGGAGAGTTGTAGAGCTTCTTGATGTCTTCTATATGCAGCCCCATTAGCTCGTGCTCGTCAAATACGCGAATCTCAGGCAGATCTTAGCAGCGAATGACGGCCTCCCCTGTCGTGTTGTCGAATTCCTAGCCAATGAAGTCTCGGAGGATGTTAGGAATAAAGGGCTCACCATGGTAGATGATATGACAATTCTTTGGTGCCCTGTATCTCCACATTGTTCGTGGCTCTCCGGTGGCTGGGTCTATCTCCTTTGGGTTCTTGTACTTCCGACCCTTATTCGGCTCAAAATCTTTGTAGTCGACCTTCGACTGACGATGAAGATAATCTGGAATCCAACTTTCAAACGTACTTCCAACCGCACCATGGGCCAGAGCTTTTCGAAGATAGTTTATGTCAAGCTTTGGTAACGAATTCAGCTCATGGTGGTTGAGATAAATCAGATCACCACTATATCGTCTGATCGCCCAACACGCGTTCTCCTTATTATATTTCGCATATACAATTAGCAAATCATCGTGGTAAGGGTAGATGAGATCGCGGGCGCTTGCATGACTTGACACAATATGATTCTTCCTCTTCTTCTTTGGTGGCTCTTGTGTCAAGTTGGTAGTTTGATTGGAGACGGGATCAGCAGCAGGAGTCTCTGAAGCTTGAACTTGAGCAAGAGGAGTGTCTGGATTAGGTGAGTAGTTTATGTAGTCATCTTCAACCCCTTCCTCTGTATTCTGTTCAATAAGATGCTCCAAGTTCTTTCCCGTTTCAATAAAGTCATCCATAACACCTGCAAAGTCATCAGGAAATAAATCTTTATACATATCAGTAATCTATGTGTCATGCTCCCTGACTTTGCCAGCCGAGTCATGAGCAGCAGGGTCCTGAACTTCATATTGAGTTTGTGGAGGTGATAGAGTGTTATCTCCATCTCCACCACCTACGGCCCCGGCTCCTCCATTTCCACCGTCATCCTCATCATAGCTATCATGAACATCATCATCGTCAACATCTTCCTCATTCTCATCTTCGTCATCACCATCATTACTACCACCAACACCGCTAGACTGGCCGCCCTGTTGTACCAAATGACCGATAGTCGCCTCACCTTTAGACACTCCCATTCTAACTCCTCGCAAGGCCACACTCGGACCTACGGTAGGCTGTGAACCACCAGCCTGAGAAGTCTCACCAGACCTTCTCCAACTTTTGAAAACTGTATCAAGTCGATCCTCCAGACCATGAAAGTCATCTTCATGAATACCCATAAGGTTTGAGGCCGCTTGATATTTGCTCACCAACTCTTCGTTTGTCTTCAGTTGGAGCTCATTAAGACGATCATGTTCCATCACCTTCTCTTGAATAGCCTACATTTCGGCTCTGAGTGAATTGAGGGAAGCGGATGAAGCGAGCTGATTCTCTAAGATTGTAACTCTTGAATTTGTGGCCTCACTCTTAACATCCCACTTTCGATTGGCATCCTCAATCTTCTTGTTGAGACTAGTCTTGAGAGCACTTGCAGATGGCAGATTTCTTTCTAGAGTGGCCAATTTGTCTCCAAGTGTTGAATTGTCAGCTCTCATATTTGCGTTTTCCGAAGCTTCTCGGTTCATTAGTACTTGAAGATTCTGGATTCGGGTGTGGAAGGTGTTGGTCAATAATCTTTGATTTTCAGCAAGTGCGTTGCTTTCTTCCTTTTGCTCTTCCAACACCCTTATCCTCTCCCTCAGAGCCGCCTTCTCTTCCTCATCCTCCACTGCCTTCTGCTTCATTTCTTTGATAAACATGAGGAGCACAATTTCTCGCTCAGCCCTTTTAGAGTTTGATTCCTCCAGTGCGACGATCCTATCGAGGATAGGACCAGCGTACACTGGAGGTGTCGAAGACTTTTCTTGGGAAATGGGTTTGGGTGAGATAATGGTGGATGGTGGGGTGGTGGACATTATGGGTGGTGAGGTTGTTTGCAAAGGTAAGGTGATGGGTTGGGTAAGGATTGGTGAAGTTGTAGTGGTGGGTGGTGTTGGTTGTGTCATAGGTGGTGTTGTGGTTTGGGTTAGGGAAGTTATAACGGTTGGGCTCTATAAGCTGGTTGTTTGGATCGGTGAGCTGAAGATGGATGATGTGAATATGGAGGAAGTTGTTGGTTCGGTGATTGGTTGAGTGGGTGGTGTTGTGATTTGGGAGGGTTCGGGTTCGGTTTGGGTTGGTTGTTTGACTGGAGTTTTAGGTTGGTCTTAAGGCGGTGAAGAAGGTATTTGGGGTAGGAAGGTAGATATCGGTTGGTCTATTGGAGTGGGTTCAGGTGAGGATTCAGGTGAGTCATGGAGTAAGGTTTTGGTGTTCTTGGATTTGGCTTTCTTTCTGGTCTTTGGCCTTTTATTGGTAGGGATTTGGATTTTTGTTACATCTAATGCTTTGAGGGCTTGGGCTTCTTTGGTGATTTTGGGTTGGTTAGATGGTTTGTCTTGTGTGGGAATCTTGACAAGAAACTTGGTTGACTTCTGGGAGTCCCCAAGTTTCCTCAGACGCTTCAAGGGCGGCTGGTCTTCCTCTTCCTCCTCAAGCTCAATAATCTTGCCCTTATCAGCCTCCTTCCTCTTTAAATCGTGTTTGGCTTTTGTACGGTCCTCAAGAGGCTCATTAGACGAATCCTGTTCTGCCTCGACCTCTGGCTCAACATCCTCTTCACTCTCAACAGATGCCTCATCCCCAGCAGGCTCTGTTTCTTCAAACAATCCAAATTTAGGACCCGACCTTGGTCCTATATACTGGTGTCCCCTTCCTTTGGTTCTAAGCAACACACCAAAGATTGACGTATTGATCTCATTCACATGATATGGCTCGGGAAGAGATTTCTTGTCTTTAGCCTTCTTAGACCCCGGCCTTGGAACATCTGGGATCAAATCATCCAGGAGCATCTGTACGAATCTCGGGTACATAAGCCATGTGGCTCCACTCCTGATGTTCCCTAACATGCACAGGAATATTCTTCGAGAGTAATTGAACTTCTCTCGAGTTGTTAATGCAAACTTGATCCTGACCCAGTCCACACTCATGCTGTCAAATCCTCCCCAAATATCCGCAAAGCAATGAGTGACTATGTGGAATAGAAATCTCCAGTATGGTGGGAGATGTTTCTCCTCAAGGCTCTTCCATTCTGTGTCATATCCCATCTGAGTGACAAACGCTTCCAACTTCTTTCTATCTCCCTTTTCATATGTGTAATCAGGTTCGTCAGCAATTCTTAAAACCCGTCTAATGTATGCTTCAGTGATGGTAAACTCTCTTCTTGCAACCTTTGTTGTAAACGATAGGGAGTCATCAGTAACCTTTGCAAACGCCTAGAAGTCCAAGACCCACTTGTAATAAACAGCTGGGTTGGCTGTGATAGCATGTACCAGGGGTGATTGCCTGAGCCCCTTGACCATAGACGTGAAAACTTTATCGTTCTTAGCCTTTGGTAGCTCGAGAGCACAGAACAGATTGTGACCCTGAAATTAGACCATAAGTTCATGAGAATCATCATTTACTAAGAGAAACACAAAGAATATTTACAAGAGCATTAAGTAATTACATATTACTTGATTTGATTAATTACATGTAGTAAATTAATTATGTACATTTTAGATTTAATAATTTAATAAGTTAACTTTTGGTTTATGTAAACATTTCTAAGTTCAATATATACAAAGTTTAAGTCAAAAACAGGTCAAGAGTCCAAACAGTCCATTTGTTCAAAACAGTCCAGTAGCTTTAGTTTCAATTTTCTGAAAAATATGCCAAGTGTGCCTTTTTCGCATTAGATCCAGTTTCGCTTCGCATGGTCATGCGAAGCGAATCAAGAGCCATTTCGCTTCGCATGAGCATGCGAAGTGAAACAGAAATCCTTTTCGCTTCGCATGGTCATGCGAAGCGAAACAAAACAGAAAGCCTTATCGCTTCGCATGGTCATGCGAAGCGAAATGCATCCTCAAGCGAAAAAGTTCCACTTGTTCTATTTTGATTTCCTTTTCTTTCAAGGGTGTCGCCCAGCCCGGAATTGAGTTTCTGGAAAGTTTGAACCCAAATTCATTTGATTTACTTGGTCAATTGAACCACATAACTCACGAACAAACCCTATAAATACAAACTGTATACAAACAAAATCTAAATTTAACAAATAATGATGATAGTCATAGATCTAATGTCCTAACAACAGATTATGATCATGAGAACACCATAAATTAAGAGATCTGTCTTAGATCTAGCCAACGGTTCATGAGAACCGCCGTCTCGATCCATGAGAACCCAGAAACCAAGATGAAGGGATGAACGATGGTGTTTATGAAGTTATACCGAGGGAGCATTATCTGGATTCAAAGGCATGATGGATAATGAGTAGGCCGAATCTTGAAGAAGAAAAGGTTTAGGGTTTGAAGGATGAAAGGATGAAAGAGAAGAGAGAGAGAGAGTGAAAAGTAAAAGTGTTGGTGAATAGTGAAAGATATTTTAGGTTTCCTATATATATAGGGTCAGCCTATCTTGCGATAAGGTCAAAACATCGCGAGTATTCACTGAAAATACACTCTCAGTCCTCGGTCTTTAAAAATGTTTGCATTTTCGAACCCGAAAAACATTTACCCACCGAATCCAAGCACTTGTTTCATTTTTATAATTGCATTAACGATCTCTTAAGCATAAGCATAAAAATGAAATAAAAATAAAAAATAAAATAAAAATAAAAATAAAAATAAAAAATAAAATTAAAAATTAAAATTAAAACTTAAAATATTTAAATGTACAATTACTTTAAAAATTTTAGAAAAACAAAAACAGAAACAAAATAAACAAGAACTTTAGATGAAGATAATATTAAATTAATTTACATAGTTCTTTTCTTTATTTACAAAGAACGATCTTGACATGGAATCATATTGATTTGCAAAGCCCTAGATCACGTCTACATTTTGAAGTTATTGTGACACAAATTCATCATTGACTGTAGATATTGTCCACCTTTTTAACTTGACAAGTGTTTTGATGTCAAGGTGATACATTAGAAGTTCAATTAGGCACGGTGCTTATGTGGTCCCCACTTAATCAGACATGTTACTGATTCCATCATATCTCGGGTTTATTTTGTGTTAACATATCACCTCAACTTGACTTAAACCTTTCTTGGTTGATCACAGTACTCTTATTAACATACTTGACTTATTGTACACTGTATACATGACACTTTGTGCTTTGCACACTTGACTCGATCTAGAGAGATTAAAATAAAGCAGAAGTTCAGGCCATAAAAATCAGGTCGGATAATACCATATTATCGCGCAGAGAAAGTCCAAGCCTTGAACAAAAGAAAGAAAATAAAACAAAGCAGAAGACTCAGGGCCTTAACAATCAGATCTTGTATGACTACAAAAGTAGAAAGTCCAAGGCTTGAGTCGAAAATAAATGAAGAAATAAAGTAGAAGTTAAAATTCCTAAGACTGACTCTTTTTCTGACTCTTTTTCTTTTGTTTTTCTGACTCTTTTGTTTTTCTTTTTCTTGCTTTTCTTGACGTTTTACTTGACTCTTTTCTTGACTCAATGAAAATTAAAATTGACACTGACTTTCATAAGACCACAGTGATCAGGTAAAGAGAGTCTTGGGTATGACATGTGTAATTACATTTCATCCTTCATTAATATGACTTAAATGGAATCATGCAACCGCTTCTTAAACGAGCAGTCACTAGCAACGGCATAAATTTAAGTTTATATCACCCAACACTTACTTGTTTGTCAAGCCTATCTACACATCAATTAGTGACTTTGTAGCCTTTTGTTCTATTCTTTTGACTTGCTAGGATCAATACATACCAATGTACTATCACTTTCCACATGGTCAGATCAAGTTCTTAATTTAAAATTTTAAATATCCAACTCCCTCTACGAAGGAGCTCCCTCTAAACGGGACAACAGTTTTAAAGTTTTCTTAAGATTTTCTTAAATAGTAGTAAAGATGAAATTAATATTATATATAAAAATTTAAAATCTTTTTGTTAAGTCAAATGACTTGATTTTTGTTTTACTAAAAGTAAATTTAAAATCTTTTGGTGAGTTAAAGTTAACTCATTTTCTAAATTTAAAATCTTTTTTGTGAGTTAAAGTTAACTCATTTTCTCCCTCTAAAATTGTGACATATTTGAAAAATATTTACCATTTTAAAACCTAAAAGATAAAATTTTACTCAAAGGAGATCATGCCCAATGACTCAACGAGAAACAAAAATCGGGCACGACTAAAAGCTTTAGTAAAGAGATCTGCAAAGTTATAGTCAGTATGGACCCTTTTATGTCAACAAGCTTATGATCATAACAATCAAGAATAAAGTGTATTCGGATGTCAATGTGCTTGGTCTTTGAGTGCTGGACCGTGTTTTTAACAATTGCAACAGCCGCCTCATTATCACATTTGATCGTGGATCCATAGAAATTCAAACCGTAATCCAACAGCTGATGTTGGATCCATATCACTTGAGAGCAGCAGCTGGATGCAGTGATGTACTCGGCTTCTGTTGTGGAAGTGGACACGGTGACTTGTTTCTTGCACTGCCACGAGATCAACCGATCACCCAAGAATTGACATCCACCAGATGTTGACTTTCTGTCCAAGTTGCATCCTCCATAATCACTGTAAGTGTAGGCATGAAGTTCCAAGGGTGACTCCTTTGGATACCAAAGACCCAAACGTGGTCTCCCCTTCAAGTATCTGAAAATACGCTTGACAGCCGTCATGTGGGATTCTCTCGGATCAGACTGATATCTGGCACACTGACAAACAGGGAACATGATGTCCGGTCTGCTTGCAGTGAGATACATCAAGGAATCAATCATTGACCTGTAAAGGTGTTGATCGACTGGTTTTCCCGGTGGATCAGGAGCGAGAATAGGTCACGTAGCGATTGGAGTCACGAAAGATGTTGAGTCCTTGAAACCAAATTTCTGAACAATGTCGTGAACGTACTTCTCCTGGTGTATTAAAGTCCTGTCTTTCTTTTGCTCAACTTGTAAGCCCAGGAAGAAAGTCATCTCCCCTAAGGAACTCATTTCAAATCGCTGTTGCATAACCTCAGAGAACTCCTTGCACATATTCTCATTCCTGGACCCGAAAATAATGTCATCAACATAAACTTGTACCAGAATCATATCACCATTGACCTTCTTGACAAAGAGAGTTTGATTGACAATTCCTCTCAGGTATCCATTCTTCACTAAATGATCAGCCAAGGTGGCATACCATGCACGAGGTGCTTGGTGAAGACCATAAAGTGCTTTGTCAAGACGGTAAACATGATCAGGATGATTTGGATCTTTAAAACCTGGCGGTTGACTGACGTAGATCTCTTTCTTTACTTTCCTTTACAAGAAAGAAGTCTTCACATCTATTTGATACACTTTGACGTTCATGTACGAGGCGTATGCCAGAAAGATGCGAATTGCTTCTAGTCTGGCTACCGGTGCGTAGACTTCATCGTAATCAAGACCTTCACGTTGCCAAAAACCTTGCACAACAAGCCGGGCTTTGTTTCTAATGATCACCCCCTTGTCATCTTTCTTATTTCGGAACACCCATTTCGTTCCAATAGGTTTCTTATTTTCTGGTTTCTTCACTAGCCTCCAGACATTCAGCTTCTTGAACTGCAACAGCTCTTCTTGCATGGCTTCTACCCAAGAGTTCTCTTTCAGTGCTACCTTGTAGTCCTTGGGTTCCACCTGTGAAATAAAACAAGCAAAAAGACAGCTGTTAATGTTACCGGAAGTACTGCGTGTTTGGATGTCAGCGGACGGATCGCCAATGATGTTCTCAGTCGGATGTCGACGATGAATTGGTAGCTGTGGAATTTGGTCAACATGCTCGACTGGTGTTGCTTCAAGCTGAATGGTCAAGCTCTCTATGGGATGAAAGATAGCATTCACATTGAAAGGATCACTTGGTTGAGAACGAGAGGGATCTTCATCTTGATCAACCATATGGTCCTATGCAATGGGAACCTCCCATAGGTTGTCATAGAAAGAGACAACTACTGCTGGAACAGAGGTTGTGTTGGTGTTATCAGAAGTATCATTCGGACTTGGTTCAACCTGCACATTTGATGCATTGACCTCCATTGCAGGTCCTTGATTGTCTTCTTCTGAGGGAGGCGTGGGGACAGATTCCACCACACTTGGTTCTGCAGGAGGTGGCTCTGATTGATCGACTTGAACATTTTGATTGTTTTCGGCTGACACATATGAATCAGAATATGAATCAGACATGTCTTCAACAACTGGCATTTCAGTGGTGTCGGTAGAGGGCTGCTCATCATTAACCGGGGCTGGTTGATTTGCCACGGGTTGTACATTAAGTATGGGTGCAGCAACAGCTATATCAACATGTCCAAGATCTCTTAATACAGCATGCATCAGGATAGACTGATCATCAGCAGGTTGAACCGGTGGAGAAACAACAGGGGAAACCATTGGTACAGCTGGTGTCATGTACATTCCACGAAATTGCTTGAACAAACTTTCATAATCAAACATCCAGTCCGGACCATTGTGTGCATCAGTAGGGTTCAATTCTTGCCAATCAATGTTGAAAGACTCCAAGATTACTCTAGTTTTCTTGTTGTAGACCCGATAAGCACATTTGTCGGCAACATAACCAACAAAATAGCACTCATAAGCCTTTTTAGCGAACTTGGAGGTTGTTCCAGCATTTATTTGGAGTATGGTACAGGACATCCAAACGTTCTGAAGAAATTTACCCTTGGCTTCGTTCCATAGAAGACTTCATACGGAGTCTTGTTAAGTCTTTTGTTCAGAAGCACACGATTCTGGGTAAAGCTAGCAGCGTTGATGGCTTCACCCCAGAAAATCAATGGTAGTTTGGAATATAAGAGCATTGTTCTAGCGGCTTCCACCAAAGTACGGTTTCTTCTTTCAGCCACCCCATTTTGTTCGGGAGTGTAAGGTGCGCTGAGTTGATGAACAATTCCCTTGTTGTGATAGAATTCATTCACCACCTTGTTGCAAAATTCTGTGCCGTTGTCACTTCTGATACACTTCACCTTCTTGTCAGTTTGATTCTCAACTAACACAATAAACCTGAGCAGAAACTGTGATGTCTCGTCCTTGTGCCCTAACAGAAATGTCCAACTGAAACGCGAAAAGTCATCAGTAATAACCAGACAATAGGCTTTTCTACCTATTGCCATTGGTTGAATTGGACCGAAAAGATCCATGTGCAGAAGCTAAAGAGTGGAATTTACAGAATTTACGGTTTTGGGTCTTTGAGGGAGTTTGTGTTGTTTGCATTTAGAGCAAGATAAACATTTTTCAGCACAGTGAAAAGATTTTACTAGTAAACCCCTCACATGGTCACCTTTAACCAACTTATTCAAGTTCTTAAATTTGACGTGACCCAAACGTCGATGCCATAAGGATGAATCGTTCTCCGAGGCCTTGGACATCAAACAAGAAGCGGAACGCATGGAATAATTGCTTCTCATGTCCAAAAGGTAAGCATCATTGTGTCTCGGAGTACGCAACATGATCCACTCTTCAAGGACTTTAAAACATGGTTTTAGAATGAGACATTCATTTTCTGTAAATAGGGTTGAGAATTTCTTATTGCAGATTTGAGACACGCTGAGCAGGTTGTGGTTGAGCCGTTCCACCAGATTGACCTCATCGAATGTCAAGGTACCATTCGAGACCTTCCCTTGTTTGGTTATTTCTCCTCCAATGTCGCCGGCAAATGAAACGTGTCCACCATCGAATGATTTGATGTCGAACAACAGGGACTTGTCTCCTGTCATGTGTCGGGTGCAACCACTGTCCAAGTACCAAATATTGTTGACAGGCTGTCCTGGCTAACCCTACACACACAAACAACCAGTTAGTGGAGGGTTTCCCGAGACGTACTTGTCTCGGGAAAATTAAACACAAAATCACCAAGTTTAATTTTATGATTTCTGAAAATATAATCTTTTGGTGAGTCAGAATCTGAAGAGCAATCCGTCGAGGAACTTGAATTATGATTTCCTCAGTTTTGAAATGGTTTTCTTGATTGACTTCGTTTTGGTTTAGGCTTAACCACAAAATCTTCTTAACTAGCCTTTGAGAAAACCTTTGAAGGGTTCTTTAGCTTTTCAGCTTCAGATCCCTTAGCTAACCTCTTCCTTTCTCTTTGGGTTAGCTAGAAAGGTTTCTTGGGTTTTTCGGTTCTTTTGGGTCTTAAATTTGTCTTACTGGCTGAAGTGCAAGTTTGGTTAGGTATTTTCTTATTTTGAGCAGGAAACCTAGAAAATGTCTGACCAAACTTACTGTTTAGATCTCTTTGTTGCTTATGCCAGTTTTTGCAATGTCTTGCCAGATGAGACGGATTCCCACAAACAAAACAACATTTTCTTTGGTTGCATTTATGGATATCTTGGTCACTGAGATATGTGTGATAGGGTGATGTAGTTGGGTTAACATTTCTATAACTTGTATCTGCTTTAAAATGATGAACATTTGAAAATTTTGAAGCAAAATAGTTTAAATGTCTAGGTTTCTATTGAGAATAATAATAGTCACTATCAATCTGATCATAATATTGGGCATTATTGTTTAAATTTGTATATTGAGAAAATGAGGTTTTCTTCGGTGGCACGTATTTACAGGAAGTGCTTGGTTTTTCATTTTCAAATTTGGATTTCTCTTTCACTAAGTTCTCAAAATTATGATCAGGTGATGAGCAACTCTGACTAGTCTGTTCATTAACCTTGACTTCAATGGATTCATCAAAAACAGTTTCACATTCTGAATCAAAAGAAGAACATTCACTTTCATTACAAATATTTGTACAACAGTCATCACCAGCTATTTAACAAAACACAACTTTTGATCCTGACATCAAGCTTCCTAACATTGATTCACACACTTTATTACAGACAGGATTGTTAATCGTTTTTGTTAGACCCACACAAGATTCAAAACGGGGTTCTAATTCTCCTTTTGGTTTACAACCCTGGTTAACCTTCCCTCAATCACCACTTACATCACCTGCTACACAAGACACGTTGACGTTATACTTATCAGATGATGGAATTTGAGCTTTTGATGGAGAGGCAGCAGGAAAAAATTTCACTGCTTTTGGTAGTTTACCAATACCATAAGCCATCTCTTCATTAGGAGAAGTATTATAGCTAAAATGGGGTAGGCAAGTGTAATTATCATTCATTGGTGGAGGCACCGCTGAATAATCATAACCTAGTCCCGACTTAACTTTAGTACTTCTCTGAGCTCCAATAAGATCATCTAATTGTTCAGATGATGCTTCAAATCTTTCAACTTGTTTTTCTTTTTCTCGTTTATCAGAAAGATCAAGTTTCAACTTTTCAATCTCATCTTTTAAATTATTAATTATGTTCTTATAATAGATGACGTTGTGCTCTTCTTGAAAGATTTTAAGTTTAAGATTTGTGACATCATCATGATGAGTTTTAATCTTTTCAACATAGATCTTGTCAGCCTTTACATATTCAGCATTTAGTTGACAAAGTTTTGCATTTTCTTTCAAAACTTCGTCCTGAAGATATCTATAATATGTAACTTTATTCACACAAGCTTGAGAGCAAAGATTTTTATTTACCTCATCAGAGGGTGATGCATCAGAACTAGCAGCAGTGGACGAGGATGCTTCATCATTTGTCGTGAATGCCATGCCAGCCATGTTGAGAGGATTCTGCAGCTCTTGGAATTGATCATCCCAATCCATACCAGTTTGGACCTCCGATTGAGAGACAAGGGCCTTTGAGTTTGTACTTGTATTGCCCTTGTGTGGATGATTCCAAACTCTATGAGCTGAGCTGCTTGGCTTCTGCACTTCATGCCTCTTTCCAGCAACTTTGCTATTTTCTTCCTCTGTCACCTCAGTCACACGAATTTCATTTGCTGGCTTTGAGGGATTCGTGCATTCTCGTGAAAAGTGACCCATCTCACCACAATTGTAGCATCGTAGCTTCGTCTTGTCAAACCCAATCCTTTTCCTGTCAGAGTCATTGAAACTATCCTTCCCATATGTCTTCATGAAGTTTGTGGCTCTTTGCACAGCCATTGCCATTTGGTACTTGATATCCAGCTTTTCCAGATCCTTTTGATTGATATCTCTCAAATCCCTAGCCTCAAACTGTGGTGGCAATAGATTTCCCTGCAATAATTCTTCATGACATGACAGAAGGCATGAACTATTGTGACATTTGAATCATTCAACAATGGAAGAGCTTCACAGTAACTTGAAGGTTTGCTTGGTTGAGGTTTTGAAAATGAGGAAATCCCTTGAGCTTTTAATGCTTGGGCAACCGCACTGTCGACTGCCTTTTGAAATGAACTTGTACTGGAAGAATCTGATTGATTGCTGGTTGAGATGAAAGCAGTTGGTTGTGAAGGCACACTTGGGGAGTACTTAGGAGTGGTCACAGGATACACATTCTGTTGAGTCTTGCTAATAAAAGCAGTTGGCATTGATCACTCCAGCTTGATTTAGAGAACTTAGATGATTGTTCATTCTCATTTTCTCATCCATTTCAAATGACTTGATAGTAGAAATCAAATCACTGTTTGTCATGGCATTTAGATTTGTAGTTCTCTTGATTGTGATTGTGTTAGTACTCCAACTGTAGGGCAACGAATTCATCAACTTGTGATTGACCTCAGAGTTGGTTATGTTGACACTGGCAGCTTTGACTCTAACCATCAGCTTCTCAAATCTCTTTACCAAATCCAACACAGCTTCACCTTGCCGATGGTTAAACATATTGAACTATTCCTTCAATAAGGCCTTCTTGTTTTCCCTAATTTCAGCATTGCCTTCAATTTTTTCAACAAGTGCTTCCCACAAACCCTTGGCACTTGTGTGTTCACGAAGAGTCTTAGTGATCTCATTAGAAAGACAGATAGTTAGAATGAGATAGGCTTTCTTATCTTATGCTAATAAGTCTCTGTCTGCTTGATCATAGTTTTCAATAGTCTTAAGTTGTTCCCCAGCATCAGTGTGAGTCACAGGAATATGAGGACCTTGTTCAAAACATCTCATTAGGTTAGTTTCAGTCAATGAGATGTAGTTCATGAACCTCCACTTGAAGTCGGCAAAGTTGTCATCTAAGGTCATAAACTTAGGAGGCTTCTGAGGGGTTCCCACTTGGTTTTCTAAGAACAAATATCCCTTTAACAACTCAGAATCAGTGCTCGTCATGGTCTTGGTAGTCTCAAACACTTAACAACCCTTAAACAGTTTAAATTTTGAAAACAGTTAACTTTTTCGCGTGAAACACTTTTCAAGCGAAGTGAAAAATGAAGTGAAGCGACAAAGTTGCAAGCGAAGCGAAAAATGAAGCGAAGCGAAAAAGTTGTGAACAGTGATGCGAAGCGAAAAAGCTCTATGCGAAGCGAAAAAGGTTCAAGCGAAGCGAAAAAGTTGTGAACAGCGATGCGAAGCGAAAAAGTTCTATGCGAAGCGAAAAAGTTTCAAGTGAAGCGAAAGAGGTTCAAGCAAAGCGAAAACTTTTAAGCTTCCAGAAGCAATCTTTCTCGGGATCTGTTCCACCTAACTTGTCAGTACAAGGTCAAAGGTTGTTACACTGATTTTGATGCCATGAGAAGCGAAAATCTTAACTTGTTAATTTTAACACTTTTCAACAACCCGTAACACCAAAATTTATCACTTTTAAGCCTAAAACCTTTTATATCTAGAACTTGAACACTTGTTATCTTTACCGAGAACACTTTCTAAGACATTTTATGAACTTGAAGCCGAATCTTTTTGTGGTTTTTCTTGTCAAGGACACTTGTTATCTTCTTCTCAAGATCAAAACCCAAGGTTGTGATCCAAAACCCTCAACTAGTGAGCCGAAGCTCTGATACCAATTGTAGGTCCCAAGGCGGGTGGATCTAACAATAATCTTGGACCAACCGAGCTTAGTGCTAGCGGAAATCACACTAAGCCACCTAAGCGGTCTCGGATCTTGAGATGTTATTTTCAGGTAGAGAGAGAGAGTCGAGAGTAAGAAAGAGAGTTTCCAAAAGGTTTTCTATTAATTTGAACAATGAACAACTCCAAACTCTCATGGCATGCTTCCTATTTATAGGGAAGCATGCATGAGAAGTAAGTCATATCAAGTGCCCAATGGGCTTTACAACATTATTTTTCTTGGGCCTATTACATATTAAATAACTAAAACGGCCCATTACATAAAAACCAATACAAAAGACTAATATAAACAAAATGGGACCTAACAACCACAACTGCCAACCACCACCACCACGTGAATACCACCACCACCAACTTACTTACCACCAATCAACCACCACCACCATCACCGTTGCTTACATCCATCGCCATCGTCAGATGTCTTCTGAACGTAAGGGATTTGCTTGATTCTCAACCGATCAGACCAACGAATGGTCGATCGTCCCCGTATTCGAAGCCCATCACCATCACAGAGCTGGTGAGACCCTTTTCTTTTACCGCCACTGACCCCGACAATGGTTTTAGGGTTCCGACAATCTCAATAATTAAGTCTTTTAATAGAAAAATGTTTCTAATGGTCCGATTTGTGGTTACAAAGAGGTTTGGGATGAAAATGTTGAGTTTTCTGACCAAAAACGTTTTTCCAGCGACCGAATATTTAAAGAATTAGGCGTCTTTTAGTCGTGGCTCGTTAGGAACAAATCTGTTAAAAGATGGGACCGTTAGCAGCTAACTCGTTAGTGAAGATTGTTATTTGTCAATAGTCTATAGTTATCGTTATTTAAATCTAGTTTTCCCTATTGAAACTAAGAACTAAAGTTGGTAAATTTGAGAAGTTAGTAAAAAATGAAACAAACGCAATAGAAAGGATTTAAACCCATGTGATCACATCAAGACCAAAATAACTCCACATTAGCTATGTATTTTGGAACCATGTGTAATCAATGTTTTGCACGGAAACAAAATATGTATTACAATATGTTCTCGGCAAAAATCTTTACAAACAAAATCATAACCAGATCTCATTTATTTCTTTGTAAACAGTACAAGTTCTAAACTTCAACGACCACAAGTTCAATGATCATTTTTCCATCTCCAACATCCGGGATAAACCGGCTCCTACTCCTCAATTTCCTTAGAAAAAAAAAACCGAATCCGGAGGTGGTGCTACCGGATTTCTCCAGTCGATGCCAGCTTTTCAACGGGTCTTTACAGGGCCACTCCATGCGCTCTTGGATGGCATGCTACGTATTTAATAACAAATAACATATTTTATCGGACAATGTGACAAAAGTTCTCTTGTTAGGTTAGAGTAATATATTGTACGGCACTCGTACATATGGAGCTATAGTATGCATGGCGTCTTTGTCAAATTATCGGTTATATCGTTACTTGTTTGGATCGGGTGAAACGTCAAATAACACCAGATAGATAAAAATATCTTATTCGTTTATTTATTCAACAATCATATTTTAATATTAATTTTTTGGGAAAAAATTATTACTAGAACCTAAGATACATACAATGATGCAAATTTTAGGTACAAAAATCCGAATTTCAGCTTTAAATTTAGGAAATAGAAAATGACGTTTATGATTAAGGTAAACATAAAACGATACATTATTTTATAGAGTTATTTTGGACAATATACCATAGTAACACGTATAATATTGTTGGAGCGGAGAGGGTATGACGATTTATAAGGTCCTTGTCTTAGGCTTCTTTGAATATCATACTTGGATGGTATTTTTATAAGGATGAGATCAGTACTATACTTGTACTTGTAGTTGTATCCGTATGCACCTGTATTTGAAAGTACCCGTACCAAAAATCATTAAATCTGGATGCCCGTACCCAAATTTTATGGTATAGGTACGGGTGGTGATAGCGACAACGGTGGTGGTGACGGCAATGGTGGTAATGGTGTTGGTGGTTGTGTTGGCGGTGACAACAAGATGTGGTAAAATAGAATGAAATTAATTATTAAAAAAAAAAACAGTAGGTGCGGGGGAATGATATCATGTGTTTAGAGGGAATAAATTTTTTGTGTGATATATATGATTTTACTATAGTTACCCACCAAACAATATTTTATTCATTTATCTAAATGATCTATTTCATTACGTATGTAATTCTTTCTACTAAATTAGTCTCTTATTTTGGTAATCAAATTGATTTTCCATGCAACTTCGTAGGTGATGTCGTTTTTGGCTCTAGTTTAATTTCCTCACTGTCAAGATGTGGACTTTGATGTGGTGCAATTTGACAAATTCCTTTTACTAAATAAATTAAATATATTTTTTTAATTGTTTATATCCTTCAAAAAAAAAAATTTTCAGACAGTAAAATTTTATAAACAAAACCCAAACACCCAAAAAGCAACCTCCACAACTGAATAGAAGACACCAACGGAAACCACAAAAGAATTACATGAACAAGAATTTATATCACTTCGTCTAATTTATATGCATGTCTATTTTTTGTCCTATTCTTGTATCAAAGAAATCCATTCGACTTTATATCCCCGATTATATTTTCTATCCTTCAAAATGATTAGTGACTTTGGTTCGAGACTTTTCTATTTGTTTATTAGTGCTTATTATTATAGATATCGATGTAATTAAAGTTTTCTTGATTTAATGCTAAATAATTAATTATTAGTGATGATGATGGTGATGATGATGATCAATTAGGTGAAAACTAAAATCCAAGACTATATAGGTAACAATGCTTTGTTTCGATTTGATTTCAACAAATGGAAATGAAAAGCGATTTGAATTGTGAGCAATGCTCGATTGAAATTGGGAGTTTAGGGTGTGTTGGATTTTGATAAAAGAAAAGTGACGACCATAACGAGAGGTGGGAATATGATAGTTATTTTCTAATTGTGCCACATGTCATTATCTTCTTCCTCCTATTCTACTCAAGGAAAGAAATTGTGATACAACTTGTTACCCACTTATCTACCTTTCTATTATAATCAAATCCTTTGCTATATTTGAAAAATTAAGATATCGTTTTTCTAAGACAAAAACTCCATTATGATTTGGTATCTGTTCCCCCTTAATATATGCAATAGAAGCTATGATAATTTGGTGAAAGAAAATGTATGATTGGTGAAGCAACTTCGTGAGCAACTCGATAAATATTGACATCTAAATAGCGACATAATGCATTATCCTTTATATTATTTTTACTATCCAGTGATACAACTGCATCAAACGCAAGTGGTCCTGAAATGTGTACAACCGAAATAGACTAGAACTATTTTTAGTGGCAAAAATGCTTTAAGAAGGTACAAACTGTCAAACTGTACCCTATTTTTATTAAACTATTGTTTGGTTGTATAAAAAAATTAAAATTTTATTTTATTTTATTTTTTGTATTTATCATATGCTAAAACCCATGGTACATGCCAACTAAGTTAAAAAGTGACAATGTGACATATAACAAATGAAGCAATTTCACATATATACATTTCTGAAAAAACATACTAAATATATAAAAATCTATATGCTCATTTATCATTTTAGTATTTTTTTTCTTTAAAAAACTGTTACCCTTTTTATGCACTTTCACATTTAGTTAAAAACATGTTTACTTTACCATAACACTATACATGATTTTAGCGCGTCAATTTAGTTTGAGAAATATTTCAACATTACTTTAACATGTCAATTTACTTTGAAACACATTACATGTAAAAGATGGGATCTAAAACTGACATGTTCATTTTGACTAAGTATGCTAAAATGCCACTATATTGCTCTTTCGATCTTTACAAGGTTCACACGTGAAACCATCAATTCGAGTTAGTCTCACGATATTAATATTAAGGTATGTTTTGAATGCATTTAGTCTCATGATATTATCTTAAATATATATAAATGAAATATTTAAAAGCTTTCTGGTTGCTTCCCACCTCCTCTCAAGCCATCAGATTGTTTTATTTGTAAATGGAGTTTTTTTTATGTATTTGACCCGAATTCAAGGGTATGGATCTCACCAAATCCAGAAACCCTTAAACGGTTATAACATCTCATTAAATTAAAAATTAATCTTACCAAATACCTGATATGAAAATCTTATAAAATAGAGATGTACTAAAAATTAATACCTGATTTTTTTATAAAAAAGTTATTATTTATAATTAAGAAACAATTTTATAGTAAAAAAAATAAGCGAATTATGGGTCTCACAAAATTCAGATAACTTTTAAACGGGTTATAGCATATCATTTATTTGTGAATTTTTTATCATAAACTCTAAGTATATTGAAAACAAAAATTTGTAAAACAACCCTCGAATACATGGGATTAAACCTAGTTATGCACATATATGTTAAAGATTTAAGTCATATTTAACCCATTTACGCTTCAAAGTTCAAAGTTCACAACTTCACATGACATATTGACATTTGTTTTTTAAGGGTTTTTGGACAACATTTGTTTTGTAAGTAGTCCCTTGTTTCTTGTAAAAGCCAGCCTGTGAATTACCCGTTCAATCGTTATATATAAGATTATCTTATTTATTTAATACTTATAACATAACTCTGCCTTGTTTTATTACCAACTTTTACTAATAGGCCCTTACTTAAACGAAAAAAATAAAATAAAATTATAACGTACGTGAGAGATTGAGATAATTGTATGAGAAGTTAATAACAAAACCCCAAAGTAAGACTTGATGCAAATAAGCTTATTTGTTATATTTCACCGTTTTGAACGTTAATATTTTAAATAAGCTTACGACAAAAAAAAAAATATACATTAATTGAACTTGATGCAAATATCTCTTCTTATAAATTTAGCACAAATATTCAAAATCATTGTAAGTTATTATAAGATAAACACATTTACAAAAACAAATATAAAATTTAACCTAACATGTTCCAAGGTTCGACCCAAAATTGATAGGAAATCAGTTAGACTAAAAACTCAAACCATAGATTATGTAGTTATATATTTCAATATTTGAGTAACTACTTGATTAAGTTTCAGTATCAAAAGAATTAACTAATAACTTGATTACGGAAAAGATAAGCACAAAACTAATAACTTTTTTTTTTTAAATTAATTTGAAATAAATTAAAAATTGTTGCATTAAATTCATTAAAAAACATTTATTTATTAAACTTCTTTTTAATAACTTAAATGTCAAGCAACAATTTTCTTGCGGTTCAAATACTGTAGTTTCAGTGCAACTTCATGTAACTTTAAGAAATTTAAGTGTCATTCTGACACTATCATTTACAAGAAAAAAAAAAGTTAGCTACGCTATATATGATATATTTTTAATTTCAATACATTATTATAAATTATAAAGTTGACAATATAACAAGAAGAATTACTAACGATTCATTAAAACACCAATGTCAACAAATATCCAAATAACTTTTAGAATTTGAATAATTTCAATAATCAATAAATAAAAACAATACTGTATGACTGTATCAACTAAATAATAATAATAATAATAATAATAATAATAATAATAATAATAATAATAATAATATCCATCGTTTAAATATTATATATTTCATATAACAGAGTTTTTGTACATCTCAAACTCTCAAAAGATAATATTCAATTTTTTATGATTAATTAATATCTCATATCTGTCTGTATATATATTACAAATTCTGCATATCAACTTTAAACCTTTAAAGTACATACTACAAATAAAACCTTCCTCTCTTTTTCTCCGTTGTCATCTCCGGCCATTAATCATAATCATGTACCGTGTAGCAAGTGCCTCCGAGTACCTAGTCATCACCGGTTTCGGGATCGACGACATCAAGATCGCGAAAAAAGCATGGGTTCTCCCCGGGCAGTCCTACTCGGTTTTCGACATCTCTCCGGTGAATTACACGTTCGAAGTCATGGCCATGAGCGCCGAGAAACTCCCCTTTATCCTCCCGGCCGTGTTCACCATCGGTCCACGCTCCGACGACGAAGAAAGCCTCCACAAGTATGCTAAACTCATCTCCCCTCATGATAAACTATCACAAGATGTGAATGAGCTTGTGAAGGGGATTATTGAGGGCGAGACGCGTGTTCTCGCTGCCTCGATGACTATGGAAGAGATTTTTAAAGGAACTAAGGAGTTTAAGCAGGAGGTGTTTGAGAAGGTTCAGTTGGAGTTGAATCAGTTTGGGTTGTGGATTTATAATGCGAATGTTAAACAGTTGGTGGATGTTCCTGGACACGAGTAATTCTCGTATTTGGGACAGAAGACGCAAATGGAAGCCGCGAATCAGGCGAAAATTGATGTGTCTGAAGCCAAGATGAAGGTAATATTAACATAATTTGATATGACATATGTTTAATTTTATGGTGTATAGGTTTAATTTTAAAGGAAAATAGAAAGCTGCGTCGCTAGCCCTTTTCAAATATCAATATTTTAAAAATTACTTTGATAGATTATGGGTCATAATATGTTTTTTGATTTTGTGTAATAATAAATATAATTTGATATGATCTAAGTTTAATTTTTTGTTGTTAGAATTAATTTTAAAGGAAAACAGTGATATTGCCTTTTAAAAATTACTTTCATAGATCACGGGGTCATAATATATTTTTTGATTTTGTGATTTAGGGTGAAATTGGGGCGAAGCTTCGAGAAGGACAAACGCTGCAGAACGCAGCTAAAATTGATGCGGAAACAAGGATCATATCGACGCAGAGGCAAGGGCAGGGGAAGAAGGAAGAGATAAAGGTTAGGACAGAAGTGAAGGTGTTTTGAGAATGAAAGGGAGGCTGAGGTGGCAGAAGCAAATGCTGAGCTGGCAATGAAGAAGGCCAAGTGGGCCAAGGATTCGCAGGTGGCCGAGGTGGAGGCGACCAAGGCGGTGGCTCTAAGGGAGGCGGAGCTGCAGAAGGAGGTTGAGATCATGAACGCTTTGACTCAGACAGAGAAACTCAAGGCTGAGTTCTTGAGTAAAGCTAGTGTTGAATATGAAACAAAGGTATTATACACAAATTATGAATTTTATCTTGTATCTATTGAATACATTTGTTTAATAAGTAATCATTAAATTGGGTATAATATTATGTTATGATTAAAGGTACAAGAGGCAAATTGGGAGTTGTACAAGAAACAAAAGGCTGCAGAAGCGATTCTATACGAGAAAGAAAAAGAAGCAGCGGCTCAAAAGGCTATGGCGGAGGCTACGTTCTACTCTCGTCAACAAGTGGCAGACGGTGAACTATATGCGAAACAGAAGGAGGCTGAAGGTCTGGTTGCCCTTGCACAGGCTCAGGGGACTTACATAAGGACACTTTTAGGTGCATTGGAGGTAATTATGGGGCATTAAGAGATTATTTGATGATCAATGGTGGGATGTATCAAGAAATTGCCAAGATTAATGGGGAGGCGGTTAAGGGATTGCAGCCGAAGATAAGTATTTGGACTGGTGCGGGTGGTGTTGGGGATGACGGTGATGGTCAAGGTCCGGGTGGTGCTATGAAGGAAGTGGCTGGGGTGTACAAGATGCTACCGCCTTTGTTTAGCGCGGTTCATGAGCAGACTGGGATGTTGCCACCAAATTGGATGGGGAAGATTACCGAATCTTGAAGTTTTATATAATATATGTCGTACATGGAATTATGAATTTAAGTCTTTGGTTTAATTATTATCTGATGGTGTGAACAATAAGATTATATAATCAGTAGACTGTGAGTTATAGTAGTATAGTTATGTGAACTAATTTGCTTGGTGTTGAAATGAATGTTTTATGTGGTGATGCATGTTTATTTTGGTTAAAAACTTGAAACTATATTAGTAGGTTATGGAAACATATTAATTATTGATGAACTGGTTGTTAATGTTCTTATTTCATAGGTTTTAATAAAAATTCTGACCGGATCAGTGTAAGGTTTTGGAAAACGACAGAACAAACCGACTGCGTTGAGTGGGCTGGACGGACCGACTATTATGACAGTTTGATTGTTCTTTATATTATTTTGAAAATCATTAGTAATCAAAACCTTACACTGATTCGGTCAGAATTTTTATTAAAACCTATGAAATAAGAACATTAAAACCAAATCAATTGCTAGTGTGATTAACACTTTGTTAAAAGTTTACTTCATAATGTTGGGAATCAATTTCATTTTACACTGACCACATACTCCTTGTGGTTCGACACCCTACTTACCCTGACTAGTTTAAGGTGATTAGGACACTGATTTATATTGTTTTTGACTAGATAGCGACAGTCTAGCACCAAAATGGCGCCGTTGTCGGGGAGTTAGTGCGCTTAGTGTTTTTGTGTTAATTGATTTCTTTGTTTAATTTAGTTATTATTTTTATTTTTAGCTTAGTTTACTTTATTTTCCCATTTTACGCAGGGTGTGTTATTTGTGCAGGTAACAGGTTTATGCACACCCGCTATTCAGGAAGAGGTTCTCCATTGATTACGAGCCAGAGATTGAACGTTTAGCTCGGCAGAACCGAGCTCAGATCAGACAGCCAGACATGGAAGGTCAGAACCAGAAACAAAATCAAAACCAAAACCAAAACCCACCACCCGAGATAAATGTTTTCCAACCCGAACTCAACCCACCGAATAACCAAAATCCACCAAATAATGACCAGTTTCCACCAATAAACACAAATCAGCAACCCCAAAATTCAGCCCGACAATCCAGAAACTGAAACCGAAACCTTGATAGACCCGGACCATCAGTCCCGAACAACACCCCTCGTCACCGACAGCCGATTATTCGAGATCTTGATCATGTTAGTGTTCATACTGAAGACTAAGAAGAGGGAGATGAGGAGGAACAGGAATTGAGGAATGATGGTAGTAATGGGAATGATTGGAGGATTAGAAGGAATGACAGGTTTTGAGCTGGGAAATAATGATGCGGGTTTGTGTGTTGAAGAGATTGAGGAGGCTGAGGAACCGGTTAGGGTGAGAGGTAACAGGTGGAGGAGAGATCAAGATAGAGGTGGAGTTGGAAGATATCGGGAGGAACGAAGACAGCCGATACAGGTTAACCGGGGAGGTTTTGAGGAACCGAGGGCCAGACGAAGGAATTATGGGCCTCCGGTTCAGGGTGTTAACAGTCGGTTCAGACCGGCTATTTCATATGGTGCCTCACCCATTGTCCCACAGATTCACAAGCCGGGACAGCCGACATTTAAATCCCGTCCGTCCTACATCAACATAGTTCCACATTTTCATGGACTGGGATCGGAAGACCCGTATTCACACTTGTCAGAATTTTCAGCTATTTGCGGGTCTATCGATGATGGTACATATGATCAGGATGAAGTTCAGTTGCGGTTGTTCCAGTTTTCCCTAAAAGACAAAGCAAAACACTGGTTCAACTCGCTACCGATGCACAGTATTGAGAGCTGGGCTGAGATGCAGCTGGTTTTCCTTAACGAGTACTATTCACAGTCGAAGACTAACGAAGCCCGGATGGAGATTCGACATTTTTCACAGTTAATGGGTGAGTTGTTTCATGAGGCCTTTACTCGTTATAAGGAGATGATTAGGAAGTGCCCGCACCATCAGATTGAGTTGCGGGAATTGGTTAAATGTTTCGTAGACGGGTTAACATATGAAGACAGAAAATATTTGAAAGCCTCTTGTAATAATCAGTTGTTGAATCAACCCTAGGA
Organism: Bidens hawaiensis; assembly: GCF_021521415.1. NCBI lineage: Eukaryota > Viridiplantae > Streptophyta > Magnoliopsida > Asterales > Asteraceae > Bidens > Bidens hawaiensis. The sequence goes on from NW_027491234.1 coordinate 1,247,579, forward strand.
AGACGATTGGGATTTCCTTGAGTTTATGTGTGAGGATTCCAAATCAGAAGCAGCAGCTGAACGAAGACGAAAAGTCGGGGTCATCAGATCGGTTAAATCAACCTCGAGCGAGTCAGACAGAATTGCAGAGTTGGAACGAGAACTTGCGGGTTATCTAAAAGAGAAAAAGAAAGAGGTTGGTAAGGTCGGGGTGAAATTCCCGGTTTGTGCATATTGTGGCGAGTTGGGGCATAAGACAGAAAATTGCCCCGGGTCTGATGATGATGACGAGTACACCGACGAGGAGGAAGTCAGTTACGCGTACGGGGATTCTAAGGGCCAAGGGTTCAATTCGAATACTTATCACCTGGGCCTAAGGAATCACCCGAATCTCAAATACGGGAACGCATCGAATCAGTCGAACCCGAACTTTCAGGGGTCCAGTCAGAACCGACAGCAGAACAGCTACCGCTAGGGCAGTTATCAGCAAGGTTCATACAATCAGAATAGCAGTCGGGGATATAACAAAGACGGTTACCAGGGTAACAGTTCGTCGGGTAATCAGAATCAGGACCAACAGAAGGGTAGTTCGGGAAATTCAGATGAGTCAGTTCATTCAAAACTCGATGCGTTGTTGAAGCTTGTGTTAGATAATTAGAAGGAAACACAGAAGCAATTCGAGTTGAGAGACAAGTCCGCAGAAGCAATGTCAAAGCAGATTGGTCAGCTCGCAGCGGATGTAGCGAGATTTCAGAAGAATGTGGGTCAGTTACCGAGCGATACGACAGTAAACCCGCAACATGCCAGTTCAAGCTCTAAGAAAGGTAATGATGTGCACATCAATGCGGTAAGTCTTGTACCTCATTTTGAAATTACCTGTGTTGAAGTTGATTCACCACCACAGTTTGTTGAGGAGGTAGTGAATGATGTTAGTGATGAGAATAACTATGTTGGTCAAAAAGAAACAATTTTCCAAAATGAATTGTCATTGAACTAAGATGAATCGACTTTTTGTGAAAATTGTACTTGTGAAAAATGGTTAAATACTAAATTGACGAACACGGAATATGAGGAGGTGGAGGATAATACCACCTCAAGTAACTCCAAGACCCGGGAGTGCCATTTTTATCAATTCAAATTGGAGAATTTAAAACTGATCGGGCACTTCTAGATCTTGGAGCTTGTGTTAGTGTCATGCTCGGCAGTTTATGTGATCAGTATGAGTTTGGCCTGTTAGAAAGTGTAAACACCACCGTGGTGTTGGCGAATCAAACTCATATACAAGCCCGGGGCATGGTCACTAATGTAATGGTTCAAGTGGATGAATTTAGTTACCCAGTTGACTTCCTTGTCCTTGATTATGCCAAGGGTAATATTAAACAATATGAAGTCATACTGGGCAGGCCGCTCCTGGCCACAACAAATGTAGTAATCGATTGTGCTGAGTGATTTTTGGGCATTAAGTGTGGGAACTGTGTTAAGCGGTTATTTGTAACGCCCGTTAATTTCGGTTCAAGAGATTAAGGTTTGTAAAGTATGTATGATTCTCGGGATTTATCCGACGTGTCTCGGAAGCCTTTACGTCATCTCGGTATGTTAAACCATTTAAATTTTCTTCCATAATGCCTTATTCTTCAATTTGGAGGGACTTGGATGTAACTTTTGTTTTTATATCATAAAACAAAACAAACCCTAACCCTAACTCCTACCAGCTGCGATCGGGCCGAAGAACAGCCCCCCTGGCGATTTTCTTTTGTGCAGCTGTGTTTCAACCGTAAAAACTTCAATTCAAGGTCGGTTTTATGATTCCCCATGTCTTTTACCCCTTAACTGATCATATTAACGCGCTTATTGGCCGTTAAGATTGAGTTTTGATGATAACAGTTTGCTGACAGATTCGTATACGTTTATTGTAGGGTCTGTAACGCGATGTTAATCCATTGTTTTTGATCGATTCTTCTTTCCATGATATTCTACTTTGAGTCTAGTTTCCAGAAAGGTATATTATGTAATTTTTTGACAAGATTTGAATGGTTTTTACGAATTTATAAGATCGAGTGTCAAAGCTGATGCGGGATGATGGATTCTGGTCTGCCTTCTTGACATCATAACTCTTTTTCAAAAAGTCCAAATTAGTTGGTTTTACTTCTGGAACTTAATAGTTTGAGTTAAGAATCAAACCCAATTGGAATCATTTAATTTGGTTTGGTAATGAATTTTATAAAAATAAAACCATTTTGTTGCGCAATGAAATAACTGCACGTACCTTGCTGTGTTGGAGGAAGTTTTATAATTTTTGTGTCCAATAGAAAAATATAATAAATTTTTTTTTATAAACCTAATACATTTATTAAAGTCTGGTAAAAATTTAATAATTTATTTCAATGGTTATCCTATGTAATTAAATGCATCTTCGCATGCTAAAATCTACACGTTTTACTCGTTATTGATCGATAAGTTCGTTTTAGGCTTAACCGGTGGATGTTCAATTGTGTTCTTGTCGGGGCTGTTTGAAGTGAGTTTTTGCACCACAATCTTTCTAGGTATGTCCCGTATATCATACTTAAAGATCATGTTCATAGGTGTTCGTTAAGTTGATTAACTAGTTGTAGTTTGATTGTTATGTTCGGTTGACTAGAATTGTAGTTTGGCGCGTTTAACGCGAGGGTTGAAGTGATAAATGACCAATTCAGCTCGGGGACACTCGGTTTGATGTACGGGCTGTTCAAAATTCATTTTTATAAGTTATGGGGCTGAATTGGTTGTTGGTTACTCCAACGGGTCGGTACAACTCGCAATTGTGTTTATTGAATAGTTGGTGCTTTGTACTTGCGGGTTACCGACCCATTTGACTCGTGTGGCGTCGTGTGGACTTGTTGGCTGTGATTTTATCATAATGGGTCCATACGGGGCTGAGTTGGATGTTAACGGCCTAAACGACTCCTAAACGCACGCGTTAGTGTCACCTAGTGCTCCCGGGGGGCAAATTGGGAATTCTTTATTCCTGGGGGTACCTAAGGGTCGTTTTGGTGAATGTGAGACCTCGGGGGATGTTGTGATTAAGTTTGATGAGGTCGAGGGTTTAGGTAACTCGAACCATGTTAGAACGTCTCGTAGGATAAACGAGTTATCTTGATGTCATTAGTATTGATCGAATGTAAACCGACAGGCGTTTGAGTTTTGGGATTTCTTAGGGATTCTCTAGCTCGTGGTGAATCTGCGTCTTGTGTCAGGTGAGTTCTTGATGCCCTGTTTAACTCTTTTTAAGTTTTGGGCTAGTATGCACACCTAAGCGATTTTGCTTGATGAAATGTTTTAAACGATTTTACATAGGCTTGCTAGTATTGGTAGGCCTTGGAATGTTAAAGAATGTGTGTATGTATATATATATATTATAGAATGGCCAATATTTGGCGAATGTTGTAGTCGTCTCGACTATTGAATGTTGCGTATGCCTACTTTGTGTTTGCATGCGCTGAATGTTACGTGTTTGGGTTGTACGTTTTCTCGGCCCTGAATGTTATTATTGAATGTTATATATATATATATTTATATATATATATAGGAATGTACGTATAGAGATGTTCATACGTAAGAATGATTATTTATTTAAATGTGATGACCTAACTGATGTATTTCCGTTTACAGTTTTAAAACCGTTGGAATGATTATTAAGACTTTTGTTACTTATTTAAAACTTGAACTCACTCAGCTTAAGTTGACTTTGTGTGCATGTTAGTGTGAGTTTCAGGTTAGGAAGAGGATGCCTTATCGCTTGGACGTGCACGAAGTTACTTGGACGGTGAAGGGCATATGGGATTTGAAGATTTTATTATTAAACATTTATTTTTAAAAAAATTTATTTAAAGATAATTATGTTGGTTTTGGGCAAAATTCCCGGGTTTTGGGAACTTATCTTATTATTTACATTTTCCGCCGAATTACTCTGTGATGCTTATTTTAATGAAAAGAATTGTTTTTAAGTTTAATTATTTTTACGAGTGTTTTGAATGATTACCAACTGTAGGTTTCCCGGGGTTCGGGGCCTTACATTATTATTGTTTGAAAATGCTACTAACCCTCTTGTTGACAAGTGTGCACCATCATGCATAAATCATACAAGAGAGGGATGTTTTGTAACTGACAGGAACGAGCTGAAAAGTAGCATGAAGAGAAAAGGATGGGATGAGACAGTCACCAAGATGAAAGATGATGAGAAACCGACTGCAAGGAAGGGATGGAGAGAAAAGGTATCGATGAGTTCCATGGTAACTCCATCGGTTTATGAAACTACTTGAAGCATTCGAGGCATTGTCGAGCTGTAGACACGCAATTCAGCGCTGACCGGGAGGCAACCCGGGTTTGTAAGTGTGTTCCATTTTATTTTCTGTTTGTCGAGTCGTTGTTTGACTTTTGTCTCGAGTTATGTGCAGCAAATACTAAGTGTGGGGAGGTTTTGGTGAAGTGAAAGTCATGGAAGTTCGGTAAGCTTTTGGTTAATTTAATGTCGGGATGTCGAAAAGTGACCGGGTCGGAAAATGCCCGACCCCAAATCGGGAAGAACTTTCTGTTCACTGGGGACCATCGCGTAGCGCGATGGCCTTGGACAGCTCACCATCGTGCTACGCGATGGTGGCTGGGACACTCCTAACGTCTGACCAGACACCGTCGCGCTACGCGATGGTGTTTGAACCCTAAGTGGATTGTATTTGGGTCGCGTAGCGCAACGCTTACCCCCCATGACCCATCGCGCTACGCGATGGGTCACGGATAATCCAAAAAAAAACAATTTTAAATAAATAATAATATAATTTATAATATATAATACTAATATATATATATATATATAGGGAGAAGATCAAGAGAAAACTTACCTTTAGAGAGAAAACTTAAAAACTCCTAAAGAATTATTTTTAATTAAAAGTAAAAAAATATTTTCAAAATTCTGTTTTAGCCATTATTCTTATATTTTCTTATATTTCACTCTAAAAATATAAAAAAAAATAAAAAATAAATATAATAAATAAAAAAAACAGCTGTAATGCACATACGTATTACTGTGCGATACCGTTGAATTACACATGTGTATTACTATGTATTTTTTAGTTTAATAGTGTTTTACTGTATATATTCAATATTTGTGTATTGTATATGTGTAGTAGTGTTGTATTATATGGAAAAAAAATAATAATAAAATAAAAGTCGATGTGGTGCACATGTGCGTTAATGTTGTATTACACATACGTACTAATGTGTATTCGATGTGTGTATTAGTCTTATATTGCATATATACAATGGTGTGTATCAAATATGTGCAATAGTGTTGTATTCTATGCAATACAAACACTTTTGCATATATGCAATGCACACTATTACACAAGCGCACTATACCGACGAGGTACCGACAAGTGTTTTTTTTTTTTTTTTTTTTTTGGGAACCAATAACAACATATATGAATAATGGAAAAAAAAAAACTTCAAAAAAAATTTTAAAAAAAAGTTAAAAATAGTTTTTTAGAAGTTTTTAGTAGTTTTTAAGTTTTCTCTTTAAAAGGAGTTTTCACTAGAACCCACCCCTATATATATGTATATATATATATTACCCCCCCACCCACCGCCTCTTCACTTCCACCCCCTCTCTTTCTCTCTCTCATTCCTACTTCTCCATATCCGCCGGCCACCACAGTTACCACCATCCACCTTTATCACCGTCACTCTATCACCGCCGATCACCATCACCGCCGACTGTCGCTCCACCTCCCACCACCGCCATCGCCATCATATTCAGTCTCCATCCATCATTTGTCACCACCACCATCTCTTCCTCAACGCTGATTACCGCCACCACTACCATCATTTATCATCACCATCTGCCGTCAACAACTGCTGTGTTGTTTAGTTTATTTCGTATATTCCGACTCTCGAGGTGAGTTAATCGATCGTATGTAAGTTTGATTATCGGGTTGCGGTTTGTGTTAGTGTCGGGATTCAATGTATATTGGGTTGTGTAGGTTAGTCGAGCTAATCGAGTCGTGAACCGTGATTATCATAACTATTACTCGATTGGTTGTTAGTGTTAGGCCGTGGTTAGACTGAGACTTGGTTTGAAATATTGGTTTGGTTGCCGGGTTTTGGCGGGGTAAATTTGTTTTGCAGGGTTTTGGCGGGATTGGCATCTGTCGGGTCGATTTTAAACGTCTGGATAAGGGTCGGATTTCGTAATTATAAAATAGTGATAATATTAATACAAGTAAAATAAATAAAGAAAAATAAAAATTTTAAAAATTTAATATTATTTTAATATATTTTAATATTATAATATTATTTTAATATAATAATTTTAAAGCTTAATTTTAATATCTAATATATATAATATCATATAATAATAATATTTTAATATTTTATTTAATACTAATAATAATATTAATAATACTTCATAATATTTTAATATAATTTAATATTATAATAATAATAATACATAATCTAATATAATAAAATTTTAACAAAGTTTAATTACTAATAATAATATTATTAAAAATTTATTTTCTTAAAACGTATTAATTTAATTTATATATAATCTTAGTCAATCTATAAATTTAATAATATTTTAATATAACATAATAATATAAGATAATAATATTATAATAATATAAATGAATTTTGAGGCCCGATCCGCCCGATTTTGGGAGTCCTGAGTCGAGTTCGTTGTGTTGCGCGTTTTCGAGACAATTGTCAATCGTGTCTGTTCATACGAGTCATTTTAGTTCGAGTTGAGTTGTGTATAGTGTCGTGACTCGGGATTTTGAGCGTCAATCGTATTTAGGTTTTCAGCTCGTACTCAATCTCCATTCGGGCGGAGATACCAGGATTTATTTTAGATGTAAATAGGATATCCCGAATTTTTCTCGTTTTTCATGTCTATATTGATATTCTATCTCTGTCGTGCAGTATGTCAGACGTTCCAGGTTCTTCATCAGGCGCCGCTGGGCACAAGAGACAGAGACAAGCAGGCGCAGGAGGACGTGGTCCCATTGCGCGTCCGAGGGGAGCTCCGGATCCCCTGCAGCCCATGGTGCGCCCACCACGGGTCATCAGGTACGATGGGGACGAGATCTTGATCACTCCCGATACGGTTCGGGAGTTGATCATGGGGGACGGCCACCAGATCTCGCATATCATTCTCCGATTTGCTCATTTGTCGGAGGAGCAGACCTTGTATCACCGTTTCGCGGCGATGCAACTCTTCCGACATAAGACGATCGACAAGACCCTGCTCTGTGCAGTGATCCAGGAGGTGGACGTCCGGGCTATGCTGAGAGCTCGGTGGGTTCAGGTCCTCACGGTTGGCTCGGGGCACAATATGTCGAGCTCACACGTGAGTTCTTTTCCACATTCAGACATGTTCCCACCGAGTTCCCTGAGCCTCATGCGGTGTCATTCGCCCTTGGCCGGCGGACATACGAGATGTCCGTGCCTCAGTTCGCCGTGGCCACCGGCTTTTACACCGCCGAGGAGGTGCTGACCCACGCGTTCCTTACGAGTGTCCGGAGTTATACTCTCCGATCGCAGACCAATCGAGAGTTTCGGCTGACAGAGGCCCAGTTGGGCCAGTTTTGGGCCACGATAGCGGACGGGGCCCACTCGAGCTCCTTTTTGAGTCGTTTATTCAGGACCCCGTCCACCGTGACCTTCATCGCGTTGTTGCCTGCTCTATTGTGGAACGTCATTTGGGCCACGAGAAGTGCAACAACATCGATCTTTTTTGTTTGCTATCGATGATCACCGGCCGGGAGGCCAACATAGCGACGCTGTTTCTCGCGTCATTCTCCCGGAGCCGTGGGTGGCAGGGCCTGTCAGCCCAGTTATCTATGGGTCCATACATCACTCTCCTTCCAGAGCACCTGGGGGTGTTTGATCGCTATCCCCATGATTATTTTACCCCAGGGCCTGCTTCGACCCCATATGATTTGGAGGATGCTCGGAAGGCCGGGTTCTGTCAGCTTCACGATCCACCTACGCTCGTCCCAGTCCGACGGGGTCCTCAGGCACCACCACCTCTGGGGACAGATGCAGCTGTCGCTCTCCAGATGGGCATTCCGACGCGCCGACAGCCCGTCTATGTCCTCCATATTGTGAGACCCCAGCAGCAGCATCCGCTCCGCCAGCCACAGCAGCCGTAGCAGCCAGTCACATTAGAGATTCTTCATCAGCAGCAGCTGGCTTTGCAGACAGAGATGTGAGCCCACATGGCCTGCCAGGACTACCACTTCTGTGTTTTATTTACTCATTTGTAGGTACCGATCCCAGCATCTTTACAGATACATCAGCAGACTGGAGATCAGGCGGAGGCGTCAGGGTTGGGTCAGGCAACTGATCAGCCTGACCCTGCGGGAGGCGAGTAGATGGCAGTAGACGCCGGTTACCGTTTTTGGTTGTTTTTCCATTTATTTTGTTTTTATTCATATGGTCTGTATTATATTATATTATATTTGGGAAAACATGTATGGGTAACCGGTTGGGTAACACTTGTATATATATCTTGTGATGTTGTCTGCTGTATTTGATCTGTATATTTGTATATATTTGTATATTTTTTTGTGTTGCTTTTGGAACTTTGTGGGTGTGTTCACTATAAACCCTCACGAGACCTCACTTATCCCTCACTTATCCACCTGGGCTACCGGGGGGTTTAAAGGGCTTATTGCATACTCTAAATGCAATCATGATTTCTACGAAAATGAGTTAGGTCTTTTATTATTTTTAATCGGTTAACAAAATTTTTTTATGAAACTGAATAACTCGGCTCGATAATGTTTTTATAATATAATAATTTTAACCCTCGAAAGACCTAAATCGTTATACTTGTGAGTGGTTGCTTATACATGTCTTGAGATTTGTGCAAATATGGTTAGTCGGTAGTGGTCAGTAGTGGAGACGTGTGTCACGAGTACGTTGAGAGTTGTGGGCTGAGTTTAGCATTGCATTGTCATTATTATCAGGTGATTTCGGTTTCATAAACTATTTTGTTATTTTTATATTTTTAGTTTTTCTTTAGAAATGTAATTGTATATTTTGCTTAAGCCCATCACATTTGTGCCACGAGTTTTTAAGTAGTTAAACTATCAGTTCAATCCTGTCCCCCAAATGCTTATTAATTGTTTTATTATTTTAACATTGAGGACAATGTCAACCTCAAGTGTGGGGATGAGGGAAAATTGAAAATTTTTAGCCCGATAGTACCTCGAAGAGTATTCAGAAACTTAAGTTATTAACTGTCACTTATTGCTATTAATGCCAAGTTAAAGGTTTTTTGTCGTGGTTGGTTTTTCAGCTTCTCGATAGTTTTCCTGACAAATGTTTTTAAAATTAGAAGTTGAAAATGGAATCGTGTAGGCTGGGATAACGAGTCTAGGGGACGGGTATACATGTTTCATATCGGCAGCCTTTATTTCCAGACATATTGTGAGATTAGCCCCTATACTTAATACACATATTATATTATAGATATAAAACATGTCTTGTCATTGATTGAGGGAAACCGGTATGTTTTACAGAATTAGAACTTGCTTGTCACACGCTTTTCGAGATCTTAATACCACCACCTGTATGGACATTAGGACTTTAGAAAACCCGTTCCGTACATATTTCCTCACTAAATTAATTCCTTACCCGACATTATCCTCTAGGAGCCTGTTTGGACCATATTTCTTTTTCATGTGCTAAACTGAACATTACATACCATTTCAGCCTTGGCCTTTATTTTATTTTTACCTGTGTGATGAAATCCAGTTCGTTATCGAGTTGTATATATTTCGAGTTGTACTTAGTCAGACGAGTTGTAAAGTTGTAAAGTTCAGAGTTGTAAATATCAGTTATTATGCAAAAAACAAAAAATTGAAAAATCAGCAAAAAGACAAAAAGAAGTTATCAGTTTAGTATTTCAGTTGTTTTTAGTAGTTGAGTATGTAAACAATAGTTGATTGTGTAATTAGTTCGTTTGTATTCGTGAGTCTGTATATTGGTTTGTTTAACTGGGTTTCATCCACCTGAGTCACTAAATAAGCCTAATCCGCACCCAAACCTAAGCCTCAGCAAAACCTTAGTCCGAGTCTTTGTGCAACCGGTGGTTAATGGGTGGAGATAAGACTGACCTGCAAGCGTATTAAGTTGTAACTCATATTAGGTATTTTGAAGGCAGAGACATATACTAGCACAACTTTTGCTAGTCCAGATATTAAATCGAGAGGAGTGTTGATAGTGTGAGGGGTGTGAACATGTATGCCCTAACCGGAAACAAAGTACACTTGTCTGGGCGATACTAGGGTTTTATTACAGCATTAACTTTATTTGTGGGTTGTCAATCTAGAAAGCGTCAGTCTGGGAAACTGGGTATGACCTTAAACCTTACTAGTATTAATGGTGATAATTGGTTGACCTATGATGGCGGTTAATGTCTACTTTAGAGTTTTGCTTGAGGGCAAGCAAAACATAAGTGTGGGGATGTGATGTTCGGTTTAATTGTACATATATTAACGTGTTAATATACTCGTTTTAATCGTTTAGTTTAGGAACTTTGGTACTTCATAGGTGTTTATTGTGTTTCAGGTCACAGGTATTTAACACGCTTAATTTGGACCTATACGAGCATGGAATGAAGACTCGGGATGTCCAGCACGCAAACCGAGGCAATTATTTAGAGTTGCTGAGTGAAGCCACTCATCGCGTAGCGCAATGGGTGTGGAAGGTAGGGCATCGCGCTACGCGATGCCCCTCATTTTACACTGCATTGACTTTTGGTCCATCGGGTAGCGCGATGGACCAGGGGAGGAGACCATCGCGCTACGCGATGGTCCCCAAAATCGTGAAAGTTAGGGTTTTGAATTTATATTTCGTTTTGACGACCCTAGACGCCATTATCGAGTTTCCAGAGCAGTTTCCAAGGAGAATAGCAGCCGATCATCATTTCCATTCATCTAGAGTCCATATATATGATCTATATCATCATAATCGAAGACCGAGAGATGCCGAGACGCGGCTGGACCCTTCGAGTCATATCCGAGATATATAGTTTGTAATCTTTCAGTTATTTTCTGATGTACTAGAATGATTGATTGTAATTATCTTGATGTTAATCTTTGAGAATTGATGTCTAGTAGTATTGTGCACAACGTCAGTTTAGGTTTATTTCGATCAGAATGATTAGTGTGTCAGTTGCTATAATAATTGCTTATAGGATTGTTTTGACTTGTTAATTGTGAGAAAGCATACATTTACCCTTAGGTGAGTAACACTGGCAGGGACCATTTGATAACCAGTGCCATGTGTTAGTGAGCGTGAATGCCTAAGGTTGAACCGGTTAATCATTCTGTAGTTGACACGAGATAGTTTATCTGTTATGTGCATGATTTTGCTGTTAGTTTGCTTACTTGGATTCTCGGGTGTGATTTGTCTTTGTTTACTTGATTAAATCTTGCTTACATTATTTGTTTGATATTAAAACCAAATCAATTGCTAGTGTGATCAACACTTTATTAAGAGTTTACTTCATAATGTTAGGAATCGATTTCATTTTACACTGACCACATACTCCTCGTGGTTCGACACCCTACTTACCCTGACTAGTTTAAGGTGATTAGGACACTGATTTATATTGTTTTTGACTAGATAGCGACAGTCTAGCACCAAAATGGCGCCGTTGCCGGGGAGTTAGTGCGCTTAGTGTTTTTGTGTTAATTGATTTCTTTGTTTAATTTAGTTATTATTTTTATTTTTAGCTTAGTTTACTTTATTTTCCCATTTTACGCGGGGTGTGTTATTTGTACAGGTAACAGGTTTATGCACACCCGCTATTCAGGAAGAGGTTCTCCATTGATTACGAGCCAGAGATTGAACGTTTAGCTCGGCAGAACCGAGCTCAGATCAGACAGCCAGACATGGAAGGTCAGAACCAGAACCAAAATCAAAACCAAAACCCACCACCCGAGATAAATGTTTTCCAACCGGAACTCAACCCACCGAATAACCAAAATCCACCCAATAATGACCAGTTGCCACCAATAAACACAAATCAGCAACCCCAAAATTCAGCCCGACAATCCAGAAACCAAAACCGAAACCTTGACAAACCCGGACCATCAGCCCCGAACAACACCCCTCGTCACCGACAGTCGATTATTCGAGATCTTGACCATGTTAGTGTTCATACTGAAGACTAAGAAGAGGGAGATGAGGAGGAACATGAATCGAGGAATGATGGCAGTAATGGGAATGATTGGAGGATTAGAAGGAATGACAGGTTTGAGCTTGGAAATAATGATGCGGGTTTGCTTGTTGAGGAGATTGAGGAGGCTGATGAACCGGTTAGGGTGAGAGGTAACAGTTGGAGGAGAGATCAAGATAGAGGTGGAGTTGGAAGATATCGGGAGGAACGAAGACAGCCGATTAAGGTTAACCTGGGTGGTTTTGAGGAACCGAGGGCCAGACGAAGGAATTATGGGCCTCCGGTTCAAGGTGTTAACAGTTGGTTCAGATCGGCTATTTCATATGGTGCCTCACCCATTGTCCTAGAGGTTTATGAGCCGGGAAAGCCGATATTTAAATCCCATCCGTCCTACATCAACATAGTTCCACATTTTCATGGACTGGGATCGAAAGACCCGTATTCACACTTGTCAGATTTTTTAGCTATTTGCGGGTCTATCGGTGATGGTACATATGATCAGGATGAAGTTCGGTTGCGGTTGTTCCAGTTTTCCCTAAAAGACAAAGCAAAACACTGGTTCAACTCGCTACCGATGCACAGTATTGAGAGCTGGGGATGGTGGTAGTTGTCCTAAGAAGATGGAAATGGGTTGGTCTTGTAGTGTGGGTGAGGGTTCAGGTGATTCATCTGGCGAGTCATGTAGTATGGTTTTGGCTCTTTTGGACTTAGACTTGACTTTGGGCTTTGGTTTGGACTGGGCTCTGTATATGGGAATCTGGATTTTGCTTACGTTAAGGTCTTCTAGGCTCTTTTCTAGGGATTTGGGTGAGGCTATGTGTGGGTCAGGTTTAGAGGAGATTTACCTTTACTAGAAAGCTTGACGATGAGCTTGGAGGGCTTCTTGGAGTCTCCAAGCTTCTTCAAACACTTCAAGGGCTGGCATTCCTCTTCTTCCTCCTATGCTTGACCAGAAAGACCACCCACAGAAGGCTTGTCAGCAGCCTTCCTCTTTAAATCGTGCTTAGCCTTTGTTCGATCCTCAGGGGCTTCATTAGACAAGTCATCCTATTCAGCCTCAGAACTTGCTATCTCCCCACTCTCTTCCTCAGACTCTTCCCTAACATCTTCCGTCTCCTCAAACAGACCAAACTTAGTTCCCGGCCTCTCACCTTGATAAGTATGACCCTTTCCTTTCATGCTCAACATAAGACTAAACACCGTTTTCTGATCCTATTCACATGGTAAGGCTCAGGCAGTGTTTTATAACCCTTCTTCTCCTTTGCAGCTTTGTGTGGTGGCCTGGGTACATTGGGAAGCATATCATCAATAAGTAGTTGTACGAACCATGGATACATAAGCCAAGTTTCCTCTGTAGTTGCATTTGCCAGCATGCACAAGAATAACATCCGGGAATAATTGAACTCTTCCCGGTATGTTAATGCGTACATGACCCGTACCCAATCCGCTCTCATACTACCAAAGCCACCACGTAAATCCGATAGGCTATGAATAACGACATGGAACAAGAACATCTAGTAAGGTGGAAGATGCTTCTTCTCCAAACTCTTCCATTCCGTGTCATAACCCATATCAGTCACAAACCCACTGAGCTTGGCCCTATCCCCTTTCTCAAACAAGTAATGTGATTCATCCTTAATCTTCAAGGCTCGTCTTATATCTCCTTCCTTAATCTTCAAAGTCTTTCTATCCACCTTTGTTACAATTGATAGAGAATCATCTACTGGTTTGGCATTTGCCCAGAATTCTGTAACCCACTTTGTGTAGATGGCAGGGTTAGTAGAAATAGCATACTCCAGGGGTGACTGCCTCAGCCCCTTGATCATGGACGTGAACACCCTTTCTTTCCTGTTTTCCAGCTCCTCGAGGGAACAAAATAGATTATGCAACTGAAATCAAACATTAAGATCATGAGAATCATCATTGATAACTTAACTGAATAAAAGATAACTTATATGCAAACATTTAAGTATGTACAAAGTGTCTTAAAGAAGTATATATATACTTATTCTTGATTAGTTATATACAATTTGTTTTAATAAGTTAACAAGTCAAATTATAACTTATATTAGTTAATAAGTCCATAAATTATTATTTTTATCATGTCCGTAATGGTCCTTTGGTCAAACAGTTTACATAGTCCAAAACAGTCCAGTAGCAAGCAGTCTCAACATTTTGAAATTTTTTCCAAGTATGGAGAATTTGCATGGAGAGAATTTCGCATGGACCCTTATTTGCATCGCTTGGTTGTGCGAAGCGAATAAGATTTCCCATTCGCTTCACATGAAGCATGCTAAGCGAACTAGAGATAGAATTCGCATCGCATGTTGGAGCGAAGTGAATAAAATTTCTTATTCGCTTCGCATAAACCATGCGAAGCGAACAAGAGATATGATTCGCATCGCATGGTTGTGCGAAGCGAATAAGAAATACAATTCGCATCGCATGGTTGTGTGAAGCAAATTAGAATTCCCATTCGTTTCGCATGAATCATGCGAAGTGAATATTATCCCTTTGCGAAATATTCCCTTTTGCAAAAAATATACACTTAGCCCATTTTTGTTCCTTTTGCTTTCCAAGTGTTCGCCTGTAACGCCCGTTAATTCCGATTTCAAGAATTAAAGATTGTAGAGTATGTATAATTCTCGGGATTTATCCGACGTTTCTCGGAAACCTTTACGTCATCCCGGTACGTCTAATCGCTTAACATTTCTTCCAAGTTGCATTATGATTATTTTCCGGGGGCTAGAAAGAAAATGTTTTATGATATAACATTAAACAAAAAAAAACCCTAAACCTATGGTACAGCTGCCGATCGGCCACTTCCAGCCCCTCCCTCCTTTCATTGCTTCGGCTTTTTGATCGATTCCAAGCTCCTAGTAGTTGTTCAAGGTATGTACTACAATCCCCAACACTCTTTTTGCTCATCCCAAATCGTTTTGATGCTCAATTTTGTCGAAACTTTTCGTTGGACAGATTTTCGGCCAAGGTGTAATTGACCTCACTTCCCGTGGACAAAAATTATAGTTTCCGTTGTAGAAAGATCCCCATGTATTGCATTTACATCATATTAAAATTTCGTGGTCATTGGAGGTATTTAGGTCGGTCAATCAATTTTAGTTCGAAAACTAGGGTTTATCGGGTGTAGAATTGCAAATTGTTGAGTTTGATACGTTAATCGATTGGGTGACCGACCGAAACAGTTTGTACAGCCCTAGGGGGGTTTAAGGGCTGTGGAAAAATTATTTTTTTGATGCTCGGGGCTGTTGTGGTTAGTGCTTCGTCAATCGAGTCGGCGGTGCGCGAAACTTTGTTTAAATGTTAAAGTAAGAGTTGTAAAAAGGAACCGTCAACCCTATCTACTCGGGTGACATAATCTTGATAAATGAAAAGATTTAAAATGGAATTTGGTCCATTTGGGGTTGATTCATTTAACCCATGGTTTTAAGGTTTATTACACGCGCATTCGACCCGATTTGATCACCCTTGGGCCAAGTTGTTGGGCCTTGGGCCAAGTGTTAGGCCATGGGCCAAGTGTTGGGCCTTGGGCCAAGTTGTTGGGTCTTAGGCCAAGTTTTGGGCCTTGGGCCAAGTGTTGGGCCTTGGGCCAAGTTATTGGGCCTTGGGCCAAGTGTTGGGCCTTGGGCCAAGTTGTTGGGCCTTAGGCCAAAATGTTGGGCTTGAACGGCCCATTAGGCAAGAGTGTTCTTACGGTCTAGTTTAGTAACGTGTTGTGTATAATTTATAGGCCCTTGCTTGTGATTGTGCACTTAGGGATTTCCTAGCTCGTTGCAGGTGTTCGATTGATTTCAGGTGAGTTCATGATGCCATTTTTACTCTTTTACTTTTGGGCTAACATGCACACCTAAGTGTTTTTCTTACTTGATGAAATGTTTTGAATGGTTTTACATAGGCTTGCTAGTATTGGTAGGCCTTAGAATGTTATAGAATGTGTAGGTATATATATATATTTGTATATATTTAGAATGGCCAAGATTTGGCGAATGTTGTAGTCGTCTCGACTACTGAATGTTGCGTATGCCTACCTTGTGTTTGCATGCGCCGGATGTTACGTGTTTGGGTTGTACGTTTGCTCGACCCTGAATGTTTGTAGTCGTCTCGACTACTGAATGTTGTGTATGCCTACTTTGTGTTTGCATGCGCTGAATGTTACGTGTTTGGGTTGTACGTTTTCTCGGCCCTGAATATTATTATTGAATGTTATATATATATATATATATATATATATATATATATATATATATATTGATATATATAACAATGCACGCATAGAGAATGCTCATACGTAAGAAGGACTATTTATTGAATGTGGTGACCTAACCGATGTACTTCCGTTTGCTGTTTTAAAACCGTTGGAATGATTATTAAAACTGTTGTTACTTATTTAAAACTTGAACTCACTCAGCTTAAGCTGACTTTGTGTGCATTTTAGTGTGAGTTTCAGGTTAGGAAGAGGATGCCTTATCGCTTGGACGTGCACGGAGCTACTTGGACGGTGAAGGGCATACTGGAATGAAGAATTACTTATGAACATTTTATTTCAAAAGACTTTTAAAAGTTATACTTAATTTTGATCTTGGGAACTCATTCATCTATTTACGTTTTCCGCCGATTTATACTCCGTAATGCTATTTTAATGCAAAGAATTGTTTTTAAGTTTAATTATTTTCACAAGTGTTTTGTATGATTACCAACTGTGGGGTTCCCGGGGTTTGGGGCCTTACAAGTTGGTATCAGAGCCATGGTTCTAGGGATCCGAGCATCCCCGAATGCTTGGACTCGAACTGTAAGAAAAGAGACCAGTATGCCCACCGCGAGTAGCTGCACGCTAAGAGGTAACTTTTAATTATTTAGTCATTCCTTTAAGTTTAACAGTTCCCGGTATGTGATTAACTATTTAAGTGTTAGATGGAAGGTTAACGAGGTTAGGGGCAGGGGGTGGTTAGGATGGGCGGGTAAAGTAAACGACTAATTACACTGATCAACGTCATTAGCAGTTTACCCTTACCTTACATGTTATAATTACCACTTGTACTTGACCGTGTTAAAATTCTGTCTTTGTAGGGATAAGTCATGGTTAATACTCTAGCAGCTAAGAGAGATGGTTCTAGTGTGCGTGGTCGTAAGCCACGTGCCAAAGCCGAGAATGAGATTCCTAATTCACAGCAGGACACCCCGATTCACGAGGAGGGGATAACCCCGCCTTAGATTCTGCTTTGTGCGCGGCTATCGCGGATGAGGTTTACCAGGTGCTCCATAGCGCCATTCCTGAGATCGTTGCTGAGGCCGTTAGGGCCATGGAGGAGTCACTGGTTGGTCAGGGTTCGGATAGGAGAAGGAAGAGTACGGAGGTACAGGTCGAGGAGGAAGAGGAAGTGTATGTGCCGAGTGGGGATGAAGATGAGGTACGGACAGTTAGTGTATCGACCCGGGGTTGCTCGTATGGTGACTTTAAGAAGTGCGACCCCCTTCTTTCGATGGTACTAAAGATGCATTGGCAGCACATCAGTGGGTGAGAGAGATGGAGGCCGTTCTGAGGGTTAGTAAGTGCAAGGGGGATGACATGGTCACCTATGCTACCGCCTCGTTTCGTTCCGAGGCATTATGTTGGTGGGATAACTTGGCGCAAGCTCTGGGTGATCGTTCGATTAGGAGGATGACGTGGGATGAGTTGAAGAAATTGGTTCTCGATCAGTTTTGTCCTCCGCATGAATTGGACAAGATAGAATAGGAATGCTTGACCTTGGAGGCTGGTACTATGTCGCATCGGGAGTATACCACCAAGTTTAACAAGATGGCTCGTTTATGTTCCGATTTGGTTACTCCCGAAACCAAGAGGATTAAGAAGTACGTGAAGGGGCTCCCGGTGGATATTCGTAAGGGTGTGGTGACCACCAACATGAACTCCTTTCACTCGGTGGTTACCTTGGCAGGTACATTGTATGATCAGATGGAGAAGTTACCGCAGAACGAGGCTAGGAAGACTTGGAACACTAATTCGTATGGTAAGCGGCATGGGGGAAACCATTTAGTTCGTCTGGCAAAAGGGTGAAGACTGAAACTTCTGAGTTTAGAAGGGATGCGGCACTCGGTAATTGCAAGAAGTGTGGCAAACTACACAAGGGGGAGTGTAAGAGTGGGTCCGACACCTGTTTTCGTTGCGATAAGGTTGGGCACCCCCATTACGAGTGCCCGACTCTGACTTGTTTCCGCTGTAGGGGTTCTGGTCACTTGTCATCAAACTGTCCTACCAGTAAGGTGGGGGGTCCGGTCAGGGGACTTCCTCAAGAGGGAAGATGGAAGAGAAGCCGAAGGCCAGGGCAAGGGCCTTCAACATCTCCAGGAAGGAAGCGAAAAAGGATGCAGATGTCGTTTCAGGTACTTTTTCCTTATTTAGCTTTCATTCCACCATTATAATTTCTTGTTCCTTTGAAGTCGTATGTGTTGACCGTGTAGCTAAGCAGTAGTATAATATCGTCCCAGGTACTTTCCTACTTGATGAGTTACAGGCTTCAGTTTTATTTGATTCGGGCGCCAGTAGGAGTTTTGTGTCTACCGCTTTCTGTTCCTTGTTGAATAAATCACCCGAGCGCATAGTCGATGGGTTTGAGGTTGAGGTCGCCGTAGGAAAATCCGTGTTCGTGTCTAGGGCTATTCAGGGTTGTTCCATCGAGTTGTCTGGTTATAGATTTCCGGTGCGATTGTATTTGATGTCGCTTGGTTGTTTCGATGTGGTGCTCGGGATGGATTAGCTCGTGAATGTTGATGCTCAGATCATTTGTGGTCAGAAACTAGTTCGTCTAAGGGCCCCAGATGGGACTCGAATTACGGTCTTCGGTGATCGGAATGTTGCGACGCCACATATTATATCCATGCTTAAGGCGGGAAAGTTGATGGAGCGGGGGTGTGGGGCATATCTGGCGTATGCTATGAATGTGAATACCGAGGTGGCTACCGTCGGTGATGTTCCTATTGTTCGGGATTTCCCGGATGTATTTCCAGATGATTTGTCAGATGTGCCGCCAGATCGCGAGGTCGAGTTCCAGATAGACCTTGTACCGGGCGCCAAACTCATTGCCCGAGCTCCCTACCGCCAAGCGCCGAATGAAATGAATGAACTTATGGCTCAGTTGGAAGACTTGCTCGATAAGGGCTTTATTCGACCGAGCATCTCGCCTTGGGGTGCCCCGGTTTTGTTCGTAAAGAAGAAGGATGGTAGCATGCGAATGTGCATTGATTACCATGAGTTAAATAAGCTCACTGTTAAAAATTGGTACCCCCTCCCGAGGATCGACGACTTATTTGATCAGCTCCAAGGGGCTAGTTGGTTCTCGAAGATCGACCTTAGGTCTGGGTATCATCAGCTGAAGATTCGTGAGGAAGATATTCCTAAGACTGCCTTCCGCACTCGTCATGGACATTACGAATTTCTGGTGATGTCTTTCGGTTTGACCAACGCACCGGCTGCGTTCATGGATCTTATGAACCGGGTGTGTAGACCGATGCTCGATCGTTCGGTTATTGTGTTCATCGACGACATTCTTGTGTACTCTAAAAGTGAATCCGATCACGCCGGTCATCTCAGGGAAGTGTTGGAGGCTCTGCGGAAGAACAAATTGTATGCGAAATTTTCTAAGTGTTCCTTCTGGTTACGTGAGGTCCAATTCTTGGGCCATGTTATTAACCCGAGTGGTATTCTGGTTGACCCTGCAAAGGTGGAAGCCGTGAATGAATGGGAGTCTCCTAAGTCTCCAACTTAAATCCGTAGTTTTCTGGGTTTGGCAGAAGTTCAGGGCCTTAATAATCAGGTTGGATAATACCATATTATCGTGCAGAGAAAGTCCAAGGCTTGAACAAAAGAAAGAAAATAAAACAAAGCAGAAGATTCACGGCCTTAACAATCAGATCTTGTATGACTACAAACGTAGAAAGTCCAAGGCTTGAATCAAAATAAATGAAGAAATAAAGCAGAAGTTAAAATTCTTAGGACTGACTTTTCTTGACTCTTTTTCTTGAATTTTCCCTTTTCTTTTCTAACTTTTTTTGTTTTTCTTTTCTTTTCTTTTCTTGACTTAATAAAATAAAAAATGACACTTATTTTCATAAGACAAATGTGATCAGGTAAAGAGGAGCTTGGGTATGACATGTGTAATTACATTTCTGCCTTCATGAATATGACTTTAACGGAACCAAACAACTGCTTCATAAACGTACAGCCACTAGCGCTGGCAAGGATTCAGGTTTATATCACCTGACACTTACTGGTTTGTCAAGCCTATCTACACATCTATGAGTGATCTTGTATACTTTTGATCTACTCTTTTCATGCGCTAGGATCATTGCATACCAACGTACTATCATTTTCCAAAAGATCGGATCAAATTCTCAATTTGAAAATTTTAGATACCCGACTCCCTCTAAGCGGGATAATTCTTTTTGGATTTTCTTAAATAAGTGTAAAGATGAAATTAATATTATATATAAAAACTATAATAATAAAATCTTTTTGATAAGTCAAATGACTTGATTTTGTTTTTCTTAAAGTAAATTTGAAAATCTTTTTGGTGAGTTAAAGTTAACTCACTTTTCTCCCTCTAAAATTGTGACACATTCTAAAAATGTTTACAATTTTAAAATAAAGATAATTATTTACTCAAAAGAAATCATGCTCAAAGATTCAATGAGAAATAAAAATCGGGCACGACTGAAGGCTTTTGTAAAGAGATCTGCAAAGTTAAAATCAGTATGGACCCTTTTTATATTGACAAACTTACGATCAAACAGTCATGAATAAAGTGTATTCGGATGTCTATGTGTTTTGTCTTATAGGGCTGGACCGGGTTTTTAACAATCGCAAAGGAAGCCTCATTATCACATTTGATCGTGGTATCACAAAAATTCAAACCGTAATCGAATAGCTGATGCTGGATCTAAATGACTTAGGAACAACAACTGGATGCAGCTATGTACTCGGCTTCAGCAGCTGAGGTGGACACGGTGACTTGCTATTTGCACTGCCAAGAAATCAACCTGTCCAACTTGTAAACCTAGGAAGAAAGTCATTTCTCCCAAATAACTCATCTCAAATCACTTTTGCATGACCTCACAGAACTCCTTGCACAAACTATCATTTGTAGACCCAAAGATGATGTCGTCAACATATACTTGGACGAGAATCAGATCACCCCGAACTTTCTTGACAAAGAGTGTTTGATCAACAATACCTCTTTTTTACCCATTCTTCACCAAATGGTCAGCCAGAGTGGCATACCAGGCACGAGGTGCGTGGTGAGGACCATAAAGTGTTTTGTCAAGACGATAAACATGGTCAAGATGATTAGGATCTTCAAAACCTGGAGGTTGCTTGACGTAAATTTCTTCTTTCACCTTTACGTACAAAAAGGCTGTTTTCACATCCATTTGATAAACTTTGAAGTTCATGTACGAAGCGTAGTCCAAAAAAGATACATATTGCTTCCAATCTGGCTACAGGTGCATAAACTTCATCGTAATCACGACCCTCATGCTGCGAGAAACCTTGCACAACAAGCCGGACTTTGTTTCTTGTGATAACCCCCTTGTCATCTTTCTTGTTCCGGAACACCCACTTTGTTCCAATCGATCTCTTATTTTCTGGTTTCTTGACCAGCCTCCAAACATTTAGCTTCTTGAACCGCAACAGTTCCTTTTGCATGGCTTTAACCTAAGAATTTTCTTTCAATGCAACTCTGTAGTCTTTGGGTTCAACCTGTGAAATAAAACATGTAAAGAGACATCTGTTAATGTTACCAGAGGTGCTACGTGTTTGAATGCCGACCGATGGATCTCCAATAATGTTCTCAGTCGGATTTCTTCTGTGAATTGGCAATTGAGGAATCAGTTTGACATGCTCGACTGGAGTTGCCTCAAGCTCAATGGATAAACTCTCTATGGGATGAAGGACGGTAGACACATTAAAAGGAACATTTAGTTGAGGAATACTAGTATCGTCTTATTGATCAACCATATGTTCTTGATCAATGGATCCATCCCGTAGATTCTTATAAAAAGGCACAACAATGACTGGAACTTGTGTGGATTTGGTGTTGTCAGAAGCTTCATTCTGAGTGGTCTCATTCTGAACATTTTCTGCATTTGTCTCCTCGGCAGAACCTTGAATTTCTTCTTGAGAGTGAGGTGTGGGAATGGACTCTACCACACTAGGTTCAGCCAGAGGATTCGCTGTATGATCAGTCAGGTCATTCGCCACGTTGTCAACTTACACATATGAATCGGTATCTAAATCGGAAGTGTCTTCGACTGTGGGCATATCAGTAGTGTCTGCGAGTGGCGGCACTTCATTGACCGCGGCTGGTTGATTAACCACTGGTGGAGCATTTAGTACGGGTGCAGGGGCAGCTACTTGAATATCTTCCAGACCTCTTAACACGGCATGCATCAAGATTGACTGATCATCACCAGTATGGACAGATACAGAAACAACAGGAGGAATAGGGGAAACAATGGGAGTTACATACATTCCCAAAATTGCTTGAACAATCCTTCATAGTCAAACATCTAGTTTGGACTAGTATGTGCATTTGTAGGATTCAATTCTTGCCAGTCAATGTTAAACGATTCCAAGATTACTCTTGCTTTCTTGTTATACACCTGATAAGCACTTTTGTCAGCTCATAGCCTACAAAATAGCACTCATCAGCCTTCTCAGCAAACTTGGAAGTTGAGACGGCATTTGTTAGGAGCCCAGTGCAAGGACATCCAAACGTTCTAAAGAAATTGACCCTTGTCTTTGTTCTATAGAAGACCTCGGAAGGAGTCTTGTTCAATCTCTTGTTCAGGAACACACGGTTTTGGGTAAAGCAAGCGGCGTTGATGGCTTCACCCCTAAAAAATAAAGGGAGTTTTGAGTATGACAGCATTGTTCTTGCAGCTTCTACCAGTGTACACTTTCGTCTTTCAGCAACCCCATTTTGTTCAGGAGTGTAAGGGGCACTGAACTGACGAAGGATCCACTTGTTGTGACAAAACTCATTTATAACCTTGTTGCAAAATTATGTGCCGTTGTTGCTTCTGATACACTTGACTCGCTTGTCAGCTTGATTCTCAACCAAAACAATGAACCTGATGAGGAATTGAGCAGTCTCATCCTTGTGACCTAGAAGAAAAGTCTAACTTAAACAAGAAAAATCATCAGTAATAACCAGACAATAGGCTTTTCGACCTATTGCCAGTGGTTGGATAGGACCAAACAGATCCATGTGTAATAGTTGGAGAATGGAATCTATAGAATTAACAACCTTGGGCCTGTGAGGGAGTTTGTGTTGTTTGCATATTGAACAAGAAATACATTTTTTAGTACAATGGAAAGATTTGACAGGCAAACCCCTCACATAGTCACCTTTAACCAACTTATTCAAGTTCTTAAAGTTAACATGACCCAAGCGTCGATTCCATAAAGATGAGTCGTTCTCCGAGGCATTGGACAATAAACACGAAGCAGTACGCATTGAATAATTGCTTCTCATGTCCAGAATATATGCATCATTATGCCTTGGAGTACGCATCAAAATCCATTCTTCCGAGACCTTAAATCCAGGTTTCAAGATAAAACACTCATTCTTGGTGAAAAGGGTGGAATAATGCTTATCACAGATTTGAGACACGCTGAGGAGGTTGTGGTTGAGCTGTTCCACATGATTGACTTCATTAAATGCCAGGGTACCATTCGATACCTTGCCCTATTTTGTTATTTCTCCTCCACATCACCGGCAAAAGAGACGTGCCCGCCGTCAAATGGTTTAACATCGAACAACAATGACTCATCTCCAGTCATGTGTCGGGTGCAGCCACTGTCTAAGTACCAAATACTGTTGACAGGCCTTCTTGACTGACCCTACACACATGAACAACTAGTTAGCAATGGGGTCCCGAGACTTGATTGTCTTGGGAAAATTAAACAGAAAATCACCAAGTTTAATTTTATGATTCTTGAAAATATAATCTTTTGATGAATCAAAATCTGAAGAACAATCCCTCGAGGAACTAGAATTGATATTTCCTCGGTTTTAAAAGGGTTTTCTGGATTGCCTTCGATTTGGTTTGGGTTTAACCACAAAGTCTTCTGAATTTTCTTTGGTAAATCCTTTGGTGGGTTCCTAGGCTTTTCAGCTTCAGAACCTTTTGCCAACCTTTTCCTCTTCCTCTGAGTTAGCCAAAATGGTTTCTTTGTTTTCTTAACTCTTTTTACTTCTAAATCAATCTCACTGGAAAATGAGTGAGTTTGGTTAGTCATTTTCTTAGGTTTAGGAGCAACCTTGGGAAATGTCTGACCAAACTTACTGTTTAAATCTCTTTGTTGTCGGTACCAGTTCTTGCAATGTCTTGCAAGATGAGAAGGATTTCCATAAACAAAACAGCACATTGAGCCTAGTACATACATTCCAATACAAGAGACATAAACATAAACAAAACGGGACCTAACATAGGTGTGCATACGTTCAAGCTTATTAGACCAAACCCAATGCTAAAGGAAAACTTGTAGAAGGATTTTTTTTACACATCATATCCATCATCTTTTTCTTCATATCCATCATCTTTTTCTTTCTTTTCTCTCTTTACACGCAAAAGCATTTTCTCTCTCTACACTCTCAAAACCAATTCTCTCACTTGTCTCTCTTTCATGTCATCATCCATCTTATTAAATTATATGTTATATGCATTGAATTAGTGATGGCCTTATAACTAATAAATCAATTATCTTGTGTAAATTAAGCTACTACTTTTGGTTTTTAATTGAATTCACAAATAAGAATAAGTGATAACTAACATATTAGTTGCAAAAATATATAACAAATATTTTCAGACAAAAAAAATCATTTATGAAAACAAATTAATTTTAAAGAAAAATAAAACTTAGTAAGTCAATCAACTACAAAGCAATTATAACAAATCAGTAGGCAAACACATAACTTACCATTTGACTAAACAACAGTGGAAACTGGTTATTTGTGTGAGCGACTTGATTAGTTCGACTATGGTAAGTTTTGTATAAGATAGTTCTTAAATTCATTCAAGAACATTTATTTCGTTGACTTTTTTTAATAGTGGTATATATGTCAACCAACAATTTTTCGCGAAACTTTGCAACTCAACTATCATCCGTTGTGTGACTTTTTAGGATCGTATATCATTGAAGTGTTGTCATATGTTAACTTTTGAGCACCTGGTCAAACAAAAGTAGGACCGAGCATTTGAGGAAACCAGTGACCCACCGAGTAATATATACCCAACTCGGACAGAAAACCCGGAAATCCTAGAATTAAGAACCGAAGGCAAGCTCGTGATACGCACTTCGGGTGTCCTTTGGAATTATTCTCTTTGACAGGGCAAAAATATAAGACCAATTACTCTCTAATTTATTCTGCAATTCAATATTCAAAGTTTCCTGTGGACATTTCAAATCTTCATCTTTTATAGCCCTTGTGTTTTCTTCTTTTACCTATACCTTCTTTGGAGTTTAAAGGTAATTTTTTTTCCAAATACATAATAATGCCATTATATAAAATACTGGTTCATTTTTGGTAATATTACGGTCCGGTCCTCAGGTTATTTCAACCTGACCCGAATTCTGCTCAACCCCAAACAAAAGAGAGAAGCATACTATTCACTAAAAACAGCCTCTTTCCTTTAGTATTCATATCTCCAAATATATGCGTCGAAGCCCAATCACATGGAAAAACCAAGGATCAATTTTAATTAAACTTTCATATACATCTTATATTAATATTTGTCAGAAACTGATAATCTCGATTTTATTACTCGTCAAATAACCAGATTACATAACTCCTTTGATTCTAATCAAACCGCAGACAAGAAAGAATACCAACAACAAACTATCAAGAAATACACCAGCAGATCATCAATATGATGAAGTATACAAAGAAGATCAATCAACAATACAAAAACTGATCAAACAAGAACCCCTGAAGATTATTTTTGAGAGATGGTGATGATAGGAAGACTAAAGAAGAATGTTAGTCTCTCTCTCTCCATCGTTTATATCAAATTGATGCAACTTCATGGGCCACGGGCCAGTTTCCAATCTAACACCATCATTTAAGCCCAACTAGCTACCCATTAAAGTCCTTAAGCCCGAACAGCTTTCCTCAAGCCCAAGTACCAACATTTTACCTCAAAAACAAAATAAACCAAAAATAAATAACAAAATATTGAATTGGTAAATAATATGTTTTTAACATCCCCCCTCAATTCAATATTTAAAGCAATCTTATAAACCCAGCTTCTCACAAATAAATGAAAGTTGAGATGGAAACAAACCTTTCGTGAAAATGTCAGCTAACTGATTACTAGACTTTGTCTGCATCACTTTAACCGACCCTGCAACAACTCTTTCTCGTAAATAAAAAAATCAACTTCGAAATGTTTTGTTCTGTCATGAAATACTGGATTTGCAGAAACAGATATTGCAGCAGTATTATCACAATATAACTTAATAGGTATTGCCACAATAACATTTAACTTTCAACAACTTTACCAACCAGGTCATTTAACTACAACCAACATTATATAGTGTTGTTCAATTGGAACATTAACTGGTTTACAAACCAGTTAATCCAAATTCTTTTAACAACTCTAAAGAATGTTTTCTTTGTGAAAGACCATATCCCTCATTAGTTTTTAAGACTTCAATTTCCAAGAAATATTTTAATAATCCAAGATCTTTAATAAGAAACTTAGATCTCAACAAATTTTTAACATTTTCAATTTCAACTGTGTTATTACCAGTCAAAACTATGTCATCCACATAAACTAACATAACAATAAAAACATCCTCATCATTCTTCACAAACAAAGAATAGTCATTACAACTTTGCACAAAACCTTGGTTTCCTTTTTAGAAAAATATCCTTCAGGTAAGGAGATATACACTTCCTCATGTAAATCACCATAAAGAAAAGCATTATAGAGATGCTATTAATGATAACAACTGGATTGTTGCTATGAATGAAGAAATGCCTGCTCTACATAGAAATACACTTGGGAATTAGTTGATTTACCTAGTGATAGGAAACCTATATGCTGTAAGTGGGTGTATAAAATAAAATATAAATCAACTAGTGAGATAGAGAGATATAAAGCTAGGCTAGTTGCTAAAGGTTTTAACCAAAAGGAAGGGGTGGACTTTGATGAAACTTTTTCTCCTGTTTTAAAATGACTACTTTAAGGTGTGTTTTGTGTCTAGCTATTCAAAATGATTGGTCCTTATTTCAATTAGATATAAATAATGCTTTTTTTTATGGTGATCTACATGAGGAAGTGTATACGTCCTTACCTGAAGGACATTTTTCTAAAAATGAAACCAAGTTTTTGTGCAAAGTTGTAATGACTATTCTTTGTTTGTGAAGAATGATAATGATGTTTTTATTGTTCTGTTAGTTTATGTGGATGACATAGTTTTGACTGGTGAAACTATGTCATCCACATAAACTAACAGAACAATAAAAACAACCTTATCATTCTTCACAAACAAAGAATAGTCATTACAACTTTGCACAAAACCTTGGTTTTATTTTTAGAAAAATATCCTTCAGGTAAGGACATATACACTTCCTCAATCACCATAAAGAAAAGCATTATTTATATCTAGTTGAAATAAGGACCAATCATTTTGAACAGCTAGACACAAAACACACCTTACAGTAGTCATTTTAACCACAGGAGAAAAAGTTTAATCAAAGTCCACCGCTTCCCTTTGGATAAAACCTTTAGCAACTAGCCTAGCTTTATATCTCTCTATCTCACCACTTGATTTATATTTAATTTTATACACCCACTTACAGCCTATAGGTTTCCTATCACTAGGTAAATCAACTAATTCACAAGTGTTATTTCTATGTAGAGCAGACATTTCTTCATTCATAGCAACAATCCAGCTGTTATCATTAATAGCATCTCTATAATGTTTAGGCTCAAAACTTTTATTCAAAATAGATACAAGACAAAAATTTTCTTTTGACAGATTAGAGTAATTTAAAACTTTCTCTAAACCATATTTAACTTTTCCCTCAACAATAAAATCATCTAACTTTATTGGTAAACTAGAACTCCTAGTAGATCTCCTCACAGTTATAGGTGGAGAAGGGTCATTTTGAGTAGTGCCCTTAGACGGATTTGTTTCACCATTTGAACAAGTAGGACCTACCTCACTAGTAGATTCTTCTGTGTTAATAGGTTTCTTATCGTCAGCCCTCCTATTAGTACTTGAAGAACTACTAGGTGGCTGATCAGCTAGACTGTCATTAGAAACACTTCCTCCTTCATCATTGGGACTTTTATCAAAAACATTTTGGTTATCATTGTCACTATAGAAATAAAAAAAAATTCAAGTTGTTTAACGATTTATCAAAAACAGGCTCAAAATTTTGTAAAGTACCACTATCTTTAAAAGGAAATCTTGTTTCATAAAACTTGACATCCCTAGAAAAAATCACTTGTTTAAGTTCGATGTACCACAACTTATAACCCTTTTTATTAAAAGAATAACCCAAGAAAACGCTTTTATTTGCACGACTAGTAAATTTATTGTTGTTGTTTAGTATAGTATAATAACAAAAACAACCAAACGTTTTCAAATGTTTTAAGGAGGGTCTAAAACCTAATAACCGTTCATATGGAGACCTACCATTTAAAACCGACGAGGGAGTCTTGTTTATCAAATAAGTAGCAGTTAAAATAAACTCAGGCCAAAAACTTAGGGGAACTCCCCCTTCAAAAAGAAGAGCCCTAGCTATATTTAACAAGTGTCGATGTTTTCTTTCAGCTATTCCATTTTGTTGGGGTGTATGAGTACAAGAAGTTTGATGTTGAATACCATTTTGTCTAAAAAATTCTTGTACTTGGTGATTTGTAAATTCAGTCCATTATCACTACGAAAAATTTTAACAGTAGTATTAAACTGATTTTTTATCATGTGTACAAAAGTTTCCAGATTATTGAAAACCTCAGTTTTATCTTTCAACAAGTATACCCAAAGAGCCATAGAGAATCATCGACAATCGTTAAAAAATATCTAAAACCTTCTCTGCTTTTAACTGTATAAGGACCCCATACATCAAGGTGAACCAACTCTCCAATCTTTAGTGACACATGGTCACTTAGTGGAAATGGTTCACGATGTTGTTTGGCCTTGCGACATACATCACAAGGTAATGAATCATTTATCACTTTAACATTCAAATCATCTTTTAAAACAGATAGCACCCGACTAGCAGGATGACGTAATCTAGAATGCCACAAATTTACTTGATCAAAGCTAGTGAAACACACCTTAACGAGATTAGAACTAACACCACATAGATATAACCCATTTACTTGTCTACCAGTCACCAGGGTTCTTTTTGAGAGTGAGTCCTGGATATAACAATTATTCTCATTAAATGTCATAGATAGTTTGTTATCACTAGCAAGTTTGTAAACAGACAAAAGATTCACATAATAATATGGAACAACAAACACATCAGTGAGGATGACTTTGTCATCTAGTTTTAGACTGCCAATTTTAGTTACAGCAGCATTAGAACCATTTTGATGTTTGACACTTATATTGAAATCAAACTCATCAATAGAATTAAAAATGTCCTTATCACTCATAACCATGTGTTGATTAGCACCAGAATCTATGACCCATCCATTTTTTACGGATGGATTATAGTTGCTATTAAAACAAAACACATTATTTTTCATTAAAGTGGAAGAAAAACATATGGAGTTACCTCCAACATTTGCACTTAGTTGTCCTTCTCCAGTTTTATCATTCAACAAACCTAACAACTTAGACACTTGATAAGGGGTGAGAGAACGTGCAGTTGAGCTAGAAGATGAAGTAGTTTATTTAGGATTAGAAACTATTAGAATTAGCAAATTTTGGATTACCCCTAGGTCTAGGATCCCGAGGATAACCCACAATATCAAAACACTTTTCCACAGTATGGCCTATCTTATTACAACGTGTGCATTTAAGATTTGGATTAGGCCCACAGAAAGGTTGATAAAACTTTTTCTTATTATCAATAAACTGAGTTGCCTTAGACACAAAACCAACATTTGAACTTTGAGTTTTAGAACTAGCTTTTGAATTCCTATGTGATTCTTCCCAAGAAACTATTGAAAAAGCAGTTTTAATAGAAGGCAGTGGTTCACGTGTCAACAAGTTCGTCCTAACAGGCTGATAAAAATCATCTACACCCATTAAAAACTGCATCAACTTGATCAATGTATTAAAATCATTGAAACCTTTTGAGGCTTGACAAGAATATGAGGGCAACTGTACCATAGCATCTAATTGTTTCCATAAAGTATTCAGTTTATGATAATACTCAGAGACAGAGTCTCCATTTTGTTTTAATGAATTAATTTTTTGAAAACCATTAAAAATTACTAAACTATCAATTTTTTTGTAAGTCTCCCTTAGTTCTGTCCAAACCTTAGAGACAAGTTGTGAATATACTTGCCCTACTGTCACACCCTCAAAATCCACTAACGGAGTTTTACCGTTAGAGGGTGTGAACTAACAGGATCGGAATCATTAGTTTTAATCAAACCATAAAAACGTTTAAATGAAATTAAGTGCGGAAGCGTAAAAACCAAAAGACAGTTGCGTCACGCAGGACGACTTAAAAACCCAAGTAATAATAGTTAAAAACATGTTTGCATATCAGAATGTTCAAAAACCATGCATGATCCTATACCGCGCACCCGCCTCGGCTACCTGAGAATAAAATACTAAAAGTGTCAACACGAGGTTGGTGAGTTCACAAGTTTATATAAAATAAAGCGTTTAGCGTTTTGCGTTCAGCGTTCTGCGTTCAGCGTTTTGCGTTCAGCGGTTTGCGTTCAGCGTTTTGTGTTTAGCGTTTAGCGTTTACCAGATAGTGTTAAATCAATTATATATCGATAGGTAGCTAGCCTATACAACAAGTATTACTAAGTGTTCGACACCGAAGCTGACTGTTTATCAAGTGCCTTGCCACCAGGTCATCCAGACCATGGTATGTGTTAGCCAAAATTACACCCGCTCGACCTCCAGTCGAGTTTAGCGTTGGGTGGGGTTTGTCAAACCCAGTAGTACTACTCAACAGTGACTCGCTATTATACAAATACTAAACGGTTCGATGTTATGAAGGACTTTAGTTGGTTTGTTTGCCACTTAGCCTTACAAGCGATATATAACCAATAACAAAATCTAAAGTGTTTGGAGTATGTTATCTCCCCCAAGTAAAAAACGTTTAAAAGAGTAAAAGGGGAACGTGAAACTCACTATTTGCGAAGAATTCCCAAAATAAATCACCAAAGTGATGCGCGTCACAGAAAACTCTCTCTAGCGTTCTAAAACAACAAGGAGATTTTCTAAGTATCGGAACTAATATCGAGTCTCTAGACCCGGCACATAATTCCTAAGCACAAGATACGTTTCGTGTTTGTTTGTGAATCGTGTGTGACTTAACAAGTACATTTGTGATACGATACATGTGTGAACAATTATTTACGTGTCATGTATTAATAATGTACATCACTAGCAACTATTCCCCGCAGGGGCAATTTGGTCAAAACACCACAATTATATAGCAAGTATTCCCCGCAGGGGCAATTTGGTTAAAACATAACAATTAACTAGCAATTATCATGTTTCATGCATTTTCACAAAATTCAGCAGCTAGTTTCACCGAGACAGAAATTCTACTTGAAAGATTGTACTATTCCACCGATCATAGCATCTCAATTAATTTACCAAAAATCATCACAAAAGCATGCATGTATTAGGTTTCCAGAACATATTTTGTTTTAATTTTATTCCACATAGGTTTCTCACAATGATCAAAACATTACAGCAAACTCATAACATTCAAATTCATGCGCAACAGAATGTTATTTGAAATTCCCGTTAAATGAAAAATCCAACAAATGCAAGACCACTTGGGTTAGGTTTCTAACTCAACAAGTCAACTTCCAGAAGTGGAACCAACCCAATTGGTCTCGTAGTTCATGAGATATAATATTTACAAAACAACCTAACAGCAGGTCTCACAACTCAGCTTTGCACAATGTTTTTGTAAAATCATAAAAGTTAACTTTTACACGTTCAAAAATTGCAAATTTATATTCTTTAGAAACTAGACTCAACCTAGTTTAACCTAACAGCAGGTCTCACAAGTCAGCTTTGCACAACGTTTTTGTAAAATCATAAAAGTTAACTTTTACACGTTCAAAAATTGCAAATTTATATTCTTTAGAAACTAGACTCAACCTAGTTTACTGTAGTATCAATTATCTCGACCAATTTTCACATTCACACCCCGTTACAGTTAATTGAACATCAATAACACAATCTGTCCAGAAACTGTTTGCATCCAAACTCAACATATTAACTATCTATGGACCATAATTCATTCATATGACATTCTAGACACCATAATCACTATCCATGCACATCAATTACACATCACATACATGATTAGGGTTTTGCTTGAACTAAAATCAAAGAAACAAATGATTAACATGCAATAACATCAATACTAGTTATCAATTCAACAATCAATACATCTTTCAATCATCATCTAATCAAAACAAGTCATATGAACATCATATATATAATTTCCAGATTCTAGGGTTTATAATTATACCTTCAAAGGCACAAAAATAAGCAAGAGGAAGGTAGAAGATGACTAGAATCGGATGTAGGATGCTTCAATTGTGAAAAACAAGATCAAAAATCAAGAGATATGTGTGTGTGTGTGAGCCGATTGTGAGGAGAGGGGAGGGAGTAGGCTGCCGTCAATTGTGAGGGAGAGGAGAGAAAGAGATTAGGGTTCTAGGTTAATATTAATAATAACAAGATGTTACACTTTAGTCCCTCAACTTTTAATTGTTACTTTTCTAGCTTAATTAACTAGTTCTTGTTTCTTGTCTAGCATCACACATAATATAATCAAGTAACACATATGTTAACACATAATTATCACATAATTATTGTTTTGACGTTTTTCGTTTATTCACCAATTGTTTGCGTCAACTCGTTTGCGTTTCGGTGCAATTCCCGAAAGACTACACATGTAGTAAGTGTCAAGCGTCATTTAAACCCTAGTTTAAATGTAATGAGGTGTGCATTATAGATTCAGAAATCTTTAGGTTTGAATTGACGGAGTTGAGTTAACGGAGTTAACTTGAAATTGACGATTGTCACACCTACATACAAATCTTCACAAATAGAATTTAAAATCCAAGTCAAAACAATAAAATTACACCTATCCTACTGACCCTTAAGAACCTCATCATCAGTAGGTCTCTCACACGTACCAGTAACAAATCCTATTGTATTTTTAACTTGAAGTGCAAGTTTCATAGCATTAGCCTACATAGAATAATTTTCAGTACCTTTAAGTTTGAAATTAATCACAGTCAGAGTATTGGAATTACTAGCATGTAAGTATAGCGGATTGCTAATATCTAGTTTAGCAATCAGGGTTTCAGTATTAACATCAGAACTACTATCATCACTCATTTTAACAGATTTAATCAAACAAAAAAACAAATAACACAGACTGGAATGATTATCACACAAATGATGCACAAATACTCTTAGAATGCCTAATGCACAATTACAAAAAAAACCAGGCATGAATCATCTGGCATCAACCTAACATGCCTAATGCAATAATTGCACAGAAAATTAAGAAAGATCTCACCAAACAAGCGCTCCAATAATATGATAACCGTAACCTTCTCTTAGGGTTACTAATTAGCAGAATAAAAAACTGGTAAACACAGGATGCTCCTTCTTCAATAGCTGTAGCGTTCACACAGGGTTACACACTGCTTGCTAAGGAACCACCGTCTTCAACAACAAACCAGATTGACAGAGTAAATATCGACCAATAATCGACCAAGAACACCGTTAGGGTTCAGATATGAAAACCCAAAAAAAAACCAGAAAAAGATCCAAGCGGAAAAGCGATAGATCAGAGCCTCAGTGCTCTGATACCATGTCAATCAACAATACAAAAACTGATCAAACAAGAACCCCTAAAGATTATTTTTTGAGAGATGGTGATGATAAGAAGACTAAAGAAGAACGTCCGTCTCTCTCTCCATCGTTTATATAAAATTGATGTAGCTTCATGGGCCACGTGCCAGTTTCCAATCTAACAGCATCATTTAAGCCCAACTAGCTACCCACTAAAGTCCTTAAGCCTGAACAGCTTTCCTCAAGCCCAAGTACCACAATTTTACCTCAAAAACAAAACAAACCAAAAATAAATAACAAAATATTGAATTGGTAAATAATATGTTTTTAACAATATTTATAAAATTTAGCCTTTTCACACCATTTCTAAATCTACCAGCGACATATTAGCATAGATTTCTAGGTGTATTAGTATTAGCGAAGGTTTCTAGGTGTATTAGTGGCGACAAAGGTCGCCTCTTTAGTTCAAATCCTTTAAATGTGTAATTAAAAGTTTTTTAATATGTGTGTTACCTATATTTGCTTGTTATGTTCATAATTAGTATAATGTAGACTCAGTGGCCGTGACCCCTTCTCTTGGTTAGAAAAACAAATTAAACATCTTTAATATGTTATACACATTTAGTGTGATGATTATGGTCTAAGGAATGCTATAAACACGAATAAATTTAAATCACCATTTGAGCTCTAAGGCTTTACGTTATGGGCGGTAGTGCAGGCTTTGTTGGGGCGGTATTGGAAGGGAACACCACCGAGGGGCGGTGGGGGGGGGGGGGTCTTCGAAAGTCCGGCGTTATTGGTTTAGTTTTGGTGGGGCCTCAAATCCAACGGTAATATTACCATTTGAAATTAAAAAAAAAATTAACCTATTTAAATAAACAATTTCTCACCATCATTTTATTCAAATAAATTCTCAACTCCATTTCATTCTATCACTGCAGTGGTTAATTTATGGTTAGGAGGGAGATGTCCGTCTACTTTGGCAGAGTTTGTCGCGTCTGCTCCTCTTACACCGCTTTTAAAACCCGACAACGGGATTCGACCTATTGCAGTGGGTACTATATGGAGGCGTTTGGTTTCTAAGGTGGCTATGAAAGGGGTTGGCAAAGAAATGACCAAATACCTTAATGATTTCCAGTTTGGGGTTGGTGCGTCGGGTGGTGCGGAGGCCATATTACATAGCGCCAACAGGGTATTGAGTGAGCGCCACACAGATGGGTCTCTTGCAATGCTTATAGTTGATTTTTCTAATGCATTTAATATGGTGGATAGATCAGCTTTACTTCATGAGGTAAGGATCAGATGCCCTTCTATTTCCTTATGGGTGGAATTTTTATATGGGTAGCCATCAAGACTATATATTGGGGATGATAATATTTGGTCCACCACAGGGGTTCAACAAGGAGACCCATTGGGACCACTCCTTTTTTCCCTGGTTTTACACCCCCTTGTGCATCAGATTCGAGACAATTGCAAGCTTCTTCTTCATGCCTGGTATCTTGATGATAGGACAGTCATTAGAGATTCAATGGAGGTGGCTAAAGTGCTGGATATCATTAAGGTGACGGGTCCAACTTTGGGTCTTGAACTGAATATTAAGAAAACTGAGCTATTTTGGGCTTCTTGTGATGGTACGAAGTCTCGTGATGGTTTATTCTCTACTGAAATCGGGAGACCATTATTAGGGGTGAAGCTTCTTGGGGGAGCTGTTAGTAAAGACACCGGGTTTATTAAGGGTTTGGCAAAGAAGAGAGCTACTAATGCTGTTGATTTGATGCGTCTTCTCCCAAAACTTGGTGACCCGCAGAGTGAGTTACTTTTGCTTCGATCATATATGGGTATTGCTAAACTTTTCTTCGGTTTGAGAACATGCCAACCTGTACACATGATGGAGGCAGCGGTGTTTTTTGACAAGGGATTGCGTGAGGCGATCGAGGACATTGTAGTTTGTGGAGGTCCTTTCTTTGGAGACCTCCAATGGCGACTTGCTTCCTTACCCATTAAGAATGGGGTTTGGGGTTGTATTCGGTAGTAGAGGCTTCCTCTTATGCGTTTGTGGCCTCGAGAGCCCAATCGTGGGTGCTTCAGGATCACATTTTGCGAGACAGTGGTATATGTGGGATGGATTCTGATTATTCTTGTGCTCTGGCTTGTCTTCATGATATGATTCCAAGCTTCGATTTTAGCAGTTTCTCTAACAAAGAGACCACCCCATCTAAAGCCCAGCATGCATTGGCGAGCACTCTTTCTAGTAAAATTGTTCACGACATGGAGTCACACTTTAACATGACAAGCAGACAAAAAGCCATTTTTGAGTGTCTACAAGCACCACATGCTCAAGATTTTCTTCTTGCTATCCCTATAGATGGGTTAGGCCAGCATATGTCTCCAGTGGAGTATCGTAGTATCCCTAAGTATCGCCTTATGATTCCTCTATTTCCGGTTGATGAGATATGTCCTATTTGTCGTAAAGCGTGTTTAGACTCATATGGGGAGCACGCGGTGCACTGTAAAGAGCTCCCGGGGTTCAAGTACCGACACGATCTGGTTAGGGATGTGCTCTTTGATATATTCAGGCGAGCTGGAATTTCTGTTAAGAAAGAAGCACCTGTGAATTTCCTGACTGACCCGTCGGAGGGAAGATCATCTCTTCCACTGGCTGACATTTTGGTGTTTGGATGGATAGGAGGGAAACACGTGTGTGTGGATTTAACAGGGGTTTCTCCTTTGGTGGGCTTAGGGAGTACTGGTTTCGCGGTCGGTCAAGCCGCATTAAAAGCTGCTTCAGGTAAGGTGGCAAAACATGAAAAGGCGTGTCTTGACAACCAACATGTATTTATTCCTTTTGCTTTTGACACTTTTGGTTTCCTCGCGCCTGAAGCTGTGGAGCTACTTACCCGTGTTCAGCGGGTCATGCATAGTAATGTTATGACTCCAAGATCAGCAAATATAGTTTTTAAAAGATTGGGTTTTGTGATTCAAAAAGGAGTAGCGGCGCAGCTTGTTGCCCGCTTGCCTTCTGTTTCGATGTAATCCAAAAGGTCTTTAATTAAAAATTATTATTTCTACACTTCAATTCTCTTTAAAATTCAACCACTCTCTCAACTTTCTACAACCATAAACCCAAGCTCAAACCCAAACCCGAGCTCGAGCTAAAACCAAACCCAAACCCGTGGATCCGGCTCAAATATGGTGGACTAGTTTGCTTGGAAACAATAATGACCCTACTAACCCTTTCTTTGCCAACCAACAAGGTCATCGACCTGTAATGCCACCAGGCCCACCACCCATGCAACCGATTACTGATATGTTATTTCGACCGCCAATGTCATATATGTCTTCACAAGTACCCGAAATCCAAGCACCCGAAAAACAAACACCCGAAACCCAAACACCCGAAACCCAAATACCCCAAACCCAAGTATCCGAACCGCAAGTAGCTCGTACCACATCAGAAGGTAAACTAAGTCATAAAAAGAAACAGGATGGTCAAACAACTAGGGAAAAGGGCGAAAGAATAAAGTGGGAAACGAATGAGGAGATGGCGTTGGCACGTGCATAGATTGACTCATCCGAAGACTCAATTCAAGGAAAATTATTAAAAAAAATATTTATATATATTTCATGTTCTATTTTTTTGTTGACTATTACTAGGTTTTTAATTTTATCGAAGGTGACGATAAATATATACCCTTGAGTATCGGGATGAAATACGTGCTAAGTTTTTATTACAATGGGTCGAGGTTTATAGCTTAAGGACGATTTCGCCTACAGCAAATGGAAGGCAATGCGTAATATAAATAACCAACTTCTCCAATGTTTACACCTACTCTGCAAACAAATGGGAGAAAAATCGGCATGAGCGATGCCAACGTGATGGAGTTTGCCTTAAAGCAATACATGGTCTAATATAAAGGAGATTTCAATATGTTAGAAGCTTGGAGACAATGCACGAGCTCACTAAAGTGGGCGCCGGTCCCATCATTTTCATCGTGACTGTCCAAACGGTCAAAGACAACGTCTACGTTGGCCGATCAATCGGCATCTCAAGCCACGCCGGATGCTCGTTGTCAATTTAACTTAAATGAATTTGATCCCGATTTTGTTTTTGATGAACCAGATGAGTTACCATGTCCGGTAGGAAGAGATAAAGCCAAGGCGGTGATGAGAGGTGGAGGATCTTCGTCTAGAACAACATCCTCGATGAGTTCCAAAGTGAGCTTGCGTTTTGACAACTTGGAGCCTAAATTATCCGAGATTGCCATGGCTAAAAAAGACTCAAAGATGAAATTGCAAGAATGCATGAAGAAAGAAAATTGACGCATGCGAGGAATACAAAGCGATGCATGATGAAAGGAAAAAAAATCAATTGGGGCAGCAGCGAGACAAGGATTTCAAGTTCCTCACAAATGATTTTTCGCATCTAAATTCCGTCACGTGGGCTTTTTTGAAGTGCAAAAAAAGCAAAGATAATGACCAAATATACAAACGAGGACGAAGGCGAGGATGAGGATGATGACGTAGAGAACGATTACGAATATTAGTTATATTTTGGTTAATTTAAGTTGTTATGTTTTTATTGTTTTTTTATTTATTTAAAGTTTAATTTTAGTATTGTTATATTATTATTTAGTTTATATTCTATTGTGTTTGTTAAATAAATAAATAAATAAATAAGAGCGTTAAAAAGCCCCTCGGGGCTTCGAGCCACCGATATGCATTATAGTTTGAGCTTTAAAGCCCTCCACCATAATAAACAATCTAAGCAAACAAGAACTCAAAACCCCAGCACTTAATGATTTTTCAAAACAATTAGATTAATTCAACAAGCTTGACCCATGCAATTAAAAAAACTTTAATTTCTTGAAATCTACCAAGAACTCAATACCTTAACTTTATGATTATTCATAACGATTGGATTTCAACAAAGCAAACAACTTTTAATCACTAAATATTATCATCTCAAGCTAACAAGTAAGAACTACTTTAGAAACCTTATTTTCAAGAAATCCACCAAGAATACACAGATACTTGTAAGTTGTAACCCTCTAAGATAATCGTGTGAAAATTAATTAATTGCTTTAAACATTTTTTGTAACAATTTAATATGCTATTATGCATATAAACGGAACATATAATTCAATTAAATGTTTTAAAGAATCCTATTTGAACTCGTTTACTTAACCATGGATGAAAGAAACACGTAAAAGATAATAACATATCTATAATTAGCTCTCATGTCAATCTTCTAATTCAAATTTCAAAATTCTCTCCACACCCTTAACCTCATACCGTATACATATATACTTATTGTTGCCTATCAACTTTAAACCTTCAATCCAAAGTACAAATTCCATATTCCTTATTCCTTCATCTGCTTAGCTTGCTTTTAGTCATCATGTATCGGGTAGCAAAAGCCTCTGAGTATTTGGTCATCACCGGATACAAAATCAATGACATCAAGATCGCCAAGAAAGCATGGGTGCTTCCCGGGCAATCCTACTCGAGGTTCGACATCTCTCCGGCAAATTACAGCTTCAAAGTCCAGGCGATGAGCGCCGAGAAACTCCCGTTCATCCTCCCAGCCGTATTCACCATTGGTCCGCGCGCAGACAACGATGACAGCCTCCACAAATATGCTAAACTCATCTCCTCTCATGATAAGCATTCAAAACACATGAATGAGCTCGTCCAGGGGATCATCGAGGGCGAGACGCGTGTCCTTGCGGCTTCCATGACCATGGAAGAGATCTTTAAAGGAACCAAAGAGTTTAAGCAGGAGGTGTTCGGGAAAGTTCAGCTGGAACTTAATCATTTCGGGTTGTGGATTTATAATGCAAACGTTAAACAGTTGGTGGATGTTCCTGGACATGAGTATTTCTCGTATTTAGGAAAGAAGACACAAATGGAAGCTCAGAATCAGGCGAAAATAGATGTCTCTGAAGCCCAGATGAAGGTAATAATATAACGTTATAATTTGATATTATATATACGTTTTGCAATCCAAGAAGGAGTAACCTGTTCGGGTTATGGGTTAATCGGGTCGGGTTAGTTGCTTTTTTTCTTAATGTTTGTATTCCATAATTACTACTTGCTAATGTTTGTATTCCATAATTACTGCTTACTAAGGATATCCCACGTTCTTATATATCCATAATATTTACTAGGTAAACTTCAATAATATTTAACAGGAGGAAATACCATTTTTCCTTTTTCAAATAAAAAGTACCGTGTGGTTTTCTTTCGTGGTCCTCAGCAAATTGCAATTACTTAAATGATATAAGTTATAGTTGTCTGTAAATGTAATGTCTACGAGCTGTATAGAAACAATTGGAAACTTTTTGCCGGACATGTTAAAATAATTATAAATTTTTTTTTCCTGCATTTAACAACTAATGATAATTGTAAGTTTTTGATTGTATGGAAAGCGGGCAACAAGTTGCGTCGCAACCCTCTTTTGAATTGCAAAACCCAATCTTTTAAAAACTACATTTGCTGATCTAAGAGTCATAACTTTTCTTATTACAGAAAGTTTGGACATTTGTGCTGGTTAACATAAACTCGTTCATGCTAACCAGAAACCTTTTTTTTTTAAATTAATAAACCCATAACCCGACCCTAATTATAATACAGGTTTGTCGGGTTAACCCGAACAACCCGATTAAGACTTTTTACCCTATCATTCCATGCAATAAAATCTTCATTTACACTCCATCTCATATGCTCCAATTTAGCTCCTTTAAGCTCCGCTCACCTGTAAACGTAAAACCACTCAAAGTAATCGTGTCCAAGGCATATTGTAGGTCCCAAGGTGGGTGGATCTAACAATAGAGTTGGATCAACCGAGCTTAGTGCTAGCGGAAATCACACTAAGCCACCTAAGTGGTCTCGGATCTTGAGATGTTATTTTCAATTTGTTTGAGAGAATGAGAGAGAGAGCCGAAAGATAGTTTGCAAAAAAGGTTTTCTTTGAATATTAACAACTACAATTACATGCACTTTCAACTTCTTTACTTCTCATGGCATGCTTCCTATTTATAGGGAAGCATGCATGAGAAGTAAGTCACATCAATGGCTCTATGGGCTTTACAAAATTATTTCTCTTAGGCCTGAAGTAAACAAAATGGCCCATTACATAAACATCAATACAAAGGACTAATATAAACGAAAAGGAACCTAACACATATAAACACATAAAACACACGATATAACTTACTTAACACACATTATTTCATCCACACATCACATTCCCACACTTGTCCTTTTTCGTCCTGAAAAAGATTAACAATGAAATCAGAACCGAAAACT
The DNA here is from genome assembly GCF_021521415.1 of Bidens hawaiensis. Classification (NCBI taxonomy): domain Eukaryota; kingdom Viridiplantae; phylum Streptophyta; class Magnoliopsida; order Asterales; family Asteraceae; genus Bidens; species Bidens hawaiensis. The sequence continues at coordinate 1,289,146 of NW_027491234.1, forward strand.
GTTTTTACTAAATACTCAATTTATTTTTATTATTAAAAGATAACACAAAAACCGCAATTGTCGATATTGCTATCCATTTAAACCCATGCCCTAATACTTACTAGGACAAATAAGGTGTGACAATTTATTAGTTTATATGATTAAATGGAACCCACACATCAAAGCCTTGAAGCCGCCTAGGACAAACTTTGATGTAAAAACATATAGTGTATTCTAAAATTTAAACTAAAGTTTTGTTATTTTATGATATAGGGTGAAACTGGAGCGAAGTTTCGAGAAGGACAAACTTTGCAGAATGCAGCTAAAATTGATGCAGAAACTAGGATCATATCGACGCAGAGGCAAGGGCAGGGGAAGAAGGAAGAGATAAAGGTTAGGACGGAAGTGAAGGTATTTGAGAATGAAAGGGAGGCTGAGGTGGCAGAAGCAAATGCTGGGTTGGCAATGAAGAAGGCCAAGTGGGCCAAGGATTCACAAGTGGCAGAGGTGGAGGCGACCAAGGCGGTGGCGCTCGGGAGTCGGAGCTGCAGAAGGAGGTTGAGATCATGAACGCGTTGACTCAGACCGAGAAACTCAAGGCTGAGTTCTTGAGTAAAGCTAGTGTTGAGTATGAAACCAAGGTAACAAGTATTATTCAAACTTGTATTAATTTTTTGAATACACATGATTAATTAATAATCATTAAATTGGATGTAATTAAAGGTGCAAGAGGCCAATTGGGAGGTATACAGGAAACAAAAATCCGCAGAAGCAATTCTTTACGAGAAAGAAAAAGAAGCGGAGGCTCAGAAAGCTATTGCTGAGGCCACATTCTACTCTAGGAAACAAGTAGCAGATGGTGAACTGTATTCAAAACAGAAAGAGGCTGAAGGTCTAGTTGCCCTTGCACAGGCTCAAGGGACCTACTTAAAGACACTTTTGGGTGCATTGGGAGGTAACTATGGAGCTTTGAGAGATTATTTGATGATCAATGGTGGAATGTATCAAGACATTGCTAAGATTAACGGGGAGGCGGTTAAAGGGTTGCAGCCAAAGATTAGTATTTGGACCGGTGCAGGCGGTGATGGAACCAGTGGTGATGGTTGTTGTTCGGGAGGTGCTATGAAGGAGGTTGCTGGGGTGTACAAGATGTTACCACCTTTGTTTAATACCGTTCATGAACAAACGGGTATGTTGCTGGCTGCTTGGATGGGGAAGATCACTGAAAACTAATGGTAACATAGTTGCATATGGAGTCATGAATTGAAGTTCCTAGTTTATATTTACTAGTATTTTAAATTTTTTGTTATTTGAACTTGGTGTTTTGTTGAATGTTTTATGTGGTGACTGGTGAAGGCTATATATTTGGTTGAAACTGTTTTATTAAGTTATTCAAAATTTAGTTGTTTGCTTGGCTAATTTTCCTTACCAGTTTTTATGAAGATTGTAACCCAAATCACTAATTATGGTTTTAGAAAATTATAAACCAAGCCAACCAAGTTAGGTCTATCGGATGGACATACAAGGTTGGCAGTTTGATAAGTTTTTTTTAATGTTTAGTTTGTATATTTTAAAAACTGATAAAAGGTAATCCGTTGTTTACATGATACGTTTCATGTTTCAAGTTGTATGTACCGTTAAAGTAGCAAGTATTTTATAGCTCCTTTTTTATCGTTATTTAGTTACAAATAAAACCTAGTTATTAACTTCATTTATAACACTAACATTAAATTTTGTAGGCATATTAACTAGTGCAGCATAAAGTTTAGTTAATGTATTTTGTTATATCAAGATTTAATAGAAAACATTATGTATCCTATCCTCTAATATGTTTGTTACATTTTTACTATTGAGAAACAGAAACAAAAGTATGTTGTTTTACAATTTATTGATTACAAATACAAGAAACTGCTAGGAAATTTACATTTGCTATATATAGGAAAAGCTATTAAAAGTAAAAGATCACAAAATATGCATTTCATTTGTATCATAATTAGCAAGGGAAAATACGCAGAAATTTAGCATTTGCTATAAGTAGTTAGAGCTATTAAATGTATAACTCACAAAAATAAACGTTATCGTCTATAATCACTAGTAGAAAAATGAACTTTTGACGCAGTTGGGTTTCTTCTTTTGACACGGTGCTATCTAAAAACCGCGTCTAAAAATGTCTTTTTCATTAAGCTCATAAATCAGGTGCCAAAAAATTGCTTCTAAAGGTCTATAACCGCGTCTAAAAGTTGAGATTAGCAACGGTTTTTAAAAAACCACGTCTATAGCTGTGGTTTCTTATTCACTCCATAACCCTAACCAATTCTGTCAGTTTTCTTTTATCATCTTCCAAGCAGCAACTTTGGAGCGATTTTGAAATGGTACGTAGGCGGCTCACGCCAGCACCACAACACAACACAACACAACCCCCAAATTCATCAAGATTCACACGTAATCCATCTAATTCCACTAAGGTAACTCCAATTCCAATCCTTTAACCACCCAAATCAACCACAAATTCAATCAATTTCATACCCAGTTCATCAATTTCACAACTTGTGTATACCCAGATGTGTAATTATTAATCTAGGGTTTCTGTTCATGGAGGCCGTTGAGGCGAAAACCATCAGCGGCGTTGAGAGGGTGAATACGGAACGGGATCAGGTGCGTGTGAAGAGGAAAACCCTTTTGTTGATCAGTGCCAAAGAGCTCTTCAATTGCTGAGTAATACTGGGTGTATTGAAGATGATGATGGTGATTTGGCTGGACCTACTACCGGCCCCTGTGACTCGCAGAACGTAGGACGGCGAGGCTGATTTGGTAAATTTAGTGTTTTTGTTTGTTAAATTGTTGAACCTGTGAATGGATTGTGTGATTAAAATTGGGTGAAATTGGTTTTGGGTTTGATTAAGAAGATTGGAATATAGGGCTGTAAGTTTTACCCGATACCCGAAACCGGACCTGAGAAACTGCTAACCCGAGAGTAGTTGTATCTGCGGAACCCGAACCCGAATTCATGCCACCCGACCCGAGAAAATGCTAACCCGAACCTAAATTCGCGCTACTCAAACCAATAAGCAGTCTTATGTAATAAGTATTGAATTTGGAAGTTCATTCTAGTTCTCGATTTTGTGACTAGCTTTGAGCGTTCAAATCCAAGTTGTTTTTGCTGTGATGATTGTGGTTGGTGTAAATTAATATTACAACTTGTTACATACTTAGGTATTTGCAGAGTAGAGTATTTGTCGTTTCGATTTATATACATAATAGATTTTAGTACAATTTGTAATAGGATCCATTTGATAGAAAATTGTATTTTAATGAGCTTGTATTGTAAAATTTTAAATCTAATGCATTTTGGTTTATTTTGTGATTTTTGGTATTTGGATTGCTAAAATTCTGCATTAAAATAGATTTGGCTGGCTTTCAAAAAAAAAAATCCAAATTTGAAAGTGGATATAACATAAAATCATTGATAAATAATTTAAAGTGGACTGATTAATGTTTGTATTCATTTATTGATCTCTAGCTTCTTACGAGAGGCTTGTATTTAAAGCGTCTTTCAAAAAATAAAATGAATTTGGTTTTCACACATCATGTGTGAAAAAGACAAAAGAAACAATGTATTGTAAATGGTTGTTTACCTTTGTATAAACTACAATATACCCAAAAAAAATGTGATTTCTAAAAGTGCTGTATGAAATCACAGCCCCAAAAGAATATATTTTGTAGCATAAATCTGTGGAATCATTTCTTCTTACACACATGCTATGTGATTCCTAAAGAGTCGGACGCTTTCATCTAGGATATCTAGGTTTTTAATTGAGTTTGCAACAATGCCATATTTAGTCATCAAAAAATATAGCTTAGTCCCCAAGGTAACCATTTAACAATAGTAACCCTTTAATATTTTTTTAATCATAATTTTTGTCTAAGAACTAGTATTTGGACACCCCCCTTAAATTCGTTTATATAGAGTACAATTCAAATATTAAATTTTTAACACGATTAGTTGTTAATAGTTTTATATTTATAAGCGATTAGTTGTTATGGCCATATACAAGCCATAAATGCAAAAGAAAAGCATATCTAGTGCTTGTCTTCATTCATTGGAGATTGATTCATCAGCGTGGAGAAATAACTTTTTTAGGTGATTTAATTCTGCTGGTATTTGATTTTTCAAATGGAATTTTGTTTAATTTTGCTCATGGTTGATGATTGAATTAGTTGGAGATGAAGAATTGGGATGCGTTAATTTTGTGTTTGCGGCTAAGAGCCATGAACCACGACAAATAGTGAAGCGAACGGGGTGGTGAGGCATTTTTGTATTTATATTATTTTGAGTTATTTACAAATAGTCAATATTATTAAAATCAATTTAGTTACATAAAAGAAGAGTATTTTACTCATTCTATCCAAACTTAATAGAAGAGCTGACGGAAATTAGTGTTAAAGGCCAAACATATTACAAATTTAAAACCACAAACTTGTTACTTTCAAACTCTACATCCAAATGTGTACTCTGCCAACCACATGGGTCTCAAAAAGTAAAATCTTTTCACTCTATACCTTCTTTAAACTTTAAACCTTCAACCCAAAGTAAAGACTACAAACCATCTCCCTTGTTTTTCTCCATTGTCATTTCTGGCCATTATGACTTCGAACGTGTAATTCACCGGAGAGATGTCGAAAACCGAGTAGGATTGACCGAGAAACACCCATGCTTTCTTTGCGATCTTGATGTCATAGATCCCGAAGCCGGTGATGACTAAGTACTCGGACGCACTTGGGTAGCAAATGCGTCCGAGTACTTAGTCATCAACGGCTTCGGGATCGATGACATCTAGATCGCAAAGAAAGCATGGGTGTTTCTCGGTCAATCCTACTTGGTTTTCGACATCTCTCCGGTGAATTACATGTTCGAAGTCATGGCCATGAGCGCCGAGAAACTCCCCTTCATCCTCCCAGCCGTGTTCACCATCGGTCCACGCGTCGACGACCAAGAAAGCCTCCACAAATACACCAAACTCATCTCCTCTCACGACAAAGAGTCCAACCACATGAATGAGCTCGTGAAGGGGATCATCGAGGGCGAGACACGTGTACTCACTGCCTCGATGACTATGGAGGAGAGGAACCAAAGCGTTTAAGCAGGAGGTGTTCGAGAAAGTTCAGCTGGAACTCAACCAGTTTGGGTTGTGGATCTATAATGCGAACGTTAAACAGTTGGTGGATGTTCCTGGACACGAGTATTTCTCGTATTTAGGACAGAAGACACAAATGGAAGCCGCAAATCAGGCGAAAATCGATGTCTCTTAAGCCAAGATGAAGGTAATTTGATATTTGATATAATCGTTTAATTTTATATTTTGATAGGTGCATTTAAATTTTGTGATTGTGTGATATAGGGTGAAATCGGAGAGAAGCTTCGACAAGGACAAACACTACAAAATGCTGCTAAAATTGAAGCGGAAACAAAGATCGTATCGACGCAGAGGCAAGGGCAGGGGAAGAAGGAAGAGATAAAGGTGAGGACTGAGGTAAAGGTGTTTGAGAATGAAAGGGAGGCTGAGGTGGCAAAAGCAAACGCTGAGCTGGCGATGAAGAAGGCAAAGTGCAAGGATTCGCAGGTGGCCGAGGTGGAGGCCACAAAGGCGGTGGCGCTCAGGGAGGCGGAGTTGCAAAAGGAGGTTGAGATCATGAACGCGTTGACTCAGACGGAGAAACTCAAGGCTGAATTCTTAAGCAAAGCTAGTGTTGAATATGAAACTAAGGTAACAACTTAATATTTAAACCTCTATTAATTTCTTGAGTACACGTGTTTAATTAATAAGCATTAAACTGGATATAATGAAAGGTGCAAGAGGCGAATTGGGAGCTTTACAGGAAACAAAAATCCACAGAAGCAAATCTATATGCGAAAGAAAAAGAAGCCGAGGCTCAAAAGGCTATGGCGGAGGCCATGTTCTACTCTCGTCAACAAGTGGCAGATGGTGAACTGTATGCAAAACAGAAAGAGGCTGAAGGTCTGGTTGCCCTTGCGCAGGCCCAGGGGTCCTACTTAAGGACTCTTTTGGGTGCACTGGAAGGTAACTATGGAACCCTAAGGGACTATTTAATGATCAACAGTGGAATGTATAAAGACATTGCTAAGATTAACGGGGAGGCGGTTAAAGGATTGCAGCCCAAGATAAGTATTTGGACTGGTGCGGGTGCAAGTGCAAGTGGTGTTGGGGACAGTGGTGATGGTCGTTGTCCTGGTGGTGGTGGTGCTATGAAGGAAGTGGATGGAGTGTACAAGATGTTACCGCCTTTGCTTAGCACGGTTCATGAACAGACCGGAATTTTGCCGCCTGCTTGGATGGGGAAGGTTACTGAAACCTTAAGATAACCTAGTTGCATATGGAGTCATGAATTGAAGTTCTTAGTTTTATTTAACTTTTAGAGCTATTAGTTGGAGCATTTTAATTATTTGAACTGAATTAGTTGGTGTTTTGTTGAATGCTTTATATGGTGACTGGACACTGTTGAAGTTGTAAAGGCTAAATATTTGCTTGAAACTGTTTTATTATGTTATGCAAATTTACTTGTTTCCTAAGCTAATTAATTTATCCTACCAGTTTTGATGAAGATTTAAACACTAATTGCAGTTTTAGAATATTATAAACCAAGCCGACCGAGTTAGGTCTGTTGGATAGGCAAACCAGCAGTTTGATAAGTTTATTAAAAGGTTAGTTTGAATCACCAACTATACATTTCAAAAATAAATAAAAGGTAATCGGTCGTTTATATGACTGGTTTCAAGTTTCAAGTTGTATGTACCGCATAGTATTAAGTATTTCATGGCTACTTTTTTACATAGTTGTACAATAAGGATAGTTACAAATAAAAGCTAGTTACATCATATCTTTCGTTTATAACACTTAAATTAAAGTTTTTAGGCATTTACTTCTACGAAATTTACATTTGCTATATATAGTGAAACTCTTAAAAAGGGATAAAAGAAAGAAAATGGACATTTACATGTAAAATCATAATAATAGATTACAGCTGGAAACTACTCGGAAATTTAACATTTGCTATAAGTAGTTAAAACTTTTTAAAAGGTATAACTCTCAAAAATACATATTGCTATATCTAATTATCTATGATCACAGAAGATGCGTGACAACGACGTCTTAATTATACAGCTAACAATTACACGGTGGTAACTTAATGAACAAATGGCTTTAAAACAGGCTTGGTCAGACAATTGGTGTGGGTTCAAAACTTCAAATGACTCAAGTAACATAAATTAGCAAAATTTGAAAATCTCAAAGAAAAAGTTTGTATATAAAAAAGAACTTTCATATTTAATACTTCACCATAACAATTTAAAATTGTTTCTACGAATTGATTTAGTTATAGAAATGCATTGTTTAAATTCATTCTGACGCTTAAATCTCCATTTAAAGAGTTGTTTCTGTTCTGAAACTTATTATTGGTTGTTTTTTTTCTTTACCCATCCATTTTGGGGCATCTTGGTGAACCAAGGTCAACTGTTTGAGTCACAGAAATAGTTTACAACCAATTTTGTAGTATTGTGATTAAAACAAGGTGCTGATTTGAACATTATGGACAATGAAGTTCAGTGAACATGTAGAGTGAGTGTTCCTTTTCCTTTCTTATATTATCACTTGTTAGAGTTGGCAATTAAAACCAAATTAGTTACTTGTGAATTGATAACTTAGGGTTATAATTGACCTTAGATATGACATAACGAGTGGATGCAATTAAAAAAAGGTCAAATGTCTTTGTTGTATATATGTCGTCCTATTAACACAGTAACTTTTATATTTTTTTCAAACATTAAGGTTAGTGTTATGACCTTTTTATTGAATGATGAAGGTTTTCATATTGGCAATTCTTATTTATCTAGATTACAAGGTATGATTTTCGGGTTATTTATTTATTTTTGTATTGCGGTAATTTTTTTTTGGTTCTTTTACATACATGATCTTGTTTCTGCTGTTGGTGAAGTTAATCATGAAACACCCTTCAAAATTTCATATCTAAATATCAACTTTTAGAAAAAAGGTTGAAGGGGAAAAGTGTAATTGCCCGGCATAAGAAGTTGGTGTAAAAACATAAGATATATGTCGTTATGAAATATAAAATAAAAATATTTCGGTTTATATTAAACTATTGTTTAGAAGAAAAATAATTGTTTGAAGTTATGAAATATTTAAATAAGCGATTAATTTTTTAAGTCATCAGTTTTAAATGAAACTAGTGTTTAGATCCGTCGCGTTGCGGCGGATGTGGTTTAACATTGTGTTTCGCCATCATACATTAGTGTTAAGTGTGATCAGCCTAAAGAGATGGAAACATAATTTGAGCATTTAGATAATGAACTACTTTCTAGTAGTTTTGTAGAGGTCATTTGGGTTTCTACAAAAGGGTAGATTAGTTACATATTGTTTTAGTCCTAAGATCCACCATCTTTTGCCATTTACAAAAAGTTTGTTTTTGTTTGGTGGCTGGTAGCATCATTTAGCTACACCAAGTTAAAGTCCCAGTCATTGATTTACAAAAAGCCACAAATGGAGACCATCTTGTCAGTTAGAGAGACCATTTCCTTTTTAGTGGGAAGTCTTTGGTCGTTTGCCTCCCTTGTCATCGTCTGTAGTCCCTATTTGAAATTGATATGTTACTAAGTTGAATTATAGGTAATTGAATTTGATATTTAAAGTGTAGTTATGGATGTTACCTGTTGTAGTTGAGTGTTGCCTTTTTAGTGTTAGTTTCTTAGGATCAGGGGTCACGGGAAGGATCGATGTGAGTGCTTTGACCTGTTGACTGCTGCCCATGTTTGTGGCATTGGTGACAACTGTTTTGTTAGACTGTACGACTATTTCGAAAAGCTTCAGTTGACCAATGTGTGCAGCCATTTCTTGTGGTAAAACCTGTGGATCAGTGTTTCCACCTTCGATGACCAACTTTTTGCAGCTAATGTTTAGCATTTTAGCCATTGCATCACTGTAGAAAACGGCTTGAGTTGTTGCGGTGTCGTCTATGAGGGTCGCATTCACACAATACCTGTATCATATATGTAGCTGTTATTGACATGAAGTTATAAAAATATATATTTGTTTTGTTTTGTTTTGTATTCTTACCCGAACTTTGCTTCAATATCATTATGGTGTAAGCAGACGAATTCAACAGAATCTCTTTGTGGGTGTAGCTTGCTTGAACATTTGGAGCATTGGGCAGTGTACCATGTTCGGTGGGCTTCGATATCCTTTATGCGAGCAGTGCACTTGTAATTGGACTGTTATGCTTGCATTTGTATTAGTTAAATTGCTGTAATTCGAACTTTTATGTATATGAAGGAAGTGTATGTGTCATTACGTTGTTTCCTGTCAGTATTTGGTGGATTGTGGCGTTGCTTTCGAGCGGTGGAAGGGCTTTGAGCCTGGATAGAGGTTCAGTTAAGTTAGTGACGGTTTTTGTTCCAATAGCTATTTAGTAAGTTTTTTTACCTGTCGATAATCTTTATCAGTTCAGGATATGGTGGGTTAACATGGATGGTTGTTGCTCTTGTTGTTTCCAGCTGTGCGACTGTTTTTTTTTCACTTCAGTTAATTAAATATGTATTACTATATGTAAAAGTGATTTGTTTACCTCTGTAGAAGGTGGCTGAAGTGGAGGTTATTAGGATTATGTCACCTTCAACTATGTTATCACTCGCAAGGTGTTCCATGTCTTTCCAAAAAGTGATTTCAACCTCGTTAGTCCTGTGAGAATTGAGTATCTAATTGAAATTACATTGATGATGAATATTGTTCTGAGTTAGGTGCATTTGTTCTTACTATTCGTCTTGTATGAGGAACTTCTTTAGTTTATCCACCTTGTTTGTGTGCTGGGAAAACTTCTTTTCTAACCGTCCAATGTAGTCTGCAAGTTAAGAAATTAGACATTAGTTTACGAGGTGTATGCGACAGCAGGCATGGAAAGATGGCTTGTCTGATATTTTTGCTAAAAACTGCAAGTTTTACAAAGCTATTACTTTTTCTTATGACCTTATTCGGAGACTAAAAAATATAACCGATTACAATTGTAAAGACACAGTAACTTAGAGGGAAAAGGTATTTGACAATCTAATAGTCTCTATAATTTATATAAGTAGGATCTTTAGGGCACGGTAAGTTAGAGAGTGAAAAGGTAACCTATCATAGTATAAAACTCAAAGTTTTGAGTGTTAGTGTTTACCTGCAAGAGGTCTCGGGTACTCTCTATGCATTCTCAGCGAATCATGTGTGGCTAGTCTGAAGTAGTAGGTGGGTATGCTAGCATCAGTTATACGTGTGAATGTTGCCCTGCTTCCAATTCGTAACGAAGCCTCATGGTCCACTACCTTATTGGTCTTTCTTGCATCAACACAAACGTACTCCGTTACCATATAACATGCCTTAACTTTGATTATTTCATCAAAGTGTTCTTGTTGATTTAAGTTGGCCATAACTTCGATACCGTCGCCCTGCGTTGAACATTAAAAGAAAAGGATGTGAACAGATTCATAGTTAGGTCATTTCAAACGGATGCAATACAATTAGCATATAGTAGGACAGAATACTCACATTGCTGTCTACAAAAAGGTAGCAGAGTTCCTTCTGGAATTTTGGTATCCACTTTTTTATAACTCTTACCAGTAGCGGTTGCGGTTTTAGACGCTTTTGATGTCACGGATGTGTATCAAGTTATATTCCATTCTGTTGACTGTTGTGGAGTTACTGTAGCTGTTAGTGTAAGCAAGGTATATACAATATCAAAATAAAAAGTGTGTACAATGTATACGTATGTGTGTCGTTAGACTATGCTATGTATGATAGTTAAGTATTGTATTAAACATATGCACAATAGTAGTGAAAATAAATTGTATGTTGCTAGTTTATTGTATTATCTATTTCTTGTAGAAAGTCTGAGTAGACTATGTTTTTGGTTAGAGCTGGGTCTTCGTCATTGTGTGGTACGATCAAAATTTTGAGTGAGTGGGGTGTAGTTGCTCTTGATAGAGCTACATATAATTGGCCGTGACCGAATACAGGTTGTGACAAGTAGATCCCTATCTTATCTAAAGATTGACCTTGGCTCTTGTTAATTGTCATTGCATAGCATAGACGAAATGGAAACTGTTGCCTTTTGAGTTCAAAAGGTAGCTGTTCATCCTTATGTGTTAGGCTTATTTTGGTAATGTAAACTCGGCGACCTATGAATTTGCCCATCATTATTTGTGCCTCTACGATCCCGGGCAGTAGTTGTGTAATTATAAGTCGTGTGCTATTACAGAGACCATCAGCTGGATTGAGGTTTCTTAGTAACATGATAGGTGAATTTACTTTTAGTTCAAGAGTGTGTGGGGGAAGGCCATTGAAGTTTAGAAGGTTTAGGTACTCTACAGGGTAGAGCAGCTCAATATCGCTATTGTCACCTGGGTGAGGAACAACCGAGTCAATGCTTGTGTAGGTTCTTGTTGTTCCAGGTGTCATATTGATAACGATAGAGTTAATCTCTTTTACTGTTTCATTCTTAGGACATATAATAGCTTTCTTTGAGAGTGTTGTTGCGTTGAGGTTTTGTAAAGTATCGGCATTGTAAATGAAGTGTATAAGTTCGGTTAAAGTAGTGTCAGAATAACGTATAAGATATTCATCAGGTATACGTATATTTTTTGTATCTTCTGGATCATTCACATCTCGTGATCCAATAACTCCATCACCAACAGAGACTAACCATGAAGAGAATACAGAAATAACATTTTGTTCTGTGCAACTAATATTTGGTCTATGTAGGCGCATGTTATCTGTAAGTTTGGAGACCTTGAAACTGTGCCACAGGTAAGATCTTGGCAATGACGAAGCAAGAATGGTTGACTTTGACGCCTTAGAAATTATTGGAAGTGTCTGTCTAAAGTCTCCACCTAGTAAGACCGATTTTCCTCCAAATGGTTTATCCTTACAATTGAATAGGTCCCTAAGTGACCTGTCTAGCGACTTGAAGCACCGACGGTCGTTCATTGGAGCCTCATCCCAGATTATAAGTGAAGTTTCAGTCAGTAAATGTGCTAGTTGTGTGTTTTTCTTAATGTTACAGAGTGAGTTATCGATTACGTCTAACGGGATTTTGAATCTTGAATGAGTCGTTCGGCCCGAAGGAAGTAGCAATGATGCAATTCCAGAGGCTACAACAGCTAGCACAATGCTTCCAGTTGAGCGTAATGTTGATAGTATTGTTGTCCATAAGAATGTCTTCCCGGTTCCTCCATGACCATACACAAACACCAAGATCTGACGGTGCGAGGCGACTGCAGAAGTGACATCCTCATATATTCTGCTTTGTTGAAGGTTAAGCTTAGATCTATGTGAATTATGTTCAATTGATAGCAAGTGTCGATCATAGTTCCTCTCTTCCATTAAAAGTCTGTTTTGCAGTTGCTGAAGCAAAGCAGGTCTTGGCATAGGCAGACTGTAATCTGATAGAGACTTTGAAGGTGTGCCAGATTAGAGTAACAGTTCTAGTTCGTAGAGAACATATTGCTTGAGATCGTCATCATTAGCAATACCATGGTTTCTCATACCATCATCTACCATCTTACGCCATTGTTTTTCCCACATGCGCAAAGGGTCTGTTACTTCACAAAACAAAAGCATTTGAGTGAATAATGCCCGTAGCTCGCTGGCGGTGGCCCAAACTGAAGCCTCCTCAAAGGCAGTTGACCATTCAACATCGTCACCAAGCAAGCCTAACTTTTCACACGCAGCTCGAAAGGTTTCACAAACCTCTCCGTTGACTGTTCGTATGGACATGAAGGATGTACAGCCTCTTTGATAGCCCAACAACATGCGTAAGAAAAAGGCCTCTCCGCTGCTAGGATGTATGTAGACCAGCCTTCCGATTGCGGGGTTTTTGTTCGATCCACGTCTCATCCAGACTTTAGATTCCCATTTATACTCTGACAAAAAGTCGATGTATCGTAGGTGACGACCACTGGCATCCCTAGCGTTGTTGGATAGCCACTCTGTTAAAGTTGTTCATTTGCTGAAAGTGTTAGTTGCTACATTCTCAAGCAGGTTTGTTTCTCTAAAAGTGACGTTCTGCATGTTCTCTAAGTGGACGGCTAGTACTTGTACAGCTGGATTTCTAACGTGAATGTCAAAGTTAAATATCCTCCATGCGGCTTCGTGTGGACAGATGAACCTACCGTTAACAAAGTTTTGAATTTCATTCACGTTGGAGGGTTAAGGTTTATGGCTTCTGTCCGTTTCAGTTGGTGTTTTTGAGATGCTATAACGTATACGGTTAGCGCCCTTTGAAATGTACTTGAAAAGATACTTGATTAGCATGCTCCAACCACAATACTCGACATTGATATGAGCCATAAAATGTGAAGATAAAGTACGGTTGTAAGGCACAACGTATCTGTTATCTATCTTAACATCGCCCTTCATGACAGAGAAACGATCCAGTCTCCTTCTGTAATGAACGTGACCATTGTCATCAAAGGAAGTTTCAGGTTCAAAGTGCTTAGGAAAGCTCTTGGAGCAAGATCCCAAGTCCATACATGGTGAACTGGGATTAAGCAATCCACATGGTCCATGAATCATTAGTTCAGTGACTATCTTGTATAGATGAGGCTCAACCGAAGGATTTGGTATCTCAGCAGAGATAAAATTGTCAATTTCACACGTATCCTTGATTCTACATGTCGGGCTAACCCATAGAAGGATGTGACAATGTGGAAGGCCTCTTTTCTAAAACTCAACTGTATATAAATATGCGTTGAAGTAACAAACTTAGTTATGTAAACGTGAGATATACTTGTGAATTACAGTAGTGTAACCTATAAGCAGCCAAGACAGTACCTGCAACAATTTCACCGAATGTCTTGTTCGCTTTGATAAATTTTAGAAACAACCGAAGCTTTATTTGAAAGACCCTAGCAATTATATCCGGACGGTCTGGTGACTTTAAAGAAGGAAACCGTGACAAATATCTTGTAATCTCAGGCCACTTAATGTTGCAGGTAACTGTAATGAAATATTAAGGTTTACCATGTACCCTACAGATAGCCAAAGCATCTTGATAGTGTTCGTACATGTATCGCGGACCACCTACAAAGGATGACGGTAAGACAGTGCGTTTACCAACATCACGGCCTTCTGTGTCACCGTGTTGAACTGCGTCTTCGACGCCCTGTAGGAACTCTGTGCGGAAAACATTCTGGTTTAGTCTTATATAGTCAAGTTGTCCCTCCTCAATACAGACGTATGCATCAACAATGAACTGCTGCAACAACCTGCCCCCCCCCTCAAAAGTAAGGTGTATAAGTTATATCAATCATGCAACAAATAGCTATAGTACATATTCATCGTCAGCTTTCTGTCTCGCGTTCCATCTCTGACTCGAAGCATAAGTTCAGATGACCAGCCACGTTCACCATAAAGAAAAAGAAGCGGGTACTGCAAGGGCATATATAACGAATGAAGTTTGTTTATACGTTGTGGCCCACCTTCTTTGTGTCTGATGACAATGTCGAAATTTGTACACATTGGATCAGCGTCGGTGACTATGGCACCTATGCAGCCTGCGGATGGCATGTCATAACGTAATTTGTCACGTGAACCATAGAGACGAACAGAAAAGTCGGGGACGTTGTCCGATAAACAAAGATCCCTGGCTGTACGAAAAAGCCGCACGAACTCGTTAGTAAACTCTAAGATGCTAAGAAGGATGCTAACTGTTCAAGGAGAAATGCGTGATTGGTCACCCGAGGTAAAGGGATACAGACGGTTGTCTATTTCATTCTCAGTGTCGTACACATACATTTGCAAGAATCGTGGTCTTTCATTTAGTGCCGGGCACAGAGTACCCACCCAATGGTGAATCTGACCACTAATCTTAAAAACGCATGGACCAGAACCTCGATTTATAGTGTCATCAATTTTAGCACCGAAAGAAGTCATAGAGAAAACAGAATTGTACGCACGAATGTTAGACATAAAGTCTGGCTGCTGGAAAAGATGAATGATTGTGGTATAAGGACGCCTAGGATAAGGAAGTGCAACACGACCTCCCTTACAACATTGGGTATACCTTGATTGTTGGCTGCTTGAAGAAGCAATAGAACGTTCATCAAACCAAAACAGAGCGTCACAAAACTCACAAACTTTGTCACAGTCACCGTTATTTATATAGCAAGATGCGTTTAGGGGTGCATTACTAAGTAGTGTAGATCGATGAGAAGCCTGTCTAGAAGACTGACCACGATGATAGTTAGTAAACAGTGAGGAGTCAGTTCGAGATCTCTTACTACGTGACATGTCGAGGGACAGCAGAGTAATACACGAAAGTTGATAGTAAAAATCAAATATAACAGTTATACAAAAAAGTCAACTAAATGAAAATAAGACAACCGACAACTAAACATAATGGTTTTTTTCATGAGAACATTTCCCTAATACGATTAACAAAAAGTAAAAGTACACATAAAGAAGTACCTGTAAACGAAGTCCTAACAGTTTGAACAACAAAATTGACAATAAAAGAATATAAGCATAATCAATGATTTATGATGGAAGCAAAAAAATCATTCAAGGCAAGTTGCACAATATAACATGTTTTCTCAACTTCTAACACAAAGAGACACACTTTCAGTCAGTAGTGCAATCCGATTGATATTCGGTGACTAAAATTTGCAAAATTATCCAAAAACTTCAAAGAAAAGTTGACTAACATAACAAAATAAATAAATAAATAAATATATATATATATATATATATATATATATATATAAAACATACCTCCTTGTAGGTATCAAGTTTTATAACCATATTAAAGCAATTGTAGATTTATAATATAAAAGAAATGGAAAACAGTGTTTTGTTTTTCAGCTAGCCAATAGGGATGACAATGGGTCAAGTTTGTGTCGGGTTTAGATATTCCGAAGCCTACCTGATTATTAAAATTCATCCCAAACCCATCGGGTTTTTATCAGGTAATTAAACGTCGGGTTTCAGGGATACCCATCAAGTTTCAGATTTTCTATCGGGTTTTGACAAAATACTCAATAAGTAATAAATAACATGATACAATAAATACACATAAACTTAATTGTGTGTAAATGATACGATGACTCAAAAGAGTAATAGAAAAGAAAATAGACATTTTTAAAGTTGCAGGTTGTAACCAAATAGCAACAACGTGCTATTAAATCACAAAATAAATAAGTGTTGGCGTACAACACAAAGGCTTTTATCAAATAACAAAAAAAAAAAAACCTGACATTTGTAATTTGTAACATCGTAAATCCACATACAACAAATATAGTGATTACTATTTTATGAAGTGATTTCTTCATAAAACTGGGAATTAACATGCTGACAGTGGTATGTATCTAGATTTAGTTTGTTTCAACGTATTCGTAAACATGGGTTGGGCACGAAACTCCAAATAAGCATTAAGACAAATTCATAGGGAACGTCTCAAATCGAAATAAATAACAATAAAATGACGACAAATCAATTTCACGTTACCTGAAACGGAACAAACGAAAATTAAGCAGCCTAGCGGCCAAAGTTCAGGTCACCACTGAAGACATCATCACCATCACTGTAAAAGAAAGCAGATATAAGAATATACAAAAAAAATTCAATTCAATTGACATTCTGTGAACATTTAAAAACTTATCTAAAAAAGTAAATAAGTAAATAAATAAAGAATACAGGGTGCAGTTTGATTGAGCAGCTAGCATTAAACAACCTAGTACAATTGCATTAACCAACGCCAATTCAACCAAAATATGAAAATCTATCAAGAAGCGAAAACCGACCAAAACAATAAACAGCAAAGAAACTTACATCATTAACCTCCATTATATCTTACTAAATTCACAGCGTCACACATATAGATAGACGTGTTCATGGTTTGGTTTGAGAACGTGAAACCGCGCAAACCGGTCCTTGGTTTAGTTTCACGATCGGTTTAGTATTTCAGCTGTAGCTCGGTCGGTTTAAAATATTCCAAATCGTAGTGAACGGTTTGGTTTATGGTTTATACCAAAAACCTCAAACTCATTATATTGTATACATCAAGATTAGTCCTTTAAAGAAAATAATTATAAGATTCAAAGCAAAATAATTATAAGATTCAAAGCAAAATATTCCAAATCGTAGTGAACGGTTTGGTTTATGGTTTATACCAAAAACCTCAAACTCATTATATTGTATACATCAAGATTAGTCCTTTAAAGAAAATAATTATAAGATTCAAAGCAAAATGACGTCAATAATTTAATAAAATAAAAAAACAAAATCCGAAACCAAGCATTTCATCAAACACCTGGCGTGCAGTAAACTTCACCGAGTAAGAATCAAAATGCAAGCACTAATATGGCATCCATAAACTTATTCCAAGCAAGAATCAAAATGCAAGCACTAATATGACATCGATAAACTTAAGCATCAATTTTCCACACAAAACAGAACATAAATACAGGGAGATCAACATATAATATAGAAAATTAGAATGTTAAAATTCCCTAAATATACTTGTAAATAAACGAGATCAAGTGAAAGAATGAACTGTGAAGAACAACTGAAATCTAAAGAACATAATATAAACTGAAGGATTAATACATGATAGTAACCTCATCCACAGAGCTCCGATAGTTTGGTGAGAGAATACAGCTAGAGGAGAAAGATTTGCATGTATGAATTTTAAAAAGCATACAAAAGAAAGACAACTAAACCACGTGGCTTCAACTAATTACACGTGTGGAACAATAAAGGGAATTGGATATGTACATCAGTCACAACTGAGAGTACAACATAGGAAGCCTAATTCTGAAGAAGAAACAGTGAAATACTCTCACATTAGAAACTTGTAAAATATAATATATAATTATATATATATATATATATATATATAGGATTAGGTTCATTTCAGAAGTATTTTTAGTGCGAGAAGTACGAGAAATAAATCCAACCAATCACAATTTATCTTTTGATTTTCATTTATTTTACTCACTAGGGTAAATTGGTAAAAAGGTCTTTTTTATGTTTTTGGTAACTAATAATCATCTGAGAGGGTTACACATTTTTTCAATATCCTTTTTATAAAATTTTTATCATTTATTTTCCAATACACGTGGATATTTTGCTACGCAAAAGCAACCTAACGTTATATACATATTTGAATCTTCGTAAAATTTAACATGGTTGAATCTAATATAAAATGTAGCCTGAGCTATAGTCCAAATCTATAAAATTCTTGCAATCTGGTTTCGTGTAAAAAAGTCAATACCTAGTATAACTCTTGAACATTACATCAACTTAGCAAATTATTTTGGTGCACGCTACTTAAAATACACAATCATACACACAAACAAATATTTCACAATCAGATTTTAAACACATTTCATTATCACTTCAAAAAAAAAATCCAAACGCTTTAATGAGTTCGACATACTAAAAGAGTTACAAAAAGAAAAAAAAAATTGTTAAAATCATCATAACATATGGGTTATAAAAAAGCAGCTTAAAACCAAATCGCCAATCTAAACTTAGAACATATATAATGTCGGCTCTTTTCTTATAATTGTATTTATGTCAAATAGCATAATCTTAGCTTTAAACTTTGTTCTTGAATTGAGAATTTCTTATTTCTGCCTTGATGATCCTCTCCTACAGCAACGAACAACAATTTATGCCATAACCCTCACAAAAAAGAAGCAGATAAACATTTTCATATTTTTACTACCTACGCAATATTTACAAAATCACATCCTGCATAAACAACTTATGCCCACACAAATAATTTATGTGATAACTTGTTTTATTTTTATTAACATGATCATAAACAATTTTTATTATTTAAAGTGATCTTATCATTTATAACACCATGAATTTCTCACTGCACAACATGGACTCATCCCTACACAGTCTAAATATCAGCTTCTATTTCAAATATCATACACAAGTATTACTAATCAGTACACACTTAGCATAACTAACACACACCATAGCATATATCATAATTCATACATAAACAAACTGTTCGCATGTAGGTATGTATGCACGCATGACTGCTTGTGTGTAGGTACGTATGGTAGTATGTACGTACATAGGGACGTACACACAGGCGTGTACGCACGTAGGGACATACACCCAGGCGTGTACACACATAGGTACACCCGTGCGTAGGGA
The DNA here is from genome assembly GCF_021521415.1 of Bidens hawaiensis. Lineage (NCBI taxonomy): Eukaryota > Viridiplantae > Streptophyta > Magnoliopsida > Asterales > Asteraceae > Bidens > Bidens hawaiensis. The sequence goes on from NW_027491234.1 coordinate 1,308,357, forward strand.
CGTAGGTACGTACGTGCGTATGTATCTATGTACATACGCATGTATGTACGTAAGCATGTTTTTATCGTTAATTATTATATGGTTTTACAAACATACACCCCTACCTAATCCTCAATTATTATTAACTATACAATATAAACCTATTTTTACACTTTGTTTAATCATTAGTTATTACCAAATACACAAAACAACCAGATGCATAAAGTAATTAGACCTCCACTCAATTATTTATTTTACTAACAACACAACACACACAATTAGATGTATTAAATCTTTGTAAATAAAACGATGTACCCACTATCTTGGTATAGAAACCTTATATTACTACATCTACAAAGCTCAATTGAATAAAATATATATATGAAAATAAAAATGGGAATTACACAAGTCGACGATGAAATACAGTTAAAAAAATTCACAATATAGGCATTTCTTATCTTATATGATACTTTGATTCAAACAAACAACACAAATTAGCCTACATCCTTGAAGCTTTACGTTTGATAGGGTCACCAAATCAAATAGAAATACCCCCAATTACGCTTCACAAGAACTTGATGATGTATTAGAGATGGTCGATTGACTCTTAACACTACCAAACAGAATCTAAGTGGTTAATCTCACCAATTTTGTGTATCAATTCACATCGAGTGACAGATTTCACGCGACAAGCAATGGTGAACGGTTTGGGAATGAAACAAGGGTTTCCAAGCGTTACTTGTTTCAATCTGATTGTTTTAGACCATCCTACCCTTTTAGCTTATAATATCATAAGAAATCCTTAAAGATAATTACAAAAATACCATAATGCATTTGAAACCATTGATGTATGTAATCAATGGCTGAGATTTATTTCTCGCACTTCTCGCTATAATATCACTTCTCGCATGATCCATCCCCTATATATATATATATGGGATGGTTCAAATGAAAACCATGGTTTTCTTGAAAACTATTTTTTTCAATTCTAGCCATTGATCAAACCTAATCAATGGTTAATTTTAAGTAATGGCAGTCTTGTAATTATGGTTAACAAAAAGGGTATTATTCAGATCATTAAGGGGTAGTCTAGATATAACACCTTTTTTTAAATTAACTAGGTTTGTAACTCGCCGCTTTGCGGCGATGTTGATTTATGATAGTAGATGTTTCATTTCCGAACAGCATTTGACATAGAAAGTAAAGAGGCAGATGGCATATTTTAGCAAAAGCATTTTACCAAAAAACGTCATAATTCCTAGCATGTAGTTTCTACAACAGTCCTATTACCCAATTATAGTTACATGTTCTTTATAAAAGCCCCAACTTATGTGGGTTGACATAATTATAAACTATTGGGTGATTTTAACCAAAAAAATTTTGCCTTGTGTTTCCAACATTGTGTCCATGATTTCTTCAATGCATTTTTTGCTTCTTTTCGCCCGGACATGTAATCAATATTTAGTTGATGATAGAAGACATTTCCAAAGTCATATACAACAACTTGAACTAAGATTATATTTGTTTGTCGCTACATGTTGCTTGTTGTGATGGTCTTTTGTATTTGGAGTCAGGTGTTGGTGGTGGTAGCTTTGTTGTAGGCGATGAAGTTGATTGCCCAGCGTTTGCCATTTTTGAAATCTTACTAATGGTTACCAACTTGTGTCCCCTGACTATGAGGGTAAAGTTCATGGTCATTCCTATCATTGTGGATATTGGTTGTGATAATGTTTTTGGATCGTAGTGTCCCATTTCTTCCACCATCACCTGGCAATCCGTTTTGAGGTAATCTAACATTGTTTCATTGTAGCTAATAGCATCAGTTGCGTCTGTGTCATCAGTGATCTTTGCATTGAGGCAGTACCTATTGTGTTTATGAATTAGTATAATGTTGGTATATAATAAGACGTATTAAAACATTTAATTATGTTTTCACTTGTTTAGATTCATGGGTTTTTGTATAAAGTTTTTTTAGTATTTAAGAGTTGTTTTAGAGTAAACTCTCTTGTGATAAACCAATAGTATGACTTTGTCTTTGTTAAGAACAAAGTTGTCAGATTATCAATCTCATCAAAACATCAATATCTTCATTTCTTGTATCATACTAAGGCTAAGACAAAGGCATTTGTTTTGAGAATTTGTTACCGGTACCGTTATTTCCCGTTTTTTGCATGCAATACCGGTAACGAACTGAATTTTTTGGTATTGGTACCGGTACCAAAAATTTACGGTGTTCGCTACCAGTACCAATCTCATCCCTACTTCATTTATATCTAAACAAATTGATACAACTGACATTTTACAATATGATACTTACTGGAAGTCAGGAGTGAGAATCTTGTGGTCTTTGCATGCGAATGACGGTTTCCCATTATGTTGTATCTGCAATTTGTTTTTGCATTCAGAACACCGTGCAAAATACCAGTTTCAGTGAGTCTCAACTTCATAGATTCTTGCGTTGCATGCATATTTAGTTCTCTGAAACTGCATAAATGTTGCATGTATATTTAGTTATATGATTATCTATAATTGAAAATATTAATACTGACATATACTTTTCATAAGTTTCCAAATGTCTACTAACACGTACAAAACCATATTCTTACTAACACTCTTGCAAGTTATTCATAAACTACATAGCTATCATATAAACTTTTAGGTCTGCTAATGTGGGTACCGACTAACGATTACCTAGGCAATATTTTTACAATCGTGGAGGTAGTCAGTAGGGTTCTCCAAAGAATTTGCAGTTCACTCGAAAAAAACTCTTATCTAAATAAGATAAAACCGACCCAAGGTTCGTTTGACTCATGGCTCGTTCGCAGTTGTGTGTGTGTATATATATACATAGAAGATTAGTAACAACCACAATAACAACAATATTGTTGACCACTTTTCTAGGCTGTCATCGACCCGATTTAATATTAACTTTGATATGACAAACATAAAACGTATCAATCGTATAACCCTATAACAAATACGAAAACTAAAACATATCAATTGTTTCCTATAACAAATACAACAACCTAGGTTTTTTGAACCTAAGATTCATTAAACTGCCAACCTACGATTCTGTAAACTGCCAGTCACTTTTGAGTTTGACTTTCTATTTGGTAAGGGGCTGATCTATTCAAGAGTTAACGGACTCTATCTTGAAAAATCCAAACTTTAGGAAAGTCATATCTTAATGTTACAGTTTGAAATATGGAATCCATTCAGGTCGTCTTCGGCCTTTTTAAGTTTTATTGCATTTTGTTATGTAAATTCTTACCGGGCCTTGTTGAGGTATTGTCTGCAGTAGCCGATAGATTGTTATTGGTGTTGTGTTTTCATTATCTTACTGATCCAATGGAAGTTGTAACAATCTGTTTTTTTTCAAGTATGTGTCAGTTTTGAATGCTTTCTGTTTAAAAAGGAGTTTTTGTTTTAATTACCTGTCAATATGTTGCTGGAAGTTGGCGCCTGTTGGGTTGACGATAATTTCTGTTATATGGGTTGACTCGAGTTGTGACGTACCTGTTTCGATACATGATTGATATTTAACTTTTGGTATGTATCAATGTTAGGTTTATTTTTTAGTGTTAGTACGTACCATCATAATCTGTGACTCTTGCTGATGTGATTGCGATTATATCCCCAAAAGTAGTTGTGTGGTCAACCAAGTCTTTCTTTTCTGACCAAAGGGTTATGAGAACATTTTTGTTGCTGTTTCACATGATATTCAAGTGAGTTAAATGTGTTTTTGAACATTTTTTTTTATAAATAACTATGCAATATATATTGATAAATATGCAGGTACATAATTACGCAACTTATATAGATAAGTATGCAATATATATTACTAACTAGTTATTGTGGCCCCCGCGTTGCGGGGTGGGGGGATTGGTTTGAACTTTGTTCGTGGTTCGTGACAAAGCAAAAAAAAAACACGCAAAAATCTAAAAATGCAAATGCAGCTCAAAACATGGTTTATTTGTTTGATGTTATCTACTCATACAGTTTACCCTAAGAATATTTGAACAATATTGTTAAAAATACTTGAATTCTCCATCAAATTGGATCAGTTGATCAACATATTGAAGTCAAACTCAAACTCAAACTCAAACTACAGTTCAACTTCCTACTCATAACCCTGCAACTCCATCCCCTCAAAAAAGATAAAAATTTAAACTAAAAAGTACCAAATCTCCACCTTCATTTACTGAACTTCAGTAAAGAACCCTGATCACAAACAAATCTTTATAAATTAGAACATGCCCACCAAGTTAATCAAAAGTTTCAATTTTTTGATAAAATTTATGCAAAGTACCTGCTAAAGATCTTCAATTACCTCTACTGCTAACTTTTCTTTAGTAAAACCCCAATTTTTCTTCAACATATTGCCACTCCTCTTTGGTGATTTATCTTCTACCCCCTAAAAAGGGTGAATTCGACTTCTCATCAATTGTGCAATTGTGCGCGTTCAACCGCCTTAAATTTTGTTTCCATTTTTCTTGTGAACATTTTCTACAACATAAATAATCTTTTTAAGAATATGAGCAGCTCCATTATGATACCTCAACATAGTAAACAAATCCCAACAAATTAGTAACGATTATAGCATCAGTTTTCAGCCAAATAATGATGATTGCTAAACATAAAAAAGCCAATAATTGTCAGAATATGAAAACAATTTGTCAGGACCGTCTTTCGGGTGCAACCTTAGCAAAGGTTTGACAAGAACACATCAACTTAATTACTCAAAGACCGATTGAGTATCCCGGCGGAATCAGGATATTCAATTATTGAGAATGAAAGCTTGTGGAGAATTATCAAACACAAAACAATAAATGATAATCGGTAAAGACTATTTCAACGACAAAGATTCACTATATTAAATGATACGTCAAAGATACAGTGAATGGAATGTCTAGGGTTTTGTGTGACGGCGACCTTTGATATTCGTCTGCAAAGATTGTCAGTATGCGTGCCAAAACCGTCTCCTAGTCGTACCCTAGGATGTCTATATATAGACCCTAACATTCCATGTATACGTCCTAGACATTACATAGTGAAAGATAAATCTAATACAAGTGTTTCAGACCTCGAGCAATGTATATACCTTGCTCGAGCAAGCTTCCTATACAAGGTGTGCTCGGAGAGTGTCCTCGAGCATACTTTACTTAGAATATATTCTCTTTCGGAGAATACATATTCTCTTCGAGTAAGCTTCATTCCTCTTGACTTGAACTTTGCTCGAATAAGTCCATCGAGCAAGCTCATTCTTCTTGATGTCTTCAGCTTTTCTTATTCAGCAATCTTTATCATGCTCGGATGTAAATCTTGCTCGGTAACTGAACTGTGCTCGAAGTCTTTGCTTTGATTCACGTGACATCCTCTTATTGCATCCATGCTCGTCCCCATGTGCTCGATCATCCTGTGCTCGTAACACTTGGCTGGAACTTGTATGATCAAGCTGTTTGCCCGATTGGCAATCCATGCTTGATAGAAGAATACCCTTGCTCGTTGAAGTGTAGCTTGCTCGAAGCCTTAAACACAGAAGAATCAACCATTTAAGGTTCAGAACCTTGCTCGAAGTAGTAAAAACCATGCTCGATCGTCTGGGCTTGCTCGAATTCCATACTTAGCCGTTTTCTGAGGAGGTTGAGAAGATTCCAATCTTCCTTATCAAAAATCTGACCCAACAATCTCCCCCTAGATTGGAACAAGCTCAGATGCACCAAAACATACCTGCACAGAGTTACACATGTATCAGATTTCTAGATAAATCATTTAAGAACGTGTCATTTCATTACATAATTGGAGTTTTGCCACGTAGGCATTACACACTAAATTTTTACAACTCAAACAAAATACAAAGATAAACAGAATTAAAAATCAATCATCCATTAGCTCCATTATGTTATCTTCTTCCTCTGTTCTTGGCTTCAGCCCTTTCTTTCAATTTCTTCACATATGCAGCTCTTTGCTTCAGCATGTCAAGTTCAGAGGAGTCAGAGGCATCACTTGGGAATCTTGCATCAATCAAATCTTGTAAATCTTGTGGATGCATATAATATAGATCACCATCCTCCCTTATGACTGCAATAGGTATCCCTGACTCATTTCTCAAAGTGGTCGAATCATCATTTTGATTGTACATTATGTATGCGATTCTTCTAAATTGTTGCACTCTTGAGTTGGGTTCCTTCATCACTTCTCTCGTAGCCAAGCACTCTTTTAAGGTCTTCCTTTTCTTATGAGAGCTGCTTGCTAGAGTTCTTTGTTTCTTTGATTTAGAGAGGGAAAGCTCGGATATGTGAACTTCACTTATTCTCTTCCTCCTCTTCTCTTTTTCTGCTTGGCTCCTGATCTCTCTCTTCTTTTGCTGCAGAAATGGGAATCCCTTTTCTGCTTGATCCTTTAAAAACTTTGAGAGATCATTCCTCAGTTGACCAGATGGTTGACTTCTTACTTGATTGTCATATAAATTCAGCCCAGCCATCTTGGTCAGTTGTTCTTCTGAAAAGTTTCTCAAATCATCTCTGAAGATGTGAGATGTTCTGTTTCATCTTCAGTCACAACCCTTAATGTCTTTGATCTTCTGTTAAAATAGAGATGTGTGGGCAAATTCAAGTTTCTTGGCTGCACAGGCCTCACACTCTCTGACCTCTGGGTTCTGCTTGAGCACCCCATTTCAACTTTCTTAATCTTATCAAGAGCCTCTTCAACATACCATCTTTTTATTGTATCTTCAGTTTGCATTAACAGTCTTGACATTTTTACTCCCTTTTTGTGGAGGGCATTCATCATTTCTGCATGAACTTCTTGTTCTGCCCTCCTCCTGTCTTCTTGCAATTTCCTCTGTGTTTCAAGATACATCCTCTGCTCTCTGTGATATATTTCCATTAGTTCAGCAAGAGGCATGTTCTAAAATTGTTCTTCTGATATCCCTTTCTCCATCACAACCTTCTTTAACATCTCTACCCTCTGAGGGTCCTCAAACCATCTCTTTGCTTCTGTATCTTTCTTTTCTTTTTCCTCCCTTTCCTTCTGTAATCTCAGTTTTAACTCCTGCTCTCTTTCAAACTTTTCTCGACTTTCTTGATCTTTGTGAGAGTCTTTAATTTGTTGAATTCTTCTTTTCAGCTCTTCAGGAGAGAGATTTATCAGGAAGTTGTAGCTGTAGCCATACAACTGAAGGAATTTAATGTCCTTATGTTTTGACTTTAAGGATTCATATGCTTCTTCATCCTTTTGGTTCTTTTCAGTTCTTTTCTTGCTACTGTCTGATTCTTTTAATTCTTTTTCTTTCTCTTTCTTCCTTTCAGACACCCTTCTCACATAGTCAGACAGATTCTCCATGAGAGCCCTTTTGTACAAACCATCAATCTTGTCAAATGGCTGTAAGTTCAGGAAAGCAGGCTTATGACTAGCCTTTATCAATACTTCTCTTTTTCCTTTCCTAATTCTCCACCCCTCAGCTTCTCTTGCCACATCCTCTTTTGATAGTCTTTGAACATGCAGATGATCATAGCCCAAACTGATCAAATATTCAACATTTTCATTTATCTTTTCAGCTTCCTTCACTTCTTCCTCATCTTCACTCTCACCATCCAAGTCCACCACTTCTTCAAGATTATGAAGAGCCTCAATCATTGGTTCATCATTTTGTTTGGATCGAGCTCTTCTTCTTTCTTCTAGTTTGTCTCTCCTCATCTTATACACCAATTTTTGTCTTTTGGATTTTGGTGTCTCAATCTCAGTTGTGTCTTTTCTTTTTAAACTTGATTGAGTTGGAATGGATGTATCGGGCTGCTCCACTTCTGTTTCTGGTTCTTCAATAATTATCTCCTCATCCACAGACTCAGATTCTTCAATAACGTCTTCATTTCTTTGAGTCTCTTTAGTTTCTTCAGTGACCTCTTGAATGATGGGTTCACTTGGTTCAACATGTTCTTTAGGTCTTGATTCTCCTTTGCTCAAATTTATAAATTCTAGTTGAGCCTTTCTTGCTGCCATCACAATCTCTGGATGATGTCTCTCTGGATTATTCAGAATCAGTGTAAGATCCTTCATTATAATCAACTTAACCATAATGCTTGCTGAGACTTCAATGGTTTCATCTTCTTCATGAATAACTGGTCCCAATCCCAGTTCATCTTCAATTACTTCATCCTCTTCAGGCTCAGTGATCAAAGGCTCTGCATCTTTTTCTTGTTCATTCTTTGCAGGCTCTTCAGCCACTTCAGGCTCAACTACATCTTGTTCGACTGATGTGGGCTCTTGTGTATCATCATTTTGTCTTTCTTTTAGAGCCTACAATGTAGCTCGAATAGCATCATTAGCCTCTCTTAATCTCTCTTCTGCCTCATCCTTTTCTTTCATATCAATCAGAGCTTCTATTACTTCTTGAGGGATTTCCTCCTCTTCTTCCACTCTTTCTTCCCTTTCAAGGGCCTCCAACTCTTCATTCATTAAATTGATTGCAGTTTTCACAGATTTAGCTTCAGCCATGTCTTTATCAATAAAATCTACCTTAAACAATAGATCATCAAACTGAACTGCATGCTTGGGTAAATGATGTAAGTCATCATCTGTGTGGGCAATCCCTTTTCCCTTTTCTTTCCTCTTCAAATTTTCTTTTTCAGATTCATCTTCTCCAGTTTTCTCCCCCTCACCTTCTGATTCTCCATCATCATATGCTTGGTTTAGCATGTTTAAAGCATCAGATGGTCTAGCTTCCTCTTCAAGTCCAACTTCCTTTTCAACACTAATATTCTCCCCATGTTTTGGTGCATCTGAGGTCTTCTCAACCTCATACTGCCCCTCAAGAGTTTGAATTTTCAATAACGCCTCCTGCAGTGCAGCTTCCAGAGCCGAGTTCTTTGCAGCAAAAATGACTTTCTTCTCTCTCAGCATGATGTTCTCAAACTCCAGTTTGGCATTTTCACACACAAAATTATAAAGATTTGGACTTGATGGTGGGATTTCAGCAGTAGGTTTTGGAGCTGGTTCAGAGAATGGTTCAGTATCTTCAGTTTCAGGGGATGGAACGATGTATGGTTCTGGGACTTGAGTTGGGAGAGTAGCAGGTTCAGATTGTTGATGTATAGGTATGTCTTGTTTAGTTGGCTCAGTTGTGACAAGTGAAGAATGAATCTCATCATTATCAGTTGGCTCATGAACTTCTTGTTCAAGTTCATACACAGTCTCTCCAATTACAACCGATGCATCAACAGCACTGTCAATAACCATTGCATCTCCTCCATCGGCACCATCCTCATCATCATTATCATTATCATCACCATTATCAACCTCCTCATCACTGTTACCAGGGGTCCTTGGTACATCAATGGGACCCAGTGCAGGAACAAGTAACCATTGGAGTACATCCCAGTCATCATTCTCAATGAAGTTACTCTGAGCATCCTTCATACGTTTGCATATGTTTGAGTCCTGCAACTTCAAAATCTGCCCTGTTCTTTGAATTTCTGGTAAGGATCTGTTTATTAAGATTTGAAGAAACCTTGGATACATCAGAAAACGTTGAGTAACATTCTTCTCTACATTGGAGATCATCCCTTGAAAAATAAGTCTTGAAATATTAAAAGGTTGCTGGTAAAGAATGGCGACTGTGAGAGTCCCAAGCTCTCTGCTCAACAAAGTCCAAGTCCCTCTCCGAGGAGATAAGGACTGGATTACGTGATGAATCAAAACTCTGTAGATTAATGGAAAACTTCCCTTTTGGAACTGTCCTTCCTTAACGCCTCCCTGATAGCCCATAGTCTCTTGAAAAACTCTTAGTAGCCTTGGGGCTGAGTAGGACGGCTGATCCTCAAAATTGTCGTGAAGGTCCAGTGCATCTCTGATTGAGGCTTCGGTTATCTCAATGTCATGATTTAGAATGGACGCCTCAATTCTTTCCCCATTAACGTCATTGACATATGTGGCAGACCCCAAAAATCTAAAATATGATTTCTGTATATTGTGGGGTCGGTAGTTAACGCCACCCTCAGATTGGAGTTTCTCAGAAAGTTCATCATTGGATCCAACTCAAGGTTGTCATCGTCTATCTCCAATCGAGCACACATATTATGCCGTTTTTCGAATTTGAAAGCCATCAGTTCTGTTCCTTAGTAATATGCGTACCTGCAAAACAAGTAAACAGTTAGTCAATTTGGTCAATTGGAAACCCTAATTTCAAAATCGGTGCGACGATTATCGACGTGCGATGTCTTACCGAAATCGAAACAGAGATAATGGCTATAATCGAAGAGAAATTAACAAGCAATAGAACGACGAGCAAGGGGAAGATAGCACGAGCAAGAGGGTTTTCGTCTAGGGTTAATTAGAGAAAGATGTGTGAAAAGCTTTCTAAGTCTCCTTTTTATACCTAACGATTTGGTGGTACAGTACCTTGGTTTGTCGTCTAGCACACAACAGTTGTCATTTAATTTCTAGTTTACATGTACCACCCTTGCTCGAGTATACAACCAAAATAAAGGCTGGGCCCCCCTGTACACAAGTACATGGTAGAATGCTTGCTCGAGTATACTTAGAAATATATCATGTCAATTTCCTATGCTCGAGATACATTCCTGTGTGCTCGAAGTACAGTGTGCTCGAAAGCCTTAAAATCTTTCCTAATCCCGCACTCGAGCACAGATATCTGCTACCCAAGTGTGCTCGAAAATTTCTTAGCAATAGAATCATCTTTCCCTATCTCGAAATTCTAACACAATCTTCTCCACATGCTCACTAAGACACCTAGCACAGACCTTGCTCAAAACACTATGTTTCCTATCATATAGTACTCGTGCTCGTAAACCTGAAATTGTACTTATGCAATCATGCTCGAAGATACTTAGTAACATAACAGTCTATCTTCGTGCTCGTAGATCAAAGATAACAAAACACTTCAAAAGCAAGCTTGAAGTACAGTCTAATTCCTAGATCATACTCGAAAATACTTAGAACAAACACAGATAACATTGGTGAAGTCAATATCATTTGCCTAGAAGTTAAGACAAAGATCACACTCAAACTTTGCAACAATTAAGATCACAAGTTAATGAAATCATTCCGTTTGCTCAAGCTTGGGTTTGAGGTGAACAAGAGATCAAAGTCCAGTTCAAAAAGTTATGTCAATTAATTGGAAAGATCTCAACATGGGATCAGATTGTCCAATAACTGTCACACCACTTCATTTTCAGCCGTATTATGACTTAAGTCAGGCTGACATTAGGTGTATGCTCTTAGCATGATTCTTATGACTTTTGTGATATTCTTAAGGTTCAATTAGTTAATAACGAAAAATCAAAGAAAAGAAACATACGACATATCAACCTTTATCTCTTCATCTCAGTTCACCTAACGAACATAATCATTGCACTCATAGTCATTTTGGACCCTCCAATGATATAGTAATCTAACCTTACTAAATTTGTAGGTCCCGTGGTGGGTGGATCTAACAACATTCTTGGATCAACCTAACTTAGTGCTGGCGGAAATCACACTAAGCAACCTAAGAGGTTTCGGATCTTGAGGTTATGTTCGGGTTTTAGAGAGAGAGAGAGACGAAAGAGAGAAAGTGAGAGAAAGATATATGTGTGTTAGAAAATTTTTGACAAAAGGTTGTTCTTCTCATGGCATGCTCCTATTTATAGAGGAGCATGCATGAGAGATGTCTTTATTTCCAAATGCCCAATGGGCTTGATTACATGTTATTTCCCTTGGGCTTTGCACATACAAAATAACATCTAATACCCACATAAATACAAAAGATGCCAAACGGCCCAAATACAAAAACAAACCAATACAAAAGACTAAATACACAAAAAGGGACCTAACAATCTCCCTCTAGTCTTTAGTATTGGAACCCGTCGGTGTCGTAGACCAACCATTCGTCCTCGGATAGTGGAAGTTCAACAAGTCTTCGGACGAACTTGTTGAAGGCTTCAACTATCCGATTTATATTCTGACGACCCAAATCCTCGACAGTCCCAAGCGGTGAGTTGTAGAGCTTCGTTACATCTTCAATGTGAAATCCCATTAGCTCATGCTCATCAAACACTCTTATCTCGTGCATGTCATGGCAGTAAATGACGGCCTCACCGGTTGTATTATCAAACTCCCAACCAATGAAATCTCGGAGAGTGTTGGGAAGATAGGGCTCGCCATGATATATCTCGTGACAGTCTTTTGGCGCCTTGTATCTCCACATAGTTCGGGGCTCTCCGTTAGTTGGGTCTATCTCTCTTGGGTTCTTGTACTGGCGACCCTTATTCACTTCAAAATCCTTGTAGTTCACCTTTGATTGATGATGTAGATATGTCTTGACCCAACCTTCTAAAGTACTCTCGTACTCACCACGACCTACAGCCTTTCTGAAGTAGTTGAGATCAAGCTCTGGTAATGTCTTCAGCTGGTGGTGGTCGAGATAAATAAGGTCTCCGTTGTATCTTCTGATGGCCCAAACACTGTTCCTCTTATCATACTTCGCATAAACAATTAGCGAATCGTCATGATAAGGGTAGTTGAGAAAGTGGGCACACGCACGACTTGACACAATGTGCGTCTTTCTCTTCTTTTTTGGTGGTTGGTGTGTCAAGTCGGCGGCTGGATTAGATATGGGATCAGCGGAAGGAGCTTCTGAAGCTTGAGCTGGTGGAGTGTCTGGATTCGGCGAGTAATTGATATTGTCATCAGTGGTGTCTACTGCCTCCTCCGTTGCTGCAAAGAAGTCTGCCAAGCTCTTCCCAGCTTCAATAAACTCGTCCATCATTCCTGTAACGCTACCTGCAAGAACATCTTTAGGAAACAATTCTTTATACATATCATTAATTCGCGAATCATGTTCCTTGACTTTGCTGGCGGAGTCATGTGCAGCAGGGTCTTGAATATGTTCCTGAGTGTGTGGTGGTGATTGAGTGTTACCTCCACCTCTACCTCCTGCTGCACTAGCTCCAGCGTCTCCACCATCTCCACCGTCTCCACCATCATTATTATCATCATCATCATCCTCTTCATCATCACTTTCTTCATCTTGTCACAAAGTCCTCCAACTTCGTCATGACACCCTTTTCATAAGTATAAGTCGGTTCGTCTGTGATCTTCAATACCCGTCTTATATCTGCTTCAGTTATCTTCAATACCTTTCCAGCAACCTTGGTAGTGAAGGGCTTGATTACATTTCCCTTGGGCCATTTCCCTTGGGCTTTGCACATACAAAATAACATCTAATGCCCACATAAATACAAAAGATGCCAAACGGCCCAAATACAAAAACGAACCAATACAAAAGACTAAATACACAAAAAGGGAGCTAACAAAATTAACTAAATTAACCAATTAACTTACAATTATTTAAAGCATGATTTTGCTTGACCTTCCTCACTTTACTATTTGTTCCGTAACGGGCGGAAAGAGCTATGAAAGGAGTCGATGCCCAACTTCCAAGTAAAAAAAAAGTTTTAACTAACTGTTACAACCATACTTGAGAAACCAAACAAATAATTAGAAATACTGTGAGTTAATAAGTAACTTACTTTAAACTGAATTTTGACTTAGCTTTGTAAATTACACACGTATCTAAGTAAAGATCACCCTGTTTAAATAGTATCCTCAATATGATACTATTTTTGTGTAGTTAGACCTCGTATCATCATTTTTGAATTATTTATGCTAAAGCAAATGCATATATACAATATCTTCAATTCAAATTCTTAATTCGATAGGCTCACTCCTCTATATGTTTCTTGATTATAAACTTATTGTATTTTAAGTCATAATAAAGCAACACTTCGCATATCTAGAATTAGAAAGAGCAAAATGCAGTGAAATATAAATGTTAACAGATGGTAACAGTGACGGGATGAATTGAAGACAAGCGAGGAAGTAAAGAATCAACATTGCCACCGTCCGCCATAAACAGTCACCACCACGGTGCTCATAACAGATGATAGTTGTGGCTTCGGGTGGTGGCGGAGGTTAACGTAAGTTGATGATGGTGGTGCAAATAGGTTTCCATCAGAGAGAGAGAGAGAGAGAGAGAGAGGAGAAATAACTCGAGGATAAGATGTAGGCAAGCACGTGGAAAGTTATATGAAATGTGAAGTACCATCAGATGAAGCACCAGTCCTCCCAATATTGTAGTTATATAAATTATGAACTTGAATTTTTTTTTTCCAGAAAGTTTTTTTATGTATAATAAACTTAAAAAAACATAGAAAAAAAGGTAATGAAAGTTTAAAATATAATGGCTAAATTTATGGTGGTGTATATTTTTTAAAATAATTAATGTAACATGAATGGTTTGAGAGAGTGTTGATGTTTACCTAGTGTCTTGTATTTTAATCTTTCTCACAGTTGCCCTAGTGTTCCTTATGTTCATGTCTGCCAGTTTGTTAGTGATGACGCGTCCGATGTAATCTGGAATTTTTTGTTAACAGTGTTAGTTATGGGCTGGCTCTTTTTCAGTTTACTTTTCTGACGTATATGTTACCTGTGAGTGTCTCCCATGATCCAAGACGTTGTTGTAGTACCTCATGGTTTACGAAATCCAGTAGTAGCACTTCGGGATGGTGTCATCAGATATGAGTTCGAATTCAGCCTTGAGCCCAAGTTGTATTGAAGCGTTGTGTGAGGTAACTGACATTGACCTTCTAGACCGGATTGTGACATAGTTGGTTATCTTGTAGCATGATTGGACCTTAATCAATGATTCAAAGTGTGTCTTGATACCTAAGTCTGCGACTGCGTCTATTGCATCACCCTGCAGCAGCATAACAAATATGAATACGACCTGTGTATTACATGAATTAATGAATTAAGCAGTTAGGTTATTGATGTTGTTTGTTACTTACATTGTGGTCAAAAAATAGGTAGCATAGCTTTGAACATTTTCCTTTTGATATCCAATGTTTTAGCACGCGAACAGTGATGATTCCTGGCTTCTGTCCTTTTATATCGCGTATATGTATGGGTACCATTTCTGTATGAATGAGTATGTAAAGTAAAATATATATATATATATGTTAGATAATATTACTGTACTTTGTATGTTAGTAGCTGCATGGTATGAGCTTGGGATCATGTTTTGAAAGGTTAATGACTATATGGATGAGTTTATTTAATGTAAACACTTTTAAGTCATTTCGTTTGACGCCCCTGCCATATGAACCCATGATATGAGTACCAAACATATGCTACTTATCAACTTAATTTTGATTTGAACACATGATTATTAAACTATAATGTCTAATGTATATTCATATTAAAATGAACCAACCATTTCTGAATTATATAATACAGAATGCTATTGTCAATTCCCGATAGTAAACCGGGAGAACGGGACATTTTTGGGTAATCGAGTATGAGTTTGGGATCATGTTTTTAAAGGTTAATGACTATATGGATGAGTTTATTTAATGTAAACACTTTTAAGTCATTTCGTTTGACGCCCCTGCCATATGAACCCATAATATGACTACCAAACATATGCTACTTATCAACTTAATTTTGATCTGAACACATGATTATTAAACTATAATGTCTAATGTATATTTATATTAAAATGAATCAACTGTTTATGAATTAAATAATACAGAATGTTGTTGTTAATTCCCAATAGGAAACATTTTTGGGTAATCAGGTATGAGTTTGGGATTGTCTAAATCCGTCCCAAACCCGAATCGTTGTTATCCCTATATAACAAAAACAATTCAATCCCTATATAACAAAAACAATTCACCGAACATCTGACATGCAACAAATAAGCAATGAACATGCAAAATGACAACAGACATTTTATCATACACTTGGTATGCAGCAACTAAAAACCAAAAACAAAAGCATACAACCACTACAAACAACTATAGAAATTGTTCACAGGCAAAAAGAAATGTCCACAACAACATGCATTAGGTCCAACAACAAACAATAATAAAGTTACTTCGAAGAATTTTTTAGAAAATTTAAGATACCTTTATGTTTTCACCTGATACGGCTCGTCAGGCGGAGGCAAGAAAATGTGTCGTGGTTGTTTCAGATGTGTTGAGAACGATCCCGTGCAGGCTCTTTACCCAGGCAAGTTACATGTTCCACCGGCTAGATTTGAAGCAATTGAATACAAAACTAAAGAATTAGAATATAGAACCAAATAAGTGGAATTGAATACAAAACTAAAGAATTAGAATATAAAACCAAATAAGTGGAGGACACATGCAGGGGTTAAATACACGTGGCTCACAACAAAGACTCAACAAACAATGTACAACAACATAAGCAGAAGTAACAACATTTAGAAGCACAATCTTCCCACTTTTATAAGTATATAAATAACCGAGACCAATAGTTGACCAAAACCCTTAAATATCTCTACAATTCTAATAATCCATTTAATACCTGCTCCTCATCGAATCAGTTGTATGTATATACCATATAATCAAATTGTTTACTGTATCATCCATATGAAAAACATATTTTAACAATATAAAAATATTATAGTTATATCATCAAGCTACATATATGTATCCCTATCTTTATATTAAAATACATATATGTAACCTCAAAACAAACAAAAAAGATGAAAGAAAGATATTAATACATATATGTAATGGAATAACTTCAACTCAAATTATATGGTAAGACACGTACACGTAATGAAATAATTTCAACTCAAATTATAGTAAAATATATATTTTCACAACATAAAAAAAACAAAATTATTATACATAATCTTGTTACAACACAAATTACACATCAAATTAATCTCTAAGAAACGAAGACAAATAATCTTCGCAGTAGACTAAGATACATATATGTATTTTGATGTGATGCATATGTGTATATTGTAAAATAAGATAAATAATAAAGATAAAAATAAAGTAAAACTAATCTTATTACTTTATTACACACATATGTAAATGGTTAATTTGCATGTGTATATATGAAAGAACCATGCTTAAAAATAAAATAAAAAACCAAAAAAAAAAAACAGAAGTAAAACAAACAAATTAGAAATATTACATATATATAACAACAAAAATTAAATAAAATTACATATATGTACATCACGTTATTCATGGTCATGCAGTCTTTGATTCTTTGATTTCGTGTTCATCGTAGTTATTCATGTTCTTTGTGTTCTTGTAAATACCCAAAAACATTTGCCAAGCGTCTCAACCAAAAATGAACAAAATTTTTAATAATTATAATTGAATTTTATCGTCCATATCACAGAACTCGTAGCAATTAAGATTTGAATTCCATAAATATAGTTTGAAATACTTTACCTTGACTTCTAGCTTTTCTTCAACATATTTTTGTTCTTCACGGTGCAAGTTCGCCAAAGAAAAGAGTTTTTGAATATAAAGGTTAACAAAACGAAATTGAAATTAAAAAAAACTACAAATACAATGTACATTGTTAGGATGAATTAAGAATAGTGGGAAAGATACAAAGCAAACTTATAATTGGTATTTATTGACTTTTGAAGCCTGCCCAAATATTGAATGATAATTAAAAACATAAATCATAATTCTAAATTTTGTGAAGGATCGAACACTTTTTGGTAGGTGATGAGTGCGGCAGACGATAATTGTGAAAAAAATCAAGGAATTAGTAATAGTTGCAGTTAAAATGAGAATTGGCCAAATTGAAATTAATACTAAAGATATTTGGAAATTAATAGACCAAAATGCCTTTTTTTAGAGTAAATAAATAAAACTAAATTCTAAAATTTGTGATTGGTTAAAATTGGTTTTCATACTTTTTACAAAACTAAAGGGTTTTCATTTGAACCCTCCCCTATATATATATATATACATATATGTATATATATATATATATGTTTTGGGTAAAAATCAACAAGTGTAATTTCGTAACCAAATTAGTAAGTGAGATTTAGGTGCTTGATAGAAATGAACGTAAATGCAATGACACAAGGATTCGTTACGAGGGGTTATCCTGAGGATAACAAGAAAAAAACCCCGGGCGGTGAAAACTATCACTACCAGTTTATTAATAATCAAAAAAGGTTACAAATGTTTGGATCTTTCTTCTCTAGATCGTGTTTACAGAGTAATGCTATAGCTAGAGTGTAAGTTGTGTGTCCTAGATGATCTAAATAGCTCCTATTTATAGTTACAAGAAGGATCACTAGATAATAACTAACAATAAAGAGCATTAATTGTCCTAATTATGATCTTTGAGCGGTTATGGCTTGCATATCATTGTTATAAACGAGTTGTAACTCCCTCCAACGTCTACAATCTTTAATGCTTTATTAATTGTTGACCGTTTCTTGTCGTTTGGAGGATACTGCATCCTGAAGTTATCCTGAATATACCGCATTTCAGGATACCAAAAAGTCCCATGTATAACAGTTGCTTAGTGGTCCAAATCTTTAGGAGATCATGTGAAGTTGTATGACCTGGTAAACACCAAAGAAAGGCGGTTGAACTGTTAGTATAACGATATATTAAAGATACCTATTGCTTGGGAGGATACTGTATCCTGAAGTTATCCTGAACATATCCTTTGCTTAGGATACTGAAAATCCGAGCCCTAACAATTGTCCCCAAAATTAACGGCTGTAAAAGGTAGTTTACAGCTGTTGATTTTTTAAATCTCGAATTCTTCACCCGATCATTATCTAGGTAAATTTCTTTCTCTCTTTTCTCTTCATCTTCAATCACCATGAGTTACAAACTCAAGCTTTCTGTCATCAAGTCCAGGCTTAGGAGGCTAAGGCTGCTGGGTTGGAGACTCTCTTTTGGGACGTAACTTCTTGGAAGAAGGTGCTGGTGGAGTTGACTGGAGAGAGCATGGAGGAAGCGGGCCCAAACGGAGCGGAGAAGGTAGCGGAGCAGGCTGTGGAGGTGGCGATCAAGGATGCGGTGAATGCGATTGGTGATGAAGCACAACTGGGAAATGAAGGTGGAAAAGACAAGGTCTGAGCCCAGTTTTTTAAGTCTGTTTGTTTTTGGTTTTGATGTTGGTTTGTAATGGCTTGTTGAACAATTTACTTTTCTGTCTTTTAACAAGGATGCTTTAGGATAATAGGATATATAGGTGGAGGGATCATGACTTTTCAAGATGAAACCCATGTTATCTTGACTTCTTGAACATCTAGTAATGCTTGGGTGGAAGGATCTTCCACTTGTTGAAGATGAAGCCCTTGCATTGTCCTTTTATCCATCTGCACTCAATGTTAGTAACACCATAACCTTTTGATTTTAACATTGTGTTCTTTTTGTCATTTTGAATAACTTGTCTGAGTATGTTTTGGTTAGGATATATCTATGAAATATTAATTATCTTGAGGATAGTGTATCCTAGACACATTTCTTGAATTCATCCTACTTCCGAATAAAATACTTTAAAGATTATAAAAATATGTTTTGGATCTTTATTACGTATTATGACAAAACATCTTTAAGGACAATGTATCCTTAAATCTTGTGTAAATGTGAATTGTCACAATTGAACCAAAAGATTACATTTTGAAAGACAAAAATATGTAAAAAGACAAGGTGTAAACTAAACCAAAAGATTATGTCTTGAAAGACAAAACATGTAAAAAAGACTAAGTGTAAAGAGTACCTTTGCAGAGAACATTTATAAACTTAATAAGCTTACATATGATGTCCCCAGCTGTTAACCCTTTTCCGTATCATGCCTTTGGAATTTGCTAAGTTAAGCACAACTTAGTGATATTTTTACACTTAGCGATCTGGCCGATCTTCGATCTGTCAAAACAAAGTTAGATATTTCGGGCGATAAAACCTTATTACTGGCGATAAAGCCTTTTTACTAGCGACAAGGCCTTTATTTGAGAGTCATGAAAATGTCTAAACCTAAGATAAAACTGGGGAAAGTCCCAAACGTGAGGGCATGAAAATGCCGAGACTTTAGATAACATGAAAATGTTATAAACCTTAGATAACATGAAACTGTTATAAACCGTATGTGTGACACGTCTGCCACTTATCTTGAGGATCCGGTACATAGCCAACAACAAACGGATTATCAGCTGGTCTGGTCCGCCTGCCTCGAACTATATCCGAATCATCGTGCGCTCCAGGCGGCGTTAGAAAAGTGAAAACCTTTAAACCTTAAGAGATATCAGGGATATCATGTTCGTGTGGGAGGTGATCAGCCTCTAGCGGTTGTCAAGATAACATATTCTTGGGATAACTGCAAAACACTAAACTCTTACTTGAGGGGTGGGTGTTTGCTTGGCAAACACCCCTCCGATGCTTAAGTCAGTAAACTTGATTTAGAGATAATAACAGAAATATGTAAAAATAGATGAGGGGACATACGTTTATCCTGAGGATACGAACATACCAGTTAAGGAGACTAACAAAAATATGCCTTAAGGTGGATAGCATTTCAAGCTCTTGGTATTGGATCACCTTTCATAGTGATTAACCTGTAGACCCCTTTTCTTGCTTTTGAATCAATCAAGTAAGGACCTTCCCACTTTGGAGCTAGCTTTCCATCTGCTGGGTTAGTGGTATTCTGAAATTCTTTTCTTAACACCATATCTCCTACTTGGAATCTTCGAATTCTGATATTCTTGTTGTAGGACTTGGCTATTCTTAGTTGGTATGCTGCAATTTTGATCCTGGCGAGATCTCTAAGTTCATCAATGGTATCCAAGTCTTCAGTAAGGCTTTGGTTGTTGGACTTAGTATCTTGGATGCTGGCTCTTGCTGTGGGGATCACCATTTCTGTAGGGATAACAGCTTCGGCCCCAAACACCAAAGAGAAAGGTGTTTGTCCTGTTGCATTTTTTGAAGTGGTCCTATCAGCCCAAAGAACAAATGGTAGTTCTTCAGCCCATTTTCCCTTCTTGGATCCCAATTTCTTCTTTAAATTGTTGATGATGATCTTGTTACTAGATTCTGCTTAACCATTAGCTTGAGGATATACTGGAGTCGAAGTCCTTGATTCCCCAACTTTCACAAAAGCTGGTTGTTCTACTACCGATGAACTGTGATCCATTGTCACAAACAATCTCTGTCGGGATACCAAATCTTGTCAGGATATTACGCTTGATGAATGAGATCACATCCTTTTCTGTAACTTGGATAAATGCCTCTGCTTCGATCCACTTGGAGAAGTAATCTGTCATGGCAAGCATAAAGACTTTTCCGCCAAAAGCCTTGGGCAGCTTTCCCACAATATCCATCCCCCAATTCATAAACGGCCACGGGGATATGATAGGATATAATGGTTCAGCTGGTTGATGTAAGATGTTGCTGTGTCTATGACAAGAATCACATTTTTTAGAGAAGTTCATTGTATCCTTTTTCATTGTTGGCCAGAAGTAACCTATCCTCAATATCTTGGATACTAAGGCTCTACCCCTAGTGTGGTTTCCACAATCACCTTCATGTATATCCTTGAGAACTTCTTGTGCTTCTTGATTTTCCAAACATCTCAAGTATGGACCTGCAAGTGATTTTGTATACAACACATCATTTAGGATAATATACTGGGTTACCTTCATTCGGAATGCTCTAGGATTTTCTCCTTCAAGGATCATGTTATCCTGAAGATACCGTATTATGGGACGGGTCCAGGATATTGGATTGTCTTCATCCATGACTTCATGGTTCTCCTTTGTTGCTGGAGTCAAGATATGAACGTTGGGTATATTGATATCGTCTGGTATCTTGAGAGCTGATGCTAAATTTGCTAAGGCATCTGCTTCAGTGTTCTCTTCCCTTGGTACCTGTAATATATCAAATGTTTCGAAACACATAGCTAATTTCTTAACTATTTCTAAATATTTTGCTAAGTTTTCTGCATTCACTGCATAAGAGCCATTAAAATGGTTAGCTAGTAACAAAGAATCAACATAAACTTGAAGATACCTGACCTTCATTATCCTTAGCTAATTGCAAACAAGCTATTAAGGCTTCATATTCAGCCTCATTATTAGTAGCCTGAAATTTAGGATAATATACTAGGTTACCTTCATTCAGAATGCTCTGGGATTTTCTCCTTCTGGGATCATATTATCTTGAAGATACCGTGTTATGGGACGGGTCCAGGATATTGGATTGTTTTCATCCATGACTTCATGGTTCTCTTTTGTTGCTGGAGTCAAGATATGAACGATATCTTGAGAGCTGATGCTAAATTTGCTAAGGCATCTGCTTCAGTGTTCTCTTCCCTTGGTACCTGTAATATATCAAATGTTTCAAAACACATAGCTAATTTCTTAACTATTTCTAAATATTTTGCTAAGTTTTCTACATTCACTGCATAAGAGCCATTAAAATGGTTAGCTAGTAACAAAGAATCAACATAAACTTGAAGATGCCTGACCTTCATATCCTTAGCTAATTGCAAACCAGCTATTAAGGCTTCATATTCAGCCTCATTATTAGTAGCCTGAAATTCAGAGGATATGGAAAGGGGTATAATGTCCCCCTGTGGCGATTTTAGCAGGATACCAAGACCTGTTCCTCTTATGTTGGAGGCACCATCTGTATGCAAGGTCCAACTTTCCTTGATCTCCAATTGGTGAACTTCTTTTTCCACTTCTTAGAGTATATCCCGGCTAAAATCAGCCACAAAGTCGGCAAGTGCCTGTGATTTGATGGTTGTCCTTGGTTCATATAGTATATCGTATGCACTAAGTTTCACAACCCACTTTGCCATCCTTCCTGACATTTCTGGTTTTCTCAAAACAGCCTTAATAGGATAGTTAGATTTTACATGGATAACATGAGTTTCAAAATAATGTCTTAATTTAGTAAGCCATTATAAGTGCTAAAATTAACTTTTCAAGATAAGAATACCTGGATTCAGCATCTAGTAGGCTTTTACTTACATAATATATTGGATGTTATTGACCTTCATGATCTTTGACCAAGACAACACTTATTGCACTTCCAGAAATGGCTAAGTACAAGGATAATGGTTCACCATCAACTGGCTTCATCAGGAGTGGTGCTGAGGATAAGTATTCCTTCAGGGATATCAGAGCTCTTTCTTGCTTCTCTCCCCATTCGAATTTTTGATTCTTCCTCAGGATATCATAGAAGTCTTTACATTTCTTTGAAGATCTTGAGATGAATCTATTGAGAGCAGCAATTCTTCCGGTCAATCTTTGGACATCTTTGACGTTACTTGGTGATTTGATATCCAGGATGGCCTTGATTTACTCAGGGCTTGCTTCTATTCCTCTTTTGGTGACCATGTATCCAAGGAATTTTCCTGCTTTAACCCCAAAATGACACTTGGCTGGATTCAACTTCATGTTGTATTCATCCAGGATGTCAAACGCTGTTGCCAAGTCTTTGAGATGATCCTCAGCCCTCCTTGACTTTACCACCATATCATCGATGTAGACTTCCATCGTGTCCCCCAGTTGGTCTTTGAACATCATTGTTTTGGTTAAAAATCGGTCTAAGGATCAATGAACCAAATTCGTAAGTGAGGATTGGTGCTAGTATGAATTAATGCGATCAAAGTAACAGTTACAAACGATGAACACAGAGATTTATACGAGGAAAAGCCCTTGGTAACTAGTATCCCGCCGGCACAAAAACCTCGGGTAGTGAAAATTATCACTACCAATTATATTGAACTTGAAAAGTGATGTGCGTCGGGTAACCCTATAAAAATGACCCTCACAACTAAGCTTTAATATTAAAACAAAAATCCTAAAACCACACACAACCGGCAAGTGTACCGATCGCAAGTAGTATAGACCTAGGAAGTCCGAGTATCGAACACGTGGACACGTAAGACGCTAACGATCACTAACCCTAGACAAGACCTACCTAAGAATAATATTTGATTGATTTTTGATTTTTAATAACTTAACTGAACTAACCTAACTGACTAACAAAACTTACCAAAATTAGAAAACTTAACGGGGAATTAACTATGTTAACTTAGGATGGAGAAAAACGTCTACCTAGGTCTGAATCAAATTGTAGGCCTAACAAGCTAATGGATTGAATGATATCAAGACAGTGGTCCCTAAAGATGACACGACTAAGGATCGCTCACTGGATTACCTCTCGGTCTCACTCAACAAGGCTAAACTACTCAAAATTGACTAAAACGACCAAACCGGGAAACAATTGCTAACGTGTTCTAATGATGGATCACCTCTCGGTCTCACCAACACTCGACCCTAATGGCAATGAATACTACACAACCAAGGATAGAGGAACAATTCAACTTAAACCAAAATAGATCAACTAATCGCTCAAAACACCTAAACCTGACAAGAAACAAACTCGTTTTCGCACAATCTTTATTCTAGCATGCAAAGGTAATGAGACAACCCTAACTTCTTATCACCTCTCGGTCTCTAAGAAGGTGTCTAACCACTGTACTTAATCCAATAAATCACGCAACAAAACCCTACGGTTGTACCTACCGCAAACAAACACAAAGTCTAGAATTAAACAATGCACCGATCAATCAACACAAAACTAATTAACCAATACACGGGGTTTATGCAATGACTCACCAAAATTTCCAGCCCTTAAACACAACCTATTTCATGTCTAAATCAAACTTTACAATAACAATTAAGGTCTATCAATCAAACAATCCATAAAACCTATCAAAACCTAACAATTAACATCATCCCTAGGTAGAACTAACAAGTTTAGCCTAGCATATTGTTTGGACAGCAGCAAATACTCATTAAAATCACCATAAAACTCATACCAATCATCTCAAAGACCATTCAACAATCAATACTAATCAATAACAAGTCAATCCTTAAAGCAATTGCAAAACTAGTTAACAATTCAACAAGAATAAGAAAGATTGATGAACAATAGTTAAAAGAAAGGATATGAGATGGTTTTCGGCTGCTCTTTGCTGCTGTAAAACTGATGGTAAACATCCCTGAGACTTGTCCTTGCCTTCTTCTTCCTTTCCTAGCCGCCAAGACACCAAACCCTAGCCTTGCAAAACTTTTTCTCCTTGTTCCTTCCTGCCCACTGTTCCGATCGCAGCTGCTGCCCCCTTTAGGGTTTTTTTCTTTTTTTTTATATTATAATATAATAATAATCTTGGGCTTTTCCATGATGCATATGGGCCGGGCTTTGAATTTTACTTGAAAACTTATGCGCAAAAGGCTCGTAAACTGCTCCAAAAGCTCGGTTTTTCTTCCATTCAACCCATTGCCTACAAGATGGATAAAAATATGTAAAACCTATATAAAACGAGTAAAAACACTTAAAATATAATATAATACGTAGATAAAAGGTGCGGAAAATACGTGTGTTTTACAACACATCAAATATCCCCACACTTAAGACTTTTTCGTCCCTGAAAAAGAATACTACACAGGATCATACTCGAGTTCAACCGACAACTCTTGGTTTTATTTATTTATTTATTATTATTATTTTTTCTTTTTAAAGTATTAGAACAAGTGACCCATTACCCAAATATTTCTTCCAACTTTCACCTAATAAGCTAGATCAGGTCGATTGTCGGTATTGCTATCCACTTTAAACCCATGTCCCCAATACTTACCGAGGCAAATAAGTCGTGACAATTCTATTAATTTGTATAACTAAGTGGAACCCACACCTAAAGGCCCTGCTGCCACTTCACCAATTCCATTATGGTTTTACCTGGCCGAGTGACCCCAACTTGACTTAAACCTTTTGCCACATGATTAAAACATTTCGACTCATATACAAACTATAAACTCTAGCTCTCTTTCAAGTGCACGTAATTACAAATGCATTCTTTTTTTTTTTGAAATCACCATAGTACATGGCTTTGCATGAATAGAAACAAATACAAAAGATAAAACAACTAATATATAGACGATCATGTGACTCGAGGCTTGAGTATGATCCGGCTTTTCATTCCAGTCCTGTCAAGAGTTTAGTTAAACAAACAAAACCCTTAAGATGTTTCCCACTAAAGTTAGACCATTTAAGAGGTTCAATTAGGTCAACAACCAAACCGCCCTTTCATTCTCAAAGGCTGAGCCTATCGACACATCGATTACTGAGTCTAAAATGCTCGGTTGCCATACATTACGTGCGGGTCTAATGGGCATTGTTCTTATTTATTATATATATATATATATATATATTTTTGAAACCACCAAGAAATTATAAAATAACCACTACTCGGTAATAATATCATCTCCTGTTTAACATAGAGAAAACAAATTTCAAGGGACTATTTTTTTCAAAATTTTTAAATTTTTTATTATTTTATTATTATTATTATTATTTTTCTTCAAAAAGTTTTCTACAATTAAGTAGAATAAACCCCATCCCCACACTTAGAACGAAATCATCCTCGATGAGTACAAGGAAGAGAAATAAAATAAAATAAAAATAAAATAGAAAATAAAAATAAAGTATACAAGACTAAAACAAAGAACGGGTTACTCCCCTGGTTTGTGTGCAGAATCCTCAATTGCTGAGTAGTATCCAAACGACCGTATAGCATTTCATTCGCGGCCGCAACCTCAGGAGAACCTGTTCCAAGACGCCATCGTAGCTACCATGCGCATAATATAACCTGCAAAACTCAAACTCGCTCGCATGTGGCGGCGTACACAACACAGAAAACAAAAACAAAAAGAAATAAACATATTTTTGTGTTTTTGGTTTTTATAATTTGTTTTTTTATTTATTTTTTATTTTTTTTTATTTATTTATTATAATAGAACACCCCTTAAACCGACTGACTCAAATAAAGATTGAGTACGAGCGGTTTCATCTTGGAATATCCTGAAATAGACAAAAACAAATAAAACAGATAGCACAGACAAATAACAGAAATACAAACTCTACAACTCGGGCGGTCTCCCGAGTGATGCATCCATCACGTCTACGTCTCGGAGAGCGAGTCAAGGCAGAATAACTTGACCGTTTGATCAGTCACCGGCTCGCCAATGTAGTGCTTCAGTCTATGACCGTTCACCTTAAACTTCCCGTCTTTATCCTCTATCTCAATCGTACCATACGGGAAAACCTTAGTGACCGTGAACGGTCCTGACCATCGGGATCTCAACTTTCCTGGGAATAACCTCAACCGGGAGTTATACAATAAAACCAAATCCCCACACTTGAACTGCTTGTTACCCTTCGACTTTCTATCATGCAGTTTCTTTGTCCGCTCCTTATACCTGAACGACTGGGTGTAGGCGTGATCTCCCAGCTCCTCTAACTCGTGAAACTAGTGGAACCGAGTGGCCTCCGCGACGGACATATCAAGATTGACCCTCTGTAGGGCCCATGAAGCACGGTGCTCCAACTCGACAGGCAGGTGGCAGGCCTTCCCATAAATCATTCGAAACGGTGTGGAACCGGTCAGAGTTTTGTACGCTGTACGGAAGGCCCACAACACATCATCCAACTTGTCGGACCAATCCCGACGATTCGAACCAACCGTTTTCTCAAGAATCCTTTTGATCCCCCAATTACTCACTTCTACCTGCTCACTAGTCTGTGGGTGGTAGGCGGTTGCAAGCCGATGGGTGATCCCATAGCGTCGTAACGGCTTCTCCATCTGCACATTGCAGAAGTGAGTACCTCTGTCACTGATCAACGCCTTCGGGACACCAAAACGGGAAAAAAGGTTCTTGAGAAAACGTAGGACAACTCGGGCATCATTAATGGGTAAGGCCTTGGCCTCAACCCACTTCGAAACATAGTCAACCACCACGAGTATGTACTTGTTTACACACGAAGATGGAAACGGTCCCATGAAACCAATGCCCCACACATCAAAAACCTCACAAACCTGAATAGCATTTTGGGGCATTTCACAACTCCTCACAAACGCGTGCGCATCCTTAAAAATCAAAGGCCAATAAAATCCACAATCAAAAACCTTCTTCGCTGTCAAACTCGCACCGTGGTGACCTCCTTTCGGTCCAACATGGCAATGGCCTAGAATCTGCCATCCGTCCTTAATGTCCACACACCTCCTAATCAACTGGTCAGCACCTATACGAAAGGGATACGGGTCGTCCCACAGGTAAAACTTAACATCAGCAAAGAATTTCTTCTTTTGCTGGTAAGACATCTTCGGGTAGTACCCGTCCGCAAGATAGTTCGCGAAGTCGGCGAACCATGGGAAGCCCTCATCCTGAGCCGAGACAAACATGAGACTCTCTGTCGGAAAGTGGTCATTAATCCTGACCCCCGGCTCTCCTAACTCAGCTCCCTCAAGACGCGAAAGATGATCGGCCGCCACATTCTCGGCCCCCTTTTTATCACGGATTTCAATATCAAACTCTTGAAGCAAAAGAATCCATCGGATAAGGCTTGGCTTAGCATCCTGTTTGCTAAAGAGATAACGAATGGCAGAATGATCCGTGTACACAATCGTCTTAGACAGAACAAGATAGGACCTGAATTTGTCGAATGCAAACACCACAGCTAAAAGCTCTTTCTCGGTGGTGGTGTAAGTCTCCTGTGCACCATTCAGGGTCCTGCTAGCATAGTAAATCGGATGGAAGTGTTTATCCTTACGCTGTCCAAGAACTGCTCCGACTGCGAAGTCGCTCGCATCACACATCAACTCAAAGGGAAGTGACCAGTCGGGAGCAATCATGATCGAGGCGTTAACGAGTTTGTCTTTAAAAGATCAAACGCCTCGATACACTGCTCAGAAAACATAAATGGGGCATCCTTCTCCAAGAGTTTGGTCATGGGTCTCGCGATCTTAGAAAAATCTTTAATGAACCGGCGATAGAACCCAGCATGACCCAGAAAACTCCGGATTTATCTCACAGAAGTGGGCGGGGGAAGATTAGAAATGGTATCGACCTTCGCTCGGTCGACCTCTATCCTCGCACTCGAAATACGATGCCCCAAAACGATGCTCTCGTGTACCATGAAGTGACACTTCTCCCAGTTAAGAACTAGGTTGGTGTCAACGCATCGGGCCAACATCCTCTCAAGGTTGGAAAGACACTGATCAAAAGAACTCCAAAACACAGAAAAATCGTCCATGAACACCTCCATGGATTCCTCAATCATGTCATGAAATATAGCCACCATGCACCTCTGAAATGTGGCTGGAGCGTTACACAGTCCGAACGGCATACGTCGATAGGCAAACGTACCGTATGGGTAGGTAAACGTGGTTTTCTCCTGGTCATCGGGAGCAATAGGAATCTGAAAGTACCCGGAGAAACCATCCAAGAAGCAGTAATACTGCTGACCCGCCAAACGCTCCAACATCTGATCGATGAAAGGTAAACGAAAGTGGTCTTTCCTTGTGGCATCATTCAGTCTGCGGTAATCAATGCAGACTCTCCAACCGGTCACAGTCCTAGTGGGAATGAGCTCGTTCCTCTCATTGGTGACGACAGTCATGCCACCATTTTTAGGAACCACTTGGACTGGACTAACCCACAAACTATTAGAAATGGGGAAAATGATCCCCGCATCAAGGAGTTTGATGATCTTCTTCTTCACGACCTCCTGCATCTTCGGATTAAGCCGCCGCTGCGGCTGAACGACAGTCCTATAATTATCCTCCATGAGGATTTTATGCGTGCAAAACGAAGGGTTGAACCCCTTGATGTAGATAATCTTCCATGCAATGGCCTCCTTGTGCTCTCAAAGCACCCTCAACAATCTCTCTCTCTCTCGACCTCCATCAAAGCAGATGCAATAATAACCAGCAACTTCCTCTCCTCGTCCAAAAACGCGTACTCCAGATGGGCAGGCAAATCCTTAAGCTCAAAGGAAGGAGGGGGACTCTCGACGGGAGGTCGGTCTATCGGCTGTTGAACGTCAAAGGTGACGTTCTCCTCCCCAACTCTCAAGATCAACTTACCCTCGCAGACGTCGATCAATGCCTGTGCAGTGGCAAGGAATGGTCGGCCTAAAATCAGTGGTACGCTATCATCGTCGTTCATGTCCAGAATGACAAAGTCCACCAGGAAGATGAACTTGTCGACATGAACCAGCATGTTCTCGACCACCCCTCGAGGGTATTTCATAGAATGATCAGCAAGCTGGATACTCATCTTGGTAGGCCTTGGTTCGCCTAAACCCAGCTTGCGATACACAAAATATGGCATGAGATTAATACTGGCACCAAGATCAGCCAGCGCGTGAATAACCGTGTCATCACTCAAGATGCAGGGAATCGTGAAACTCCCTGGATCGGCCATCTTTTCTGGTAATTTCTTCTGTAAGACAGCAGAACAGCTAGCACTCAGAGGGATGGAAGCGACCTCAGCAAGCTTCTCCTTATTCGACAGAATATCCTTAAAGAACTTCGCGTGTTTAGGCATCTGAGTTAGTGCCTCCACGAATGGAATGTTAAGGTGAAGCTGCTTCAAAAGATCAAGAAATTTAGAATTCTGCTCCTCATCTCTATCTCTACGGAGTCTCCAGGAGTATGGCACTCTAGGTTTGTAGACTCTTGGTAGCTCGCTCGGTAGCTGCTGTCTCTCGGCCTGTGTTGAACTCCCTGGGCTGCTCCTCTGGTGCACCTGGTCCGGCGGAGACTCCATCTGAATCTCTTCATCCACCTGATCCTCTACAACTACTACAGGCTCCTCGACTACTCTCACTCTCAACCTCTCCTGAATCCGGGGCTCATCTCGTGCCCTTGCACCGCTCCTCGTTGTCACAGCTTTAGCGAATCCCTTCGGGATTTGCTCGGTGTTACTCGGTAGCGTACCCTGCGGCCTCTCGTTCAATCAACTGGCTATCTCCCCCATCTACCGCTCGAGACTCTGAATCGACGCTCCTTGATTCCGCATGAACTGCTCGTGCTCCCGAAACTTCTCCTGCGTCTCCTTGTGTCGGGAATCCTCACGCGTCATAAGCTGCGTAAACATCTACGTCTGCTGCACCATCATCTCCTCCAAAGTGGGCTTCTTCTCCCCATTGCTCTCTCCCTCACCGGCATCCTGGAAAAGGCTCTGACACTGATGAAAACCGAACTGATTGCCGCTCCTCCAGTTGGAATTTTGATTGCCTCTCCACCCCGAATTATAAGAATTGAAAGAATTTGGATTTCGGTTTGGATTTCCTATGAAGTCTACGGCCTCCTCCTGTGAACTGATTGGGCACTAAATGGTATCATGCCCACCTCTGCAAATCTCACACAACTTGCTCTTCGTCTGCAAGTCCTTCACCATCTTCGCCAACGCCTCGACTTGTGCCGTCAGTGCGGTGGTGGTGTCCACCGAATGCATGCCTTGTGAGATGGAATCGACGGTCTTACCTCCTCTGGAAGGTGGTCTCTGGTATCCACTCATAGCTAGCCCATTGAACAAAGCGATACACTCATCGGGGTCCTTCGTCGTCAGCAAATTTCCTCCCACCGCCGTGTCAAGCATACTTTGCGTCGCGTATGTCACTCCATTATAAAATTTCTCGACAACCGCCCAATCTTGCAAGCCGTGGTTCGGGCACAACGTTAAAAGATTCTTAAATCACTCCCATGTCTCGTAGAAACTCTCGGTGTCCTCCATCTGAAAAGAATGAATTTGATTGCGTAGACGAGCGGCCTTAGCCGAAGGATCGTATTTCTCAAGAAATTGGGTCTGCATGGCAGCCCAAGTAGCTATAGAGCCCTGTGGGAGGGGCTCGAGCCATAGACTCGCTTGATCAACGAGTGAAAACGAAAAGACGCGGAGCTTAACTGCGTCTTCGGAAACGCCCGCAAGATAGAAAGTGTCACAGATACGCACGATGCGAGTAAGATGAGAGTTCGGGTTCTCGTGAAGCAACCCGTGAAACTGAGCAGAATGAGCAATGGTATTCAGAATATTCGACGGAATCTGCCAGTTCGTAGCAACTCCAATGGCGGGTGGTGCGATGCTAGATCTCGTGCCAGCATTGGCCGGACGGGCCCGGTCTGCAACTGTCCTCCTCGGTGGTGGAATGTCGCCCATGATCCTATCCCTATCTTCGGAGTCAACGGATGAAGAAGTGGATGAAGGTGAAACGGGGCGACGTCTCTCATGAAACTCTCTCTCTCTGGCTCGGGAAATGCTTCAGTGTCGGGTGGTCCACGAGATCGAGTCTGTTGCATAAAACTATAATTAGAAATAAAATTATCTAAACTATTCTAACAACTAAGCAAAATAAAACAAAAATAATTACAATTAGCACGAAAGGTATGTCCTAACTCGGATTGCTCTCAAAACGCCTAAAACCATGTCCCCGGCAACGGCGCCAAAAACTTGATGTGCGTTGGATAACCCTATAACAATGACCCTCACAACTAAGCTTTAATATTAAAACGAAAATCCTAAAACCACACACAACCGGCAAGTGTACCGATCGCAAGTAGTATAGACCTAGGAAGTTCGAGTATCGAACACGTGGACATGTAAGACGCTAACGATCACTAACCCTAGACAGGACCTACCTAAGAATAATATTTGATTGATTTTTGATTTTTAATAACTTAATTGAACTAACCTAACTGACTGACAAAACTTACCAAAATTAGAAAACTTAACGGGGAACTAACTATGTTAACTTAGGATGGAGAAAAACGTCTACCTAGGTCTGAATCAAATTGTAGGCCTAACAAGCTAATGGATTGAATGATATCAAGACAATGGTCCCTAAAGATGACACGACTAAGGATCGCTCACTGGATTACCTCTCGGTCTCACTCAACAAGCCTAAACTACTCAAAATCGGCTAAAACAACCAAACCGGGAAACAATTGCTAACGTGTTCTAATGATGGATCACCTCTCGGTCTCACCAACACTCGACCCTAATGGCAATGAATACTACACAACCAAGGATAGAGGAACAATTCAACTTAAACCAAAATAGATCAACTAATCGCTCAAAACACCTAAACCTGACAAGAAACGAACTCGCTCTTACGCAACCTTTATTCTAGCAGGCAAAGGTAATGAGACAACCCTAACTTCTTATCACCTCTCGGTCTCTAAGAAGGTCTCTAACCGCTGTACTTAATCCAATAAATCACGCAACAAAACCCTACGGTTGTACCTACCGCAAACAAACCCTAAACACAAAGTCTAGAATCAAACAATGCACCAATCAATCAACACAAAACTAATTAACCGACACATGGGGTTTATGCAATGAATCACCAAAATTTCCAGCCCTTAAACACAACCTATTTCATGCCTAAATCAAACTTTACAATAACAATTAAGGTTTATCAGTCCAACAATCCATAAAACCTATCAAAACCTAACAATTAACATCATCTCTAGGTAGAACTAACAAGTTTAGCCTAGCATATTGTTTGGACAGCAGCAAATACTCATTAAAATCACCATAAAACTCATACCAATCATCTCAAAGACCATTCAACAATCAATACTAATCAATAACAAGTCAATCCTTAAAGCAATTGCAAAACTAGTTAACAATTCAACAAGAATAAGAAAGATTGATGACCAATAGTTAAAAGAAAAGATATGAGATAGTTTTCGGCTGCTCTTTGCTGCTGTAAAACTGATGGTAAACGTCCCCGAGACTTGTCCTTGACTTCTTCTTCCTTCCCTAGCCGCCAAGACACCAAACCCTAGCTTTGCAAAAGTTTTTCTCCTTGTTCCTTCCTGCCCACAGTTCCAATCGCAGCTGTTGCCCCCTTTAGGGTTTTTTATCATTTTTTTATATTATAATATAATAATAATCTTGGGCTTTTCCATGATGCATATGGGCCAGGCTTTGAATTTTACTTGAAAACTTATGCGCAAAAGGCTCGTAAACTGCTCCAAAAGCTCGGTTTTTCTTCCATTCAACCCATTGCCTACAAGATAGATAAAAATATGTAAAACCTATATAAAACGAGTAAAAACACTTAAAATATAATATAATACGTAGATCAAAGGTGTGGAAAATACGTATGTTTTACAACACATCAAAAAGATTACAAATGATGGAATAATAGCTGATCGTGAATACAAGTGTTTGCTATGAACTCTCAGTGCTAAAGTGTTGTGTGTGTTAATCAGCTAGTATTTGATATTTATATACAAGTATAACGGCTAGTAACTAATTATGCTATAATCTCGGCCACGTTTGTTTATTTCTTCAACTCGAACGTTTTAGGAGCATGGACGAGAAGGGAAGACTGGAAAAAAATACTTCGTCCGTAATAATAGGAATCCTTGAACCACTGAGGATCCTTAGTCCTGCTAATAGTTGCCAACGATACTTGAATTTCGAGGATCAAAGATCCTGGTCCCAAAAATTGACCCCAAACATGATAGGTGTGAGAAAGGAACAGCTGTCATGTTTATCCCGAGAAGGGTGCGCCGTAACTGTCGATTAAAAATAGATGTGACCGTCGCCTGCCACCAAATAATTACGCCTACTTAATATATTCAAACCCTTATATCTTCCTTCTTCATCGGATTATAAGCGTAGTTCCGACATAACCACCAGGTATCCTCCTTTCTTTTTTCTATTATCTCCTATATCTTTCTCATCCTTCTATTACGATGCCTAGAAGAGACCAGAAAGCTTCCTTTAGTTCGAGTCCTAAGGATATTACTCCCGTGCTCCAGACGCAACATCTTCTTAAAGATCCAGCTTCTGAGATCTGCAAATTCACCAACGAAGAGATCCAGAGAATCTCCAAACATTTCCCCAAAGGAACGGTGTTTAGAGCGTACGAATCCCGATTAAGGAGCGATTGTGTTTCTTCTGACTGGGTTTGTTTTCTGGCACTCCCATTCCTTCTCGGCCTCTCGTATCCATTTCCCAACCTTACAACTGCCTTCTTTTCCTTCACCGGTCTTAGCTATATTCAAGCTATGCCAATGATGTGGAGGACCTTGCATACCTTTGAGAGACTGATTGTAGAGCAGGATCTTAACTTCAATCTTCCAGCCCTTTCTTACTTGTACAGCCTTGTAACAAATGGTTCTAGCAGATTTCTCTTCAAGAGTAAACCCTTTCAGCCTCTGCCGATAAACAAGACTAATCACAACGACCAAAGCTGGAAGAACCAGTTCTTCTTCGTTTTAAGAGATAGTATCCCTAAAGGGAATTCCCTACCATCTCGCTGGATCCTGAAGGGTAGGATATTGGATCCAGAGGATAGGTGACGCTTGTTCTATTGATTGGCTAATTGTGGGTTTGTTGTCTTTTGTGCAGTATCCAATTTTTCTGATCTTGCCGCTGACCCAGAAAGTGTTGAAAAGGCAAAGGTGTTCCTGTCTCTGGATCCTTTTGATAGGACCTTCAAAGCTATCGTTGAAGAAGCAGAGGATTCAGACGAGAAGACCGCCAGCTCCTTGAAAACAATGTCAAGTAAGTTAGAATCCATCCTTTAACTGTAAGTTTACTAAATAAGAAAAGATAATAGTTAATAACTTATCTTTTTTCGGGCAGGTGCACAGAAGTCCTCATCCAAGCCGTCCAAAAACTTGTTGGGTCAGTTCCAGTTGGAGGATGTTGATAGCCTCATTTCTTCTCGCTCCTCTGAGAAGAATCCCATGAAGAGCTTTGTCCTCGCGCTGCCAAAGACCATGACTACTCGTTCTAAGGCCAGCATGAAGAGAAAAAGGGACCTTGATGTGGAAGTCCACAGTGCTCAGGATGTGTTCGATCAGCTCTCGAAGGTAAGGATCCTTTGTTCCCACGTACAGATGGTTTGATTATCTTATTGATTCGCTTTCTTTCCGTAGGCCGTGGCCAACTTCAAGGTTCTGTATGATGAAAATGTGACCAACACTGAGAGGGAGCTAGCCAAATATCGTGCCGGGATATCCTTAAAGGATAAGCTGATCATGGAACTTCAGACTGAGCAGGGCACCCTGGAGGATAAGCTGGCTCTTGCTGACATCCAAGCTCAGGAGCAAGTGATTGAGGTCACTGAGCAGGCCAAGGTGCGGGCTAGTAAAGCGGTGCTCACAGCCAGGATCAAGATGTCTGCATAGGCTGAGGATCCTAACTTCAATAGGTCCACTTGGAATGTGGCTATGTGGGAGAAGGCATTGGCTGGCTTTGGTGAAGAGAGCAAGGATGCAGGGATTGAGAAGAGGATCGAGGATGCTGGGACGAGCGGGGTTAAGGATGATGCGTTAGAGGTCAAGGAGGCTGGTGAAGGTGGTGGTGATGTGGCTAAGGAGTAGCTGGCGCAATGGGCGACGAAGGATATGAAGACAAGGCCGAAGCCCATTTTTTATATTGTTTTAATGGTTTTTGTTGATGGTTTGTATGGATAATGGTAGTGGTAATCCTTAGGATCTGTGATCCATAAGACAATTTTCAAAGGTGGTTAGGGTGGAGGGATCCTTAGCTTTATGGGGATGAAGCCTTAACCGCCTTTGTCTTTTAAATTTCTACATGAACTTTGATGTAGTTTGATTCGGGTGGATGGTCCATATTTTGCTGGTGAAGCCCGGATCGCCTTTTTATCTTGCATATTATAATATAACTCTTTTGATTTCTGCTTTATAACTTGTGTCACTAGGATAGAGGATTCTCAATCATCAGAACTTTTTTCTTTAAGATATTTTCCTGTCAAAACAAATTATCAAAAGAGAATATAATAGTTAGAAAAACTGGATTAAATTCCAACTATCTTGGGGACAAGCCCAATAAATACGAGCGACGAGCCGATCCTTGGTGTTGGCCCAATTGTATGCGGTGACGAGCCTAACCCGACGTTGACCTTAACTTGTGTATATGGTACGTCTACCATTTAATTCGTAGGATCCAAGATATAATTTTTAGCCATGAAATTGTCAGCCACGTATAGTGCACTGGTCCCACAGCTTCCAATTATACCCGGATAATCGTGCGCTCCAGGCGAGGGTGTAGAAACCCTAATTCGGGAGATAAGGTGAAGACATTATAAAC
Source organism: Bidens hawaiensis (assembly GCF_021521415.1). Taxonomy (NCBI): domain Eukaryota; kingdom Viridiplantae; phylum Streptophyta; class Magnoliopsida; order Asterales; family Asteraceae; genus Bidens; species Bidens hawaiensis. The sequence continues at coordinate 1,345,129 of NW_027491234.1, forward strand.
CTGGCGACAAGGCCGATTAAACTTAGGAGAGAGTTGGCCAACCCATTTTTTCCACTTAAGGGCCCTATTGCTCGGCATTTTTGCAACTTGACACATTTGACAAAACAAAAGTATAATGTGAAAATATAAACATAAAGTAATTTTTTACCAAGTATCGGACTGAAGCAATTGATTAAGATCCAGGATTCGGATCAACAAAAATACTTTTTTAGATGGATTGCATTCCAAGCCCTTAGGAGCATGTCACCTTCCATATTCATCAAACGATATGCCCCCTTTCCTGCTTCGGCTTCAATTAGATAAGGACCCTCCCATTTGGGTGCCAGCTTCCCGTCGGCGGGATTAGTTGTGTTTTGGAACGCCTTTCGAAGGACTAAGTCTCCAACTTCAAATCTTCTAATTCTGATATTCTTGTTGTACGCGCCAGCCATCTTTTGTTGGTAGGCTGCCATCCTGAATCTTTGATGTAGTCTAAAATATACGTATTATTATATAAATAATCCCTATATTTTTAAGTACTTTTGAGCCAAGTTTTTATTGAATATTATTAATATTTGGTTCACATATGAGTTTAATGGTTTGAAGAGAAAATGAGCTACAATGGTACTTTAAGTAAGCTTGAGACTAACCAAAGAATATTCTAATAGATTTTAAATAGCACCATTGGAAATTAATAAAACCCTTTTGTTTTGATAGTATCATCAATCAAACACAATGATTTAAATGGGTTTGTAGTAAACTTAATTAATTATAAATAGGCTCAATTTTGAAGGTTGTGGACGTGTAGTCCATATGCAAGTAGGCTATGAGTGGGCTTTTGATCAAGTGACGTAATCTTATATAAAGACGGGATATGGCAGAATATTGGAGAGAAAAAGAGCCGCTATCTGGTGGGTGAAACAAGACATAAGATATTCACAATAGAAGGAATTTTCTTGAACCTGCATTATTATTATTATTATTATTTAAGTTGGACGTGGATACGGGAAACAAAAAAGGTAGCCGCTAGTCAAATTTCCGGAGGTGTTCAGGTTCACGCCTACTCATTCGGAAACGGTTCTTTTGGTTTGAATCTATTACTTTTATTATGAACTTGGGTGTTGAACCAATTTATTTTATGTTTTTGAATATGGTTATTGGCTAAAACCTTTTAGTTGCCTAGGCTGTGAATGAATACTTGTTGAGTTTTGGTTTGCTTGTCAGTATTGGATTATTTGTGTTGAACTAATATTATTGTAACCAACTTATTGGTATTTGGAAAGATGAATATGCATACTTATTATTAATTTACTTGTATTCAATAGTTCCATATGTGTCTTCATGAAAGTCTTTCATGTGTAGACGCATATTAGGTTACATACTGTGTGTTTGTAACTAGTTTATGGTTTATAGTCGACATAATCCATAGGAACTATTGTTTGAGGGTTTAGAGATTTTAAGTGCTCTACCTATCTTGAGGCTGAGAGGTAATAGATAGTTGGGGTTGTCTTATTCATTAGGTGGTTTGGGTATAGATTACATGAGAGTGGATTTCCCCCTTATTGTCTTGTGATTTTTGCTATCCTAAGTGTTTTTAAGCATCTTTAGGTTACTCCTTACGTCCCTTACACTCCCGGATGTATTGTGATTAGTGAGACTGAGAGGTGATCTAGTCATTAGAGTACTTTAATATTGTTGGAGAAACTGAGAGTTAATCCAACCAACCGGTTAGCATCATACGCCCCTTAGGTAATCATTTTAGGTGACACCCAGAGAATGATTAGGGGTCCACTAGGATGTCTAGGGCGTCGTATCTTTAGATCCCGGTTCCATCACAGTTTTCATAGCTGATAAGCAACCAAGATTCACAAATAGGATTTCAAGCCTAGGTAACGCCTTTCTCATTATTGTTTTCGTCTAAGTCTTAGAATTTAAAGTTTAATTTAGTTAAATTCATTTACTTTAAATTACAATTAGTTAATAAATAAAAAAACAAAAAAAATCAATTAAATCTATTTATTTAAGTTATTAGTCAGAGTCTAGTTTAAGTGTCGCTAGTGTCCTTTGGGTTCGATATCCGGACTTCATTAGGCTTTACTACATTCGATAGGTACACTTGCCTGTCTAGTGGTCTAGCATTAGGATAGTCTAGATTTATAAATTTAAAACTAGAGTGTCTAGGTTAGGTTAAGTTTTTATAGACCGCTTTCAGCACATCAATCTTGCTTGATCTTTGAGTTCTTCTACAGTATCTAGATCTTGGACAAGATTCTCGTCATTTGTCTGAGGATCACGGATGCTTGTTCTGACTGTTGGGTACACCATTTCAATGGGGATCACTGCCTCAGCTCCAAAGACTAGTGAGAACGGCGTCTGTCCTGTGGCATTCTTTGGAGTTGTCCTATTTGCCCAGAGCACATAGGGTAGTTTCTCAGCCCATTTGCCTTTCTTTGCTCCAAGCTTTTTCTTTAGGTTGTTGATGATGACTTTGTTGCTTGATTTTGCTTGGCCGTTTGCTTGTGGATGGACTGGTGTTGAAGTGATCATTTTGATTCCCCAGCTGTCACAAAAGTTGGTAGTTCTTTTCCCAATAAATTGGGAACCGTTATCGCAAATAATTTCATAAGGAATTCTAAATCTAGTTATAATGTTACGTTTGATAAAGGATATTACTTCCTTTTCCCTAACTTGAAGGAAAGCCTCAGCTTCGATCCATTTAGAGAAATAGTTTGTCATTGCTAACATGAAGACTTTTCCTCCTAGAGCTGTAGGGAGTTTACCCACTATGCCCATTCCCCATTTCATGAATGGCCACGAAGAGACAATAGGGTATAAGGGTTCTGCCGGTTGATGTAGAATGTTGCCGTGCCTCTGACAAGCATCACACTTCCTGTAATATTCCATAGCATCCTTCTTCATTGTAGGCCAGAAGTATCCGATTCTTAGAATCCTTGAGAATAATGCTCTGCCCCCTGTATGGTTGCCACAATCTCCTTCATGGAAATTCTTCAGTACTTCTTGGATCTCGGATCCTTCGATGCACCTTAAATATGGACCTGCAAGCGATTTCTTATATAGCATATTATGTACAATAGTATATTGTGATACCTTGGCTCTAAAAGCTTTGGGGTTCTCTTCTTTTGGGATTTCTCCATCTTGAATATACTTCATTATCGGAAGGAGCCATGATGAATGATCAAAAGAATGATCCTTAGGATCCGTGTGTTAACTCCCATCTATCTCCATTGCTTGGTATTCCTCAATTGCAGGGGATAGTACATGGATGATAGGGATTTTTATGTTCTCTGGGAGCTTCAAAACTGAAGCCAAGTTTGCTAAGGCGTCGGCCCCAGCATTTTCTTCTCTTGGTACCTGCGTAATTGTAAAATAATCGAAGAATCCTGCGAGATCCTTTACTATATCTAAATATTTAATTAATTTCTCACCTTTGACTGCATATGAGCAGTTAAAGTGATTAGCAATTAATAATGAATCTACAAAAATCTGAAGATACCTGATCCTCATACCTTTGGCCAGTTGTATACCTACAATAAGTGCCTCATATTCTGCTTCATTGTTAGTGGCCTGGAATTCACAAGCTATGGAATAGGGTATTATGTCCCCCTGTGGTGATTTTAGTAGTATTCTCAATCCTGTTCCTTTAACATTTGAAGCTCCATCAGTGAAGAGTGTCCCAGGATCCTTGGCCTCTCCAAGCTGTCGAACTTCAAGATTGGCTTGTTCCTCTATATCACTACTGAAATCAGCCACAAAGTCTGCTAGTGACTGTGACTTAATCGCATTTCTAGGCTCATATTGAATATCATATGCACTTAATTTTACAGCCCACTTGGCCATTCTACCCGACATTTCTGGTTCTCTAAGGACATTCCTTATAGGATAATTGGTTTTTAAAATAATAGTATGGGTTTCAAAATAATGTCTTAACTTAGTTGAAGCCATAATTAGAGCAAGAATAAGTTTTTCTAAGTGATATTACCTGGATTCGGCATCGAGGAGACTTTTACTTACATAGTAAATTGGATGTTGATTACCTTCGTGATCTTTTACCAAGACTGCGCTCAAGGCAGTGAGGGAGACGGCTAGATAGAGGATCAATGATTCTCCATCTATAGGTTTCATCACAGCGGGGGCTGAGGATAAATAACCCTTCAGAGCGGTGAGAGCAGCTTCATGTTTCTCCGTCCACTCGAATTTTTTGTTTTTCCTCAGGATGTCATAAAAATCTTTACATTTTTCCGAGGATTTTGATATGAACCTGTTAAGTGCTGCCACCCTTCCTGTTAATCTTTGTACCTCTTTGACGTTTGTTGGAGACTTGAGATTTAAGATGGCTTGGATTTGCTCTGGACTCGCCTCTATCCCCCTTTTGGTTACCAAATAGCCTAGGAATTTTCCGGCTTTGACACCAAATACACATTTAGCAGGATTCAGCTTCATGTTGTATTTGTCGAGGATGTCAAATGCTACTTCCAGATACTTAAGGTGATCCTCTGCCTTCTTTGATTTCACCACCATGTCATTGATGTAGACTTCCATGGTATCTCCCAATTGTTCCTTGAACATCATATTGACTAGTCTTTGATATGTAGCACCAGCATTTCTAAGACCAAACGGCATAGAAATATAATAATATATGCCCGTAGGGGTTATAAACGTTGTATCCTCTTGATCAGATGGTTCCATCTGGATTTGTTGAAATCCTGAGGAAGCATCCATAAAGGTCAACATTTCATGCCCTGCGCTAGCATCCACCATGGAGTCAATGTGTAGAAGAGGGAAAGGATCCTTGGGACATGCCTTATTTAAGTTAGTAAATCGACACATACCCTCCACTTTTCATTTTTCTTTTGAACTACAACCACATTGGCTAACCATTTTGGATATTTTACTTCTCTAATCATACCTGCCTTTAGTAGTTTCTGTACATCTTCTTGGATGATCGCATTTCTTTCTGGGGCAAATTTCCTTCTTTTTTGATGAGTGGGCCTGAAAGAAGGATCAATTCCAAGTTTATGTGTTATAACATGTATAGAAATACTTGTCATATCTTCGTGCTTCCATGCAAAGGTTGACTTTCTTCATTGTAAGAAGGATATTATATCCTTCTCAGTGGACTCTTGTATTTCAACACCTATTAGGACTTTTCCGTCTGGATCCTCAGGGTGCAAGACCACTTCCTTAGAGTCTTGTTCCCTAGTCTCCATGACATTTCTCCGTGTTTTCTGTAATTGCTATGCTTCCCTCAACTTTTTTGTAGACTTCATTGAGGAAGTGTAGCAATCCTTAGCATCTTGCTGATCACTTTCGATCTTCGCTATCCCCCATGGGGTAGGTAGCTTCACGCATTGGCGGTAAGTGGAGGGGACCACCTTCATCTCGTGTATCCATGGCCTGCCAAGAATAACATTGCAACAAGACAAGGAATCGATAACACAAAATTTTTGAATAGAATTTACTCCCTCTATATATATAGGTAGTTTGATGTCCCCCAATGTATTCTTCGTTTCCCCACTGAACCCTACAAGAACTAAGGATCGTGGGACAATTTCCGACTCCGGGATATTCATCTTTCGAAGTACTTCTAGTTGGATAATGTTAACTGAACTTCCTCCATCAATGAGTATTCGGCGTACATAATGGTTAGAAATAAATAAAGTAATGACTAAACCGTCATGATGAGGATCCTGAACATCGACTCGATCATCCTCATCAAAGGAGATAATTCTTTGCTCGGCTGTTGTAAAAGTCTTGATTGGTCTTTCACCATTCTCCAGTTTGCATTCTTTGGCGTACTTCTTTGCAGCCGAGTAAGAGGTTCTGCATATATCGGATCCTCCAAAGATCATGTTGATAACTTGAGCGTCTGGGGGAGGTGGAGCAGCCTTTTCCGGAACTGGTTCAAGATCCTGGTTCCTGGGCTTTTTTCTTCCAAACAGCTCCTTAAGGTGACCCTTGCTGAGGAGGTAGCTTATCTCCTTTCTCAAGGCTATGCAATCTTCTGTCATATGGTCGAAGTCTTCATGAAAGGCACACCATTTCGATTTGTCTTTGGGGAGCGGTGCCTTCACATTTTTTCTTGGCCATCTTGCTTTGTCGCCCAAGTTCCTAACAGCAAGCATCACTCCTCCCATATCTACGGAGAAGCAATAATCAGATATTCTTGGACAATCTTCATCGTCCTCCTCCTCTTCTATAGCATTGATCTTCTGGCCATTTGGTTTATTGTATGGCTTAGAGTTGCTCTTCCTGAAGTAGGATCCTTGTTTCTTGTCTTGAGATTCATTTTTCACCGAAGTGCTCAGTTGATCTTGTATTCTTTGATCCTCCTCCAACCTGATGCATCTTAAAGCTCTGTTTCGGACTTCATCTAAGTTCCTGCAAGGGGTCATCACAATATTTTGATAAAATGGAGAGTCCTTTTGTAACCTCATTTTGAATGCCTCAACAGCTGTAAGGAACTACCTAAGGGGTTCCCCATGAGGTTGGACAACTCTATATAAATAACTAGTTAAATTTTTGAAAGATCTACTGCATGAAAATTGACTATTAAATAGATTGATTAAATGAGAAAATGAGGTAATAGAATAAGAAGGAAGACTTAGCAGCCATTTAATGGCGGATCCAATGAGGGTTGAGCCAAAGCCCTTACACAAGCAAGCCTCCTTCACTCTTTCTGGAATCGGGTTGATTTCCATTCTCTCACGATATAAGGCCACATGCTCCTCAGGATCCGTGGATCCATCGTATAGTTTCATACTAGGAGTAGTGAAGCGCTTTGGTATCTCGGCATCGCAAATCGGTGGAGCAAACCTGGATATGTTGTGGCTTCCTGCAGGTACTTCGGGAATAGGTTTGATGACTCCAGGCACACTCGATATCATATTCTTGAGCTTTTGTAGCTCACGGGCTATGGTTTGGTTGATCCCAGTATCCTGCATACTAGCATGGTTAGTGCCAAAAGACGGATTATCATAAATGTTACCTTTTACGTGATCAAAAGATCTAGATCCATAGCTGTGTCCGGAATATATTGTTTCGGCATCAGCAGTTGGTCCAGCAGGAGCAGTAGTTTGCATGGGTATGAAATCACCTTCATGGACCTCCAATGGCCTGGATCGGGGTTCCTTAAGGGTTCCTTCCCATAAGGATAGTAGGATTCTGGATGCTGATGGATGATGGATTCTATTTGAAAACCCAAGGATCATGGTTGAAAGATTGAGGATCCTTGGAGCTGGTGGGTGGAGGATCCTTGGTGAAATTCAGAGGGTCCGGATTGGAAGGTTGAGGATCCTTGGTGAAATTCAGAGGGCCCGGATTGGAAGGTTGAGGATCCTTGCGAATGGTGATTGGAGGATCTCAAGGGTTGACCTAATGATCCATGTTGAAGGATAGATGATCCTTGAGAGCATTGGTCAGAGTATTTCTTCGAGAAGAGGTCCGAGGATCCTTGTTGAGGGTAAGAGGATGTTGGATACCTCTGGCTTGGGAAATCCGGAGTGCCAAAGTCAAGCATTTTCGGCATAATGGGGCTTGCGTCTTCAGCACTCTTTTTAGTTCTAATTTCCTCGATCTCATGGAGGATCCTCTGGTTGGTCTTGTTCTGCTGCTCCATATAGCTCTTCACCTGTGAACACAAAACAAAAACATCATTGTTAGCAGTTACCGATTGGGAGATGGTAGTGGATTTTGGTCCGGAGAAAACAGCAATCTCCTTTTTCTGAGCAATAGTTATAGGCTTTTGTCGCTTCGTAGAACCGGGTAGCGGTGGCAAAGTCACTTGAGCCGGGACACTCGAAGCAGCAGTTGTGGTAATAGCTTTTCCTTGGGAGGCCATTGAGTGAGTGAAAGTAAGGATCGAATAGAGGTTAGGGTTTTTGTGATTAAAGCACCAAATGCCCCACGGTGGGCGCCAAATTGTTTTGGTTAAAAATCAGTCTAAGGATCAATGAACCAAATTCGTAGGTGAGGATTGGTGCTAGTATGGATTAATGTGATCAAAGTAACAATTACAAACGATGAACACAGAGATTTATACTAGGAAAAGTCCTTGGTAACTAGTATCCCACCGGCACAAAAACCTCGGGTAGTGAAAACTGTTACTACCAATTATATTAAACTTGAAAAGATTACAAATGATGGAATAATAGCTGATCGTGAATACAAGTGCTTGCTATAAACTCTCAGTGCTAAAGTGTTGTGTGTGTTAATCAGCTAGTATTCGATATTTATATACAAGTAAGTATAAAGGCTAGTAACTAATTATGCTATAATCTCGGCCACGTTTGTTTACTTCTTCAACTCGAACGTTATAGGAGCGTGGACGAGAAGGGAAGACTAGGTAAAATACTTCGTCCGTAATAATAGGAATTCTTGTAAGCACATGTAATACCTGCAAAAAAAAGATTAGAATATAACTGAAATTGACTGTTGAGGATCCTAGAACCACTGAGGATCCTTAGTCCTGCTAACAGTTGTCAACGATACTTGAATTTCGAGGATCAAAGATCCTGGTCCCAACAATCATGTTGACCAGCCTTTGGTATGTTGCACCTGCATTTTTTAATCCAAAAGGCATTGCAGTATAATAGTATATACCTGTGGGGGTCTTCTTGATCTGAAGGCTACATTTGAATTTGTTGAAATCCTAAGGATGCATCCATGAAGGTTAGCAGTTCATGACCAGCAGTTGCATCCACCATTGAATCAATGTGTGGGAGTGGAAATGGGTCTTTTGGACAGGCCTTATTCAGGTCTGTGAAGTCCACACATACTCTCCACTTTCCATTCTTCTAGTTTGGCTAACCATCTAGGGTAGTGGACTTCTCTTATCATTTTGGTCTTGAGCAGCTTCTGCACTTCTTCTTGTATGATAACGTTTCTCTTAGGAGCAAACTTCCTTCGCTTTTGATGTACCGGCCTGAAAGATTTATCTATACCAAGTTTATGAGTAATTATGGAATTAGATATACCTGTCATATTTTCATGTTTCCAGACAAAGGTAGAGGCTCTTTCCTTTAAGAAGGATATCAATCCTTGTTCGATATCCTCAGGCACACCTGATCCTAACAGTACTTTGATCTCGGCATCCTGAGAATCCAAGGATACTTCCTTCACTTCTTGGTCTCTAGCCTGCAGGACCTTCCGTGGTTGTTTCTGTAATTGCTATGCCTAAGTGGGCTTTGTAGTCCACTTCATTGATGATGCATAACATTCTTTTGCGTCTTGCTGATCGCTTTCAATCTTGATAACTCCCCACGGACTTGGTAGTTTCACGCATTGATGATAGGTTGATGGTACTGCCTTCATGCTGTGGATCCATGGCCTACCTAATATCACATTACAACAAGATAAAGAGTCAATAGCACAAAACTTTTGTAGGGAGTTAGTTCCCTCAATATATATTGGAAGTTTAATTTCTCCCAATGTGTTTTTGGTTTTGCCACTGAATCCCATAAGAACTGAGGACTTTGGGATAATCTCCGTTTCCGGGATATCCATTTTCTTCAATGCATCCATCTGGATAATGTTCACAGAGCTTCCTCCATCAACGAGTATCCTGCGCACAAAACAGTTAGCTATACATAAGGTAATTACAAAACCGTCATGGTTGGGATCAACAAGATCACATCGATCTTCCTCATCGAAGGAGATGATTCTTTGAGTTGTCAACGTGGAAGTACGGAGAGGTCTTTCTCCATTGTCCATCTTCGTTTCTTTGGAATGCTTCTTAGCTGCTGAATACGTGGTTCCAAAAATGTTCGATCCTCCTGAGATAAAGGATACAACCTTGGCTCCCGGTGGTGGAGAAGGTGCCCTTTCAGGTATCTTGACAGGATCCTGACTTTTGTTCTTGTTTCTTCCAAATGTTCCTTCAGGTGTCTGTTGCTAAGAAGGTATCCTATCTCCTTCCGAAGTGCTATACAATCATCAGTGCAATGGCCAAAGTCTTCATGGAATGCACACCATTTAGACTTGTCTTTGCTGGATCCGGGCTTCTCATTTTTCTTAGGCCATCTGACCTTGTCACCTAAATCCTGCATGGCACATATTACACCACCAATATCAATATTAAAACAATATTCGAAGATTTTAGGATACTTCTCATCATCTTCGTTTTCATCCACGGCGTTTATCTTGGAGGTATCTTATTTGGAATAAGGCTTGGGTCTAGAGAACTTCTGTGGAGGGTCTGACTTCCTGTTGGTAGACTCATACTTCGAGATAACACAAACTTCCATGAGCCTTTTTATCATCATCTAGCCGTATGTATCTTAATGCCCTGTTTCTGACTTCATCAAGATTCCTGCATGGAGTCATGACAAGATCGTCATAGAAGGATGAACCCATCTTTAACCCCATCTTGAGAGTTTCAACAACAGTCGCCATGTCAAGGTTGGGGATATTCAAAGCTTTCCTACTAAATCTAGTTATGTAATCCCTTAGGGATTCATTATTAAGTTGAACAATTCTATATAAGTCACCTGTCATTTTCTTAAAAGATCTACTATAAAAAAATTGATTATTGAATAAGTTAATCAAATGAGCAAAAGAAGTAATAGTATTAGAAGGAATACTTAATAACCATTTGAGGGCCGGCCCCGTTAAAGTTGAAACAAATCCCTTACATAAACAAGCTTCTTTGATTTCAACGGGAATTGGGTTAACCTCCATCCTCTCTCTGTATTGAGCTACGTGTTCCTCAGGATCCGTATGCCATCGTATAGTTTCATGCTGGGTGTCTGGAATTCCTTGGGGATCTCCACGTCGCATATAGGCCAAGTGAACCTGGATAATCTGTGACTGCCTACCGGAACTTCAGCTATGGGACGGATTATCCCCGGGATATTGGAAATCATATCCTTCATTTTCTGCAATTCCCTGGCTATCTTGGGAGATATCCCCTTATCTTGCACAGATCCACGGTTAATGTATAAATTAGCATTAAGTAAACTGTTACCGAGATCGTGGTTAGGTCTCTAGTATCCTAAGCCTTGACGGCTAGTTCCTCCATTGAGGGTATCCTCAGGATAAGGTGACGTCTGCAAAGGGATGTCATCTCCAACATTTACTTCAGAGGACACCATTGGAGATCCTGACGTGAATATGCCGGCTTGCGTGGTTGAACGAGGCTGCATGTTGATGTAGTCCGGCCTCGTCGGTCTGGGTAACTCTGAGGATACCGGAGGACAGATTCCCCAATATCCTGATTGCTGCTGAGACAGGATCCTTGTTGGTTGTGTCCCCAAGGATCCGGGATTCTAAAGGATAGATGATCCTGGAGAATCATAATCAAGAACCCTGCTGAGACACCTTCAATTTCCTTGAATAACCTTGAGTTGGTCTTTTCTTGTTGCTCCATGTGAGTTTTAACCTATTTCATCAAAGAAAAAATGTCATTGTTAGATATAACCGGATCTACCCGTGTAGAGGTTCCCGGGTACGGTGGAAGTTCTCCTCTGGGTTGAGGGTTCTTCTTCGGGACTGATGGAGGACCAGGGTTAACACTTGAAGTAGTGGTGACCACCGGAGCAAAAATGGAGCTGGTTTTTGGTTGTGAAGACATGAGGAAAGGATGAAGGTGATGGAGAATGAAATAAACGGTTTTTAAAGATTGAAGCACCGATGGCCCCACGGTGGGTGCCAAATTGTTTTGGTAAAAATCAACAAGTGTAATTTCGTAACCAAATTAGTAAGTGAGGTTTAGGTGCTTGATAGAAATGAACGTAAATGCAATGACACAAGGATTTTTTGCGAGGAAAAAACCCGTTATCCTGAGGATAACAAGAAAAAAACCCCGGGCGGTGAAAACTATGACCACCAGTTTATTAATAATCGAAAAAGGTTACAAATGTTTGGAGCTTTTTTCTCTAGATCGTGTTTACAAAGTAATGCTATAGCTAGAGTGTAAGTTGTGTGTCCTATATGATCTAAACGGCTCCTATTTATAGTTACAAGAAGAATCACTAGATAATAACTAGCAATAAAGAGCATTAATTGTCCTGATTATGATCTTGGAGCGGTTATGGCTTCTATATCATTGTTATAAACGAGTTGTAACTCCCTCCAACGTCTGCAATCTTTAATGCTTTATTAATTGTTGACCGTTTCTTGTTGTTTGGAGGATACTGCATCCAGAAGTTATCCTGAATATACCGCATGCCAGGATACCAAAAAGTCCCATGTATAACAGTTGCTTAGTGGTCCGAATCTTTAGGAGATCATGTGAAGTTGTATGACCTGGTAAACACCAAAGAAAGGCGGTTGAACTGTTAGTATAACGATATATTAAAGATACCTATTGCTTGGGAGGATACAGTATCCTGAAGTTATCCTGAACATATCCTTTGCTTAGGATACTGAAAATCCGAGCCCTAACAATATATATATATATATATATATATATATATATAGGATTTTGGTTCTTTTCAGAAGTATTTTTAGGGTGAGAAGTGCGAAAAGTGATCAGAACCAATCATAATTTTCCTTCTTATTTATTTAATTATTAATTATAAGGGCATGTTAGTCAAGTGAACAATTTTCTTTTTATGGTAACTATTAATTACTATTAGTAAGTTACAAAACAGAATATTGAAACTTAAATTTTATTTCAAGATTAACCTGTATTTACTTTATTTTGTTTGTTAGATGACACATATATCTTACATGAATTTTTAATAACTATTATAAAATTATCGAAATTATCGTGTATATTCCAATTATATGAAACTCATACGTACGCCATAAACTTTATGAATGTATGTATTTACATAATTACATAGGCATGTACATATGTAGGCACGTAGGTACCTACGCACATAGGGACGTACGTACATAGGCATGTAGGTATATCCGCACATAGGGATGTAGGTAGGTAGGTACGCACCTACGTATGTGTGTGTGTGTGCGTACATAGGGGCGTACACACGTAGGGAAGTAGGTACATACGTACCTACGTATGTATGTGTGTACGTACATACCTACACTTCATATGGATACAAGAGGTTTTTACCAGTTTCTTCACTGTACATATGCAAATAACAAGATATTCATCATCCATAAAATTAGATGAACCATTTGTAAGCCTTCAAAATGATAGTACACCAAAAATATTAAATGATTTTCAAAAGAGAGATTTAGTTGTGACTTCAATGGGAAGATTTAATTGACTAGTTAAGTAATTATGAGTTACACATTTATTTTTAATGATGGTATATAAAAATTACTAACACACCCTTTTTGGTATTAAAGTTCATTAAAATGATGAAAATAAATTATAAGAGTGCCAATTTGAGTAATGACCATTGATCAAACAAAATCAATGGATGAGATTTACTTCTCGCACTTCTCGCTGTAATATCACTTCTCGCAAGATCAATCATATATATATATATATGGGAAAATTAACGTACAAATAAAATTAGCGTGTTAATTGTGAGAATCAAGCAGAGTAATTATATATACAAGTAGAGTAATCATGTAGTTAATCTAGATGTAGCATACTAAAAGTGATTATATAAAACCGATCTTAAATATTTTTTTCTCATTGATTAAACCACTTTGCAGATTGTGAAAATTTTTACATACCTTGGGCCCGGGTTGTTCTCCAAAATTTAATTTTTAAATTACTTTCATTAAAAATTTGTCTAAAGTTTCATTTCAAAAAGCATAAGTATCAAATATAATTTATTTCTCTAATAACTTAATTAAACGTAACGAATCAATCCATTAAAAAGTAAATTGGTCTAAATTGCCTTAATATATAATGAATCATTTTGAGTTGTCAGCTGACTATACTGATTGTATGTTTTATATAGTTCTATTTTTTACTGACAATATGTTTTTGAATTAACAAGTGGCTATACTGACTTTATGTTTTGTATAACAAATAAAGATTGTTGTGGCACTTGACGTCTAATTTGACTATCTTTGTGTTAGTTGGCACCTTAACGTTCAAAAGAAAACTATACCACATTACCCTAGCGAGAAATCAAACAGAAAGCAAAGCCAAATGGGTATATATGTGTATTTTGTAAAGTTCAGTATTATACATCCGTTGTTAAGAACACAAAAATAAAAATAAAAACATAAAATATGTAGCTATATATACGATAAACTTACAAATAAAACTATAAATGTTGTATATAAAAATATATTTAGAGACACGCGCGCGCGCACACACAAAGACATATATATATACATACATATATATATATATCATATTGTTTAATATGTAATTTAATATGTCATATAATACACATTTATATAAACAATTTCAAATGTTTTTGTATTTCATATAATATCAACGTTTGAATAAATTTTTTTATTCCAACTCGTATTGCATACGGTTATGCAACCTAGTTGTTCAAATATATAAACATATTTTCATATTTGCATTATTGTAAGGCCCCGGACCCGACAACCCTACTTGGCATTGGATTTGCTTATAAACATAGTTCTAAATATCAAAGTTAAATAATTTTTTTTGTGAATAATAAAAAAATTCAACCATTCATTACATATTCTCGATTTAAACAACATTCAAACATGTCTTTTAAGTTCAAACATCACAGAACATCACAACTTCTTTCTTCAGATGCCGGCTTTTTATTTCTTCTGTCATATGTGTTCCTCAAGCCAATTGTTTCAACCTATTTGCCAGCATACATACTAAAAGTCAGCTACGCTGAGTGAGTTCTAGTTTAAACAAGTTACAGATTATTATTACATATATATACGCACATGCATACACGTTCATATCCGAAGATTGCAATTCTTACATACAACATGTACTCACATTCTTACCTCTAATTATTCTTACATATACTCTTACATTTTTACACAGATATTATAAGGGTTCTGCCGCCCAAATTATTGCACAGATATTATAGAGTCTGCCGCTCAAATTATTCTTGCATATACTCTAAAGTAACCATATAATTGACTAACAGAACTAACCAAGTTAGTGAACTAGACTAACTTGGTTAACGGAGTTAATAAAGTTAACTTGAAAACTAAACTTGTTAGTTAAGTCTAACAAATCTAATAGGGTTATTTGTACTAACTTGGTTAATTAGAAATAACAGAGTTTACGTTGTTACTTTAACCCACTTAACTGATTTCTCGCTAACTAAGCTAACGGGTTCAATTAGGTTTTTTTTCTTATTTGCATGCTAAGCCCAATTTGCAAGTCAAGCCTAACTCGAAATTCGCATTTAGGCCTCATTCGCAATTCGCATTCTAAGCCCATCTCGCATCTCACATTCTAAGATCATCTCGCATCTTGCATTCTAAGCCCAATTCATAGGGGAAGGGTTTTGAACCTGCGCCTCCTTATTTCAACCCCATTCTTTAACCACTCCACTGCTAGCATCCAGCTGTTATTAGATTCATCCAATTGCTACTTATACAACATTTCGTTGCTCCCTTCTCTATTGTTATTATTATCATCGCTGTCGTCATCATCATCATCATCATCAATATGATTATTATTCTTTTTATTATTACTATGATTATTATTATTAACCAAAAATAAAGGTCCCGAAACCGGATCCGACAAATGAACGGACTTGTTCTTGATAAACGTTCTAGACGGATGCGGTAAATCAAACGACCGAACAAATAATATAAAGAAAATATAATAATGAAAGATCTAGTTATCTGTTGCAAAATATTATAATATTAAACGAACGGACCCCACCCAAGGTGAGCTCCCCTTGGGTGGGTGATTTACACCTTACAAACACACACCCAAAACTAACAATACAAGTCCCTATTTATAAAGAAAACATATTTGTTCTAGAAGTTTTCTTCCTGTTGAAGCTAAACGAGTGCCCGAAGCCCTCGCTTCGTGTCCAGACTTCTCACCGACATTAATTAGTATCCTGACCGTGAATAAATAATGGATTTCGTAATTTGATATCGCATGTCATAAATATTGGCCTTACAATCACCCCCTTGACTTGTGATCTCAAAACATCGTCGAACCGTGTCTTGCATTTTTGCAAATCATCCAGATAACTGAAGCTTTTTCAATCACCACCTCAAGGTATGATCCACCTAATTCATTTATGAAGACGTTCTCGCTTCTTTATCCATCTCGGATCTTAAGCAATACAGATTCAGAAGAGCTTGACGAAATACCGGGGACAACGATCAATTGACAAAGCTTATTATTTTCGCGAATGAAATTATTTAAGTAACTCACCCCTAATAAATAAGTATCTGGATAATCGTATCCCACATTTTCAGGTTGAGAGCTTAAACAATTTAATTCCCTATTAAATCCAACTTTTTTAAGAATTATCACCTTAATAAATAAACATCTCGGATGCTCGTAGCCCACGTTTTCAAGATCCAATTCTCGAACGCCTTGAAAATAATATATTAATAATATGCTTTGAACACGGTCCAATAATGACAAAAAAAACCCGAACAAGTTTGATTTTCTTCACTTTGGTCAACCTGATCAATAATTATTCCTTTAGTCAACCCAAAAATAATCACTTTCAAGATCCAACCCAATTCAACACAATCTCTGCAAATTAGGGGTGCAAACGAGCCGAGCGGAGCCCGAGCTCGAGCTCGAATGGGCTCGAGCTCGGGCTCGGCTCGTTTAACTTACATAGAGCTCGAGCTCGGCTCGTTTCGAGCTATATTTTCAAAGCTCGAGCTCGGCTCGTGAGTAGATTTTCAAGCTTGAGCTCGGCTCGACTCAGGCTCAGCTCATTTACTATTTATCAATTATTTTTTATATAATTATAACTAGTTTTATATGTTTTTTTCTATTATAATTTTATGTATAAAATAATATATATTACTAAGTTATTTATATTTATTTTTTCATAAGATTATATATATTAATTAATAATTATGAATACATATTTTAAAAAATTACATAAATGACAGGCTCGTTTAGGCTCGCGAGCCGGCTCAGCTCGATAAGTAAAGCTAGGGCTCGGGCTCGTTTATTAAACGAGCTTACTTTTTAGGCTTAAGCTCGGGCTCGGGCTCGATTAAGCTCGGCTCGATCGAGCTTTTTAACGAGCCGATCTCGAGTAACTCGCGAGTAGCCTGGCTCATTTGCACCCCTAGCCCAAATAAACTTCCAGCAGCCCAACATATTTAAAACAGGCCTAATAGAAAATGACAGCCCATCTTTAATTAGCAAACCCCAAAAAAATCAAGTTGAACCATGTCTTCAGCCCAAATTAGAACACCTAAGCCCAAATCTGGAACCAACGTTGCAACCCATTTAACCAGGCCCAACACAATTGATAAAGTTTTCTTGGGGTTTTTCGCTTCAATAGCAGAAGCAAAGAAGTCAAATCAATGCAGCTTTCGTGCCCAGCCTAAAAAGATCCTATCCTCTTGCAGCTGGAGCTCTTGATGGCACGGGCAAGACAGTTCATGAATGAATGGCGAGTTTTCTATTTACTAGAATATCTTTCCGGAAGCTTCTTTTTAGAATTGATTGCTACCGGTGGTGAAGAAATTGAATCAACGGCATCGAATGCAAGCTCTGATAAAGTTTTCTCCTCACTATTCAGATCAGCTGCCCTCTGCCAGAAAATCAGTCACCAGTGCCACACTTGCCGGAAAGATGTTTTTCGACAGCCATTTCTAGCCACCACAGAGCCGCCGCCACCACCGCCTCCTTCCACACCATCAAAGCCACCTTAAACATACGTTCCAATCGCCGCAACCCTGATCTAACATTTACCGGCCACCCATTGCCGAAAACCGTCCTCCGACCAGCCACCCTACAAACGCGCCATCCCTCTCCATCATCACTAAGCACCACTAACCATCTTGATGGAATTTAATCCAAACGAGCATCATGGGATCGAACGCCAACTATGAAAACATTTTAGGATGTTTACGAGCCAGGAATCTAAGTCGCAATACCGATACGGAGTTCGTGTTGAATACGTTAAAGGAATATTGTATTGATCAATACATTACATGAAGATACATTATGGTGGTCTAGAGAGAATCCGGCAGCATAACGTTACATACGGATAAATATGGCACGGATCTCTATTCTAATTCTATGGAAGGCCTATTTATAGGCATGTCCCATTCGTTAGAACTGTAGTAACGAATGAGGCCGCTCATTCGTTAACTGTACTAACGAATGAGGTCTTTCCATAGCTCATTCGCTAAACACCCTTAGCTAATGCGTATACCTTAACGAATGAGCCACCGTTCGTTAGACTGTAGTAATGAATGGGCTCTTACATTAACGAATGAGTCTAGTCTTTAGCAAATGAACCTCATTAGCTAAACATGCATAGCGAATGAGCCTTTATACATTAAATGTAAAAACTAAACTACCCCTAGCCTATTCGAATACCTGCGGACACCAAACCTGTTCACTAACAGCCTCCCCCCTTTCCGTAGCTGTCGAATGTTTTCCAATACTTTAGCATCCAATAATTTAGCCTCCAATACGTTAACTTCGAATACGTTAGTGACGAGTACATTAACGTCGAATACGTTAAAGTTGAATACTTTAACCGTGAATACTTTAACTGCATATCATCAGCCATAATACGTTAACTCCCCCTTGGCTGATGATTCTTGGGCTTGTGAAAACAGGAAACATATAACTCTTTGTAAGAAAACCAACAACTTGTAGCTACTCATATCAGATCTCCCCCTCAAATAAGCATCTCCAGGTGATCATTCCGATTATCCAACTAGCATATGATATGGTTCAATCAAACAAGTTAATCAGCAGCAAGTCATCGGCTCTATGTCGCACTAGTAAAGTAAAAATGTCTTTAAGTTTAACCTCGTCACACATCTTCATGAACAACCAGATCATTCCATATCTTTCACATCGGTCTTCACTCTCTCGATAACGTCTATCCCAAATCATCACTCTTTGAAGCCTTTCGGCATCCCATTGGTTAGGATGCGCTACTACTTTGGGCATATGATACAGAGATCCAACCTTCGTTAATCAATACCGAACAATCAAAATCTTCAATCCAATAACAAGACTCGTATATTCCTCAACCAAATCAACTGTAGGTTCCCTAGACGGATCACACGAGATATCCCGATATACACAGGTGCGGAATCCCTGTGTAGATCGTTACGGACGTAGAACACAAACACACGAACACACGAATACGATACGAACAAACTCACGTTATATTAATAACTCAACACGTGATACTTACAGACTCTCGACCTCACGCCACTTGACTCACTGAATTACACGAACTCCAACTACTTAAACAGTAATCCGTAACCTATATAAATACACGACAACTTCGCCTCAGGCGAAGTTGTCCATAACTTCGCTTGTTCAACAAGTTCGCCTAGGCGAACTTGTTAACAACTTCGCTTGGTTAACAAGTTCGCCTAAGCGAACTTGTCAACAACTTCGCTTTATACAAACAAATACATAAACAATATTACAGACTCGATTACAGACACTAGACATATGAACTACTAACATTTATGCACCAACAGACTCCCCCTTGGCAGTAGCTTCATATCTTGATCTTTCAGCTCTTGTCTCGTAATCCTGTAACTTCAAGCGTGCACTCCTTCTCTAACACACACCGACACAACTCGTTGATACTTTCTTGCTTCGTCCTTCCAAGCTGGAATATAAAAGATTTTCTTCTCGTTAAGCACTTTCAGATCAGCTTGCGATAAGTTAACAAGATGCATCGGATCGTAAACTCTAAGGATCTCTTGTTCATCCTCATCTTCCATCACTGCCTCCGCTGTCTCACAATCAACGAACCACCACTTTAGGTCTTTGAGCACATCCTTGGGCATAAGCTTCATCGGTACTTCTTTAAGGCACCGGATTGGTTTATACTTCATAACCATCCAAGGCTTTCCATCAGCTCTCAAACCTCTATCCTTGTCTTCAACAAGTTTCCCTTTCTGTGGTTTGAGCAGCTCAAACTTCTTTTCCTTTATGCTCTCTTTCCATACGATTTTCCCTATGACTCTAGCCATATTATCGTCACTTCGATTGATCAATCCCAATCTGGCTAAGTCTTTAACCTCGCACTCAGGCAGTGTGTTTAACGATCTCAACATTCTTCTGAGGTATTGAACTCCAACATATCGTTTAATCACGAAGAGCCGCAACTGCTCATCATAAATCCAGCATATAATCCCTTTCTTTGCTTCAGCATAGCCCTTAATGTTGTAACTCTTTTTGAACATGGTAGGGACTGCCGGTTTCTTTGTTTTGACGAACCATTGAGCATATCCTTCCTTCCACCTCGGCTGCTCTTCCCATTCAGTATCTTCAACTTCCGTCTGATCACCCATATCGGCCTTCTCAACCTCTGGAATGTCATGTTCGACGTTTTCCTCTACTATCTCTCCTTCCTCAATCTCATTCTCAATCTCAATCTGCTCACCGATCTTCTCAATCACATCACTCGGCAGCACATCTTCATCAAACAACACATCGTCACTGAACATATCATCGTCAAGTTCTTTCAACGCATCAATCACGTCATCATCAACCAACACCACATCATCACAACCAGAACCACCAGCCGCGTCGGCAGACTCCCCCTCAGCTGTGGAAGTACCAAGAGCTTGAGAAGTTCTTGGCAGCTCACCACCTGCATCTTTCGATGCATTGGGATCATCGTCTCGGTCATTTCTTCTTTTCGTCCTTAGCTCGTCGCCCTTACAGCTCATCTCCCCCTGAGATGCCAAGAACTCCTTCAAGGCATCGATAATTTTCCCATGCTCAACCAGGAGGGATGACTGTAGTTGATTTGCTTCTACTAGGCGTTGAATAGTCTTCGATTGCTCTACCACGATCCGCTCTAGTGAAGCTATTCTCTCTGAGTCTCACATAGGCGTAGGCGAGACATCAGAAGCAGGCGTAACCGCAGGTGGTACCATACCTGATAACCCTGCAGTAGTGACGACCGTTGACTCTACAAATCGTGCAGCTACCACCGACTGAGTAAGCGTTGGAGGTGGTAGAGACACAATCTCCGGAATCGACGTCTGGATGGTAGTGGTGGATGGAATGCCAGCCGATGATGTAGCCACCACGGGAACATCCGCAGCGCTTGTACTTGTAACCTGTACAGAAGTAGGAACAATAGACATACCAGACAGTGAGGCCGGAGCAAAACGTACCATCCTTGAAGTCTCTCCAGCTCCCATACCTGCACCTGTCCTTTCCCGTCTTGAACGTCGTATCAGCTTATGTATATCTTCTTCCTCTTCTGACTCATCATCATCCTCCGTTCTCTTTCTCTTCCCAAACGTTCTCTCTCGAGACACCATCAACCGTCTCCCCTCATTCATGATCTCATCTAAATCTGAGTCAGCCATCGACGTAGCTGCTCTAGTAACACTCACACCCGAACCCTGTGCAGCAGAGACCTGCACCTCTTCATGTGTATCAACTTGATCCATATCGAAATAACCTTGACCTCCAAAGACAGCATCAAGATCTATATCCTCTGCAGCCGACACAACAGGCACAGCAGATGCAGCTTGAGTTGCTCTTGCCTGTTGCGGTTGAGGATCTCTGAACTTGTCCCCACCAGCAGGAACATACTCTGGGTTGATTAAAAACCCAAACAGTGGAGTATGCCTTGGACGAAATTCAGGGTTGCTCCTCGCACTCGAAGTGCGGCATTGAGCAAAGATACGTTTGCTCACAGATTCCACGTATCTGATCGGGCGTCTCTGAGGTAGATTCGGAGCCACATGGTTCAATATCATCTGGATGAAACGTGGATACATAATGAACCGCTCCCGAGCCATCGCCCTTCTCTGTCTGTCAATCTCGTAAAAGACCATCTGACTAAAACTATAGCGTTTATTGTAAGTCAGTGCAGTCATTGCGGACTGCATGGTCGCACCCATACCGTCAGTGCCCGCCTTCCTTCCTGACATGCAAACTATCATGACGTGCATAAGGAAGCGCCACTGACCAAGTAGAAAACCCTTCCGTCTCTGTGAATCGCCTAATGGACCAGAATAGCCCATTCGGAGAAACGCTCCATCACGAAACGGAGCCACAAACTCAGTTGGGTCGTCCCTCGTCTCTTTTCCAAACCGTAACGCCACCCGAATCTGTTCAGAATTGAACTGAACCTGTTGATTGTTCACAGTCGCTCGCATGACCGGGGGCTCAACACGACAATCGTATTCTACCGTCTGCCAAAAGTCTTCGATATTTGGTAAGGATATCGGCAGAGTGTTCGTGATAGCATGAAAAATCCTCGAGCGTATGAGGAAAGAAATAATCTCGCGGTAATCCTCAACGCCGCTCGCTTCCGGGTCAAGGGTGATGTACATATTGTGACCCGGGAAAAATTGACGTTGGTTATCACCATCGTCTCCTCCTGCACCTCCAGCACCAGCTACTGCAGCCATATCTGCAACAAACGAACCAAGTTAGATAAACGTTAATGAATAACACAAGTTCGCTGGTTACCATGAGCGAAGTTGTGATAAACTCTGTATAGGCGAAGTTAAAGATGAGGCGAAGTTGGGAACAACTTCGCTTCAGCTTTAAGTTCGTCTAATTAATATTAAGTAAAAATGACCTAGGCGAAGTTAATGTTAACTTCGCCTCATCACAACATCGCCTCAGGCGAATTTAAGTTTCAGGCGAACTTAAGCTTCAGGCGAAGTTACGGATAACTTCGCCTCAGGCGAACTTAAGCTTCTGGCGAAGTTACGGATAACTTCGCCTAAACCATAACTTCGCCTGAATCTGAAACGGCGACTGTTCGAATGATTCAAGCTTGAAGATCTGAGGTTTTATGGGTATTTTGACTATTTAGGACTTTTAAACTCAAGCTTTTAACAATAGGTTGACGATCAGTTTGTACATGCCCACGTGAAAACGAGTTTTGAAATCGGGTTTAATGGTCGGTCGTCCGAGGTTATTACCCGGTTGTCGAAACAACCTTAGATTAAACAAAGAACATATAACATCAGATAAAAGAACCCAAACAACCTTTAGATCGGTTTGAAATCGAAGAACAAGTGAACAAGTATGGATTTGTAATAATAAGTTCGCTGTGTAAAATCGGTGGATATAAGTTCGCTGAATAATGAACAGTTTGACTCTAAGTATTCTTTATATAGGGGATCTGTTATACAGGCGAAGTTACGGATAACTTCGCCTAGGCGAAGTTATCCACAACTTCGCCTGTTCAACAACATCGCCTATATATTTACAAAATTTAACCTTATAAGTTTAACAATTTTCCAATTAAGTTATAAAACTTTCCTTTAAGAAATAAATGACATGATCAATTCCAAGTAACCAGTTAAAAAATCATAAAACTATCTAAGTACAAAAACTTAAAAAATTTAAAGTATAAGGGATCAAATTTCAGTCTAGTTAGGGATTACCACGTTTTTAGAAAAGATCCAAACAGGAATCATACTAATTACGTGACTGTCACATAGATCCGTGTTTAGCTGTATTATGACATATAGAGACAGGTTGTAAGCAGGTATAACTTAAAGTGGTTTTTATCGTTTCTGTGATACAAGTTAGGTTCGATTAAGACTCAAAATTTAAGTGGGCAACAACTCAGAGATTTTGATGCCTCCTATCTATCCTCAAAGCGTATTTGGCTTTCCCCAAGTCACCCCGAATTGACCTCGACCCATAGTGTCTGATTAAATTGTAAGTATTCTTGATCTGCTTCCCGTTCTTCTCTCTTACTCAATGATTGTGAAGTCTTGATATTGTCATCTCTAATATGTTTCAATAACTCCAAATATATATATATATATATATATATATATATATATATATATATATTTTACGAACTAACATAGACTTCAAAATAGAAATTAACTGCAAGTCCCGAATCTGGATCACTGCAGTATCTTGAGACGCTATCTTCACGGGAATCAGAACACACATGGGCTCGTGTATGACTGGGTAATCGCTTTTCTGCCTATCATTCGGAAAGATATATATGAAGACATGCAAAACTCTTAAGGAGTTTCCACGTAAAATCAAGTAAATTTAGTTTGTATCACGTCTACTTTTACGCACCATAAAAAGTTACCTTGACATACAATGACTGTCCTAAAGCCTTTTAAGTCTAATAACTTCACTAGTTTAGCACACATAATTAGTGTATCTATCATTTTCCAAGGTTGGATCAATTTTCTGTTAAACATAGCTAACGAACTTCTTACGAAGTAACAGACTTGAAAAATAATTTCATTTCCCAATTCTTTCAAAATTTTAACATTAATCGCCCCGACCAAAACAAAGTCTTCAGGTAAACGGCTATCCCGAAGATACAATGGATCAGCAGGACCGACCACATAACAGTATGTGTCCTTCTAAATAAGTATGATTTACTAATTTTAAGCGAAAGAATGAAAAACGCATCATAAACCGCCCCGGTCACTATCAGTAATCTGGTTAATGGCTATCCTCAAAATCTACAAGTAGAAAATGAGGACCAAAACATATCCGAAGACAAGTCCTTCAAACTAATGTAACCAACATATTTTTAAGCGATTAGTGACGTTTTTTTTTTTTTTTTTAAATATCACAAGAAAAGCATGGTTACTCGGGATTGATCATCCCATTCAGTTCAATAAGGTTTTGAAATCTGGATTTGTCAAACGCTTTAGTATATAAATCAGCGAAATTATCAAGCGTATCCACCTTTTCAAGCACAATCAATTTCTTCTCAGCACAATCCCGTATAAAATGATGACGTATGTCAATATGTTTAGTTTTACTATGTTTCACGGGATTGTTAGTTACTGAGATAGCAGCTGTGTTATCAATGCAAATAGGAGTAAGTAAGAAATTCAGACCATAGTCGCGCAACTGTTGTTGAATCCAAAGAACCTGAGAGCAGCAGTTGGATGCTGCCATGTATTCTGCCTCACAGGTTGAAATTGCGACTGAAGTCTGCTTCTTGCATTGCCACGACACCAATCTGCCACCAAGAAACTGACATCCTCCAGTTGTTGACGTCCGACTCTGATTGCACCCTCCATAATCAGAATCTGTGTAAGCGACTAGCTCCAAGTCTCCTCCTCTCGGGTACCACAACCCCAGCTTCGGGTTGCCCTTGAGATACCGCAGTATCCTCTTTGCACCTTTCAAATGAGATTCTTTTGGATTTGCCTGAAAACATGCACAAAGACAAACAGCAAACATTATATCAGGCCTAGATGCAGTTAAGTACATTAAAGAACCTATTATTGCTTGATATTGAGTTGGGTCCACATCTGCATCACCGTCTACTTCAGCACCCAATTTGTGATTGACGCAGATTGGAGTATCATATGGAGAACTGTCCTCCATCTTGAAGCGCTTGAGCACATCATGAACATACTTCGTCTGATGAATGAACATCCCGTCCTTCTTCTGATCAACCTGCAATCCTAGAAAGAAAGTTAGTTCACCCATAGCGCTCATTTC
This sequence comes from Bidens hawaiensis, assembly GCF_021521415.1. Taxonomy (NCBI): domain Eukaryota; kingdom Viridiplantae; phylum Streptophyta; class Magnoliopsida; order Asterales; family Asteraceae; genus Bidens; species Bidens hawaiensis. The sequence continues at coordinate 1,370,564 of NW_027491234.1, forward strand.
AAACATTTTCTTCATGACGGCTTCAAACTCCTGACACATGGAGACTTTTGACGCAGCAAATATAATGTCATCCACGTAGACTTGTACCAGCAGGAAGTCGCTTCCATCTCTTTTGAAGAACAACGTGCTATCAATTTTCCCTCTTTCAAAACCATTCTCGAGCAAGTAATCCGATAAAGTTGAATACCAGGCACGAGGTGCCTGATGTAATCCATACAACGCCTTGCTCAACCTGTACACGTGATCTGGAAAGTCTGGGTCAGGAAAACCCGGAGGTTGCTCAACATACACAACCTCATCAACTTTTCCATTCAAAAACACACTCTTCACATCTAGCTGAAACACATTCATCTTTTCATAAGCAGCAAACGCTAAAAACAATCTTATAGCTTCCAACCTGGCGACAGGAGCGAACACTTCGTTATAATCAATCCCCTCTTGTTGATTAAAACCTTTAACGACTAGCCTCGCCTTGTTTCTTATAATAATCCCCTTATCATCTCTCTTGCACAAACACCCATTTTGTGCCTATCGCATGCACATTCTTTGGTTTCTCAACCAAAGTCCAAACTTCCATCTTCTCGAATTGAGCCAACTCTTCTTGCATGGCTTCGACCCACGAGCTGTCCTTTAAAGCCATTTGATAATTCTTCGGTTCAATCTGGCTTATAAAGCAGGTGTACAAGCATTCATTGATTATTCCTGTCTCCTTAATGCTTGTATAAACACAGGTTTGTTCATTCAAGCTACTTCTCGTTTGTACACCTGAGGACACATCACCAATCACATTATCCAAAGGGTGATCTTTATGAATTCTCGTGGTCGGAACAGAACCGACATGCAAATTATCTTCCAAATTAGAAGAGATCTCGTCAATGGTTGTTTCATGCTGAGAGTGAAAAGAATTGATAAATTCTTCTTCAGCTGAGGCAGCAGGGGTACCGATAGTGTTTGATGAGGAAGGTTGACATTTATCAATCAGCTGTCTTTGCAATAGATTTTCTTCCTCATCGAGTATCATCTTCGTCGCAACTCTTTCTTCTTCTTCAGAAATTTCCAAATCCGGTATGTTAAACGACTTAAAAAGCTTAACATAGTCGAAAAGCTCAGCAGGTCCATTGCTTGGTTTTGGCGGTTGGAAACTTGTGATGTCGGTGTTACACACCACCTCCACCTTGCAAGTCGAAGTATTGAAGACACGTCTGTTGGGAGTACCAACAACATAACCGACTAATATTCCTTCATCGGCTACTTCGCCAAATTTAGAATTTGTCTTCAAGATCGAACAAGGGGACCCGAATGGTTCAAGACCACTCAAGTTGGGCTTCCTTCCATGCATAAGCTCGTAACACGTTTTACCAAGTCTCTTAACGGTTAACACTCTATTCAGAACATAGCAGGCTGTAGCAACTGCTTCAGCCCAGAACATCACAGGAGGTTCGAATCTGCCAGCATAGTTCTGGCTCCTTCAATTAAAGTTCGGTTCTTCCTTTCAGCCACTCCATTCTGTTGCGGAGTATACGGAGCGCTGTATTGGTGTTCAATTCCTTTCTGAAGACAGAAGATCTCCATTTCAAAATTCTTGAACTCCGTTTCATTGTCACTCCTGATGAACTTCACTGTTTTACCCATGACGTTCTCGACTTTGGTAATCAAATTCTTCACCATTTGAGCCGTCTCATCTTTCGATTTCAGAAAATATACCCACGAATATCGCGAGTAGTCATCAGTGATCACCAAGCAGTAAGAAGTACCTCCTAGACTTTTTACATTCACGGGACCGAAGAGATCCATGTGAAGCAGTTCTAGAGTACTGGCAATAGAGTTGACCTTCTTGGTGAGATGGGATTTCTTGTGTTGCTTTCCCTTCTTGCATGCAATACATTTGTCTTCAAAGTTAAAACTTTTCAAGGGAACGCCCATCACAAGTCCATTCCTGACAATGTGGTTCATCTTCAGAAGATGAATGTGCCCCATCCTCCTGTGCCACAGTTCGGATTCCGATTCGCTTGCTTTCGTCATTAAACATGATTCTTCCGTGGCCATTTCAGTAGACCTCATATCCATTACATAAGTATTTGTATCACGAGGAGCTTTCATCACTATCCACTCGTCTGGTATCTGAAAACCAGGCTTCAACACGATCGCCTCATTCTTCGTGAAATGAACAGTGTACTCCTTATCACAAATCTGCGACACACTCAGCAGATTGTGCTTCAACTCTTCTACAAAGTTCACATTCTCAAGAGTCATTTTTCCATTTGACACCGTTCCTCTTCCAGTAATTCTTCCTCCACTTTCACCGGCAAAGCTAACTCTCGCTCCTTGAACAGGTTTTAAGTCGTGCAACAAGTATTTGTTACCCGTCATGTGCCGGGAACAGCCGCTATCTACAATCCAAAGACTGTGGGCAGCCCTGTTCAACTGTTCCTGCACAATAAAGCAAAGGATTAGAATCTAGGGACCCAAGACCAATTGGTCTTGGATCTATACATCCCGTACTTCTGCTTTCCAAAGTTAGCATCTGGATAATTCCTGTCAGTCCTATTAGGAAATCTCCTTGGAAATTGAGTGTGAGGCCTTCCAAACCTATGTATATTGAAAGTATTATATCTTGTGGTTTGGTTATTAGTATTGTTAAACTGAGGTTTGTTTCTGTGAAAACCTGAATTAGTTACATTTCGGAACTTTGAAGGGTTTTCATTTTTAGCAGTATTAAAATTCCCATTAGGCTTATGCTCAGTTTTAATAGGCCTCACACCTCTGAATTTCGGCGTCAGAGGGCAATCTGCAACAAGATGTCCTAACTTATTACACCTAAAACAACACCTATGCTCCATTTTCTTTTCAAAGGTTGTTTTGGATGTCGAGGCTGTGTTACCGGCCGTTCGTCTCACATAAGGTGGGACGTACGGGTTGAGTGGAGTACTCTTTTTATAAGTTTTATCTTTTTCTCCACCAGTGGGTAACACTACCTTCTCTTTTGTCTTACCCGATTCGGACAACTTATCCGAATCTGATGAGACTGGACTCGTAACAGAAATTTTCACACTTGAAACAGGCGAACTCGTTTCGCCACTACTAACACTTGGTTCTTTACTCGTAACCTTGATTGGAACTGTCTGAGGAACTTCAAAATCAACAGATTTCTGAACACTAGGGTTAAAAGTGTAATTGTGGTTATAATGTGGTGGAACCTCGTGATAACCAATTCCTCCCCTCTTCGCAGAGGAATCTTGACCACTAACAAGGTGATCAAGAATAGCTGAGGAATTTCTGAACTGCTCAAGTTTTCGGTTCAGTTCCACCACTTTCACCTGGTGGTCAGCAATCTGCTTTTCTCGTTCAGCAATCAGTTTAGTCTTTTCTTCTAAAACCTCATAACTTAGATCAATTACTTCAATTTTTTCAGCAAGTTTTGTTTTTAAGCTTTTAACATCTTTTTCACACGCTTTTATTTTAACTTTGAAACTGTTTTCTCTTGCTTTCATAAAGTGATGATCTTCTTTAAGAGTTTTAAATTCAGCATCTAAACGAACATACTGATCAGTTATGGTAGTAAGTTGCTCAGACAAATTATCACATTTAGTACAAATAAGTTTAGAAGTTACCTCGGAGAGTTGGTCCTTGTTATCTGCCATGAAAGCTTTTTCCTTACCAGTAGCTTTCTCTTCTCCGGTAATCTTCTCACGTTCTTCATTCTCAACCTTAGCCATATTTGCCTGCTCACTAGTTTCATTCGAATGCAGGTTCCAGTTGTATTCACCTGCTTCTCTGGACATCATGGCATTGACTTCTTTACTACTCCCAGTGTGCTGTGCAGACCGGTCTAGACCACGTTCAACTCGCTCGTTTCTGCACTCTTTGGCAAAGTGCCCGTTTTGTTGACAGTTATAGCACCTCACCTTAGACTTGTCGAACCCTGGCCTGCCACCAACAAACTTTCTCCCCGTCTTTCTCATAAACTTCTTCACTCTCCTCACTATCATGGCCATCTGCCATTGTAAATCCATTTCCTCCAGATCATCAGCATCGATCTGGTCATAATCTTCATCCAGCATCGCTGGATCAACAACCTTTCCTTGAATATAGTTTTCATATGAAGCAATAAACGAAGCATAGAGGCCAAACTGCTCTTCAGCAGATTTGACGCTCATTGGCATCTTAGAGTAATTATTGCTTGAGGAACTTGAAGATCCACTACTCTTGCTTGCTGTCTGTTGAGTACCACTTGATCCACCCGCAACAAAGCAAACATCCCCATTTGAGTTTACTGACACATGCCCCTCCTGTGAAGACTTGGCACCCGACTCGCCCTTCGAGTAGTAGGCGGCAGAATCAGTCTTTGAACTTGAATTGGAGTTTACTTTAGCACCGTACATGCCTGGATCTTGAACCTGATCCATAGATGTTTCTTTTCTTACCATATTAAGCTCAAAAGTTCTGAGCTTGTTAACAGTGGTTTCAAGATCATAAGTAGGAAAGTCCTTGTCTTCCCTCATCAGCACAGTATACATCTCCCATTTTGGTGGGAGGGCATCGAGAAACTTTTCCACAATCTCTTCTTCTCGGTAGGAAATGGAGTAGTTACTCAATTCAGTCATTAGATGATAATATCGAGTGATAATATCATCAAGAGATTCGTTCTTCAAGTACTTAAAGACTGAAAATTGAGTTTTGAGCAACTTTATCTTTGACGCCCGAATACCTACATTCCCTTCAAATCTGTTCTCAAGAGCTTCCCAAAGCTCTCTAGCTGATGTATACTTTCTGAACGTATGGAGGATCTCCTGTGGAAGAGCCATTGTGATTGCAGCATGAGCCTTGCTTTCGGCTTCATACATCTTTTTCTCCTCCTCTTCCATTTTACTGTATTTCTTAATTTGGTCTCGACCCTCATACTCCATGACTGGTGGAATATATCCATCTTGGATGCATACCCACATTTTCGCATCCTGGTACTTAACGTATTGTATGAACCGATCCTTCCACGCGACAAAATCGGTTCCCTTCAGCAACCTTGGGGCCTTTGTAGCTGACCCCGCTTCAACTTCCATCTTTACAAGCTCCGAAATGTTGATCGACGACATTCTTCTTGAAGACTAAGAAACCCGAAAAATTCTGAGTAGGCGAAGTTAAAAAATTTCCTCTGAACAGTACTGTAGGCGAAGTTAAGGATAACTTCGCTTAAGTAATAACTTCGCTGGATCATTCTTAAATTCGCGTGACTGGGCGAAGTTGAGAATAACTTCGCTTAGGGTAAGCGAACTTAGAAAGTAGGCGAACTTGAAGAAAAATTCGCTGAGCTAGGCGAACTTGATGAGAACTTCGCTGAGTTAGGCGAAGTTGAGGAGGTAGGCGAAGTTGTAAATAACTTCGCTTCTCCTTATATCTTCGTCGAAACCCTACGTATCATGACGGCAACTTCGCCTGATGAACAGCAACTTCGCCTGACGAACTCAAACTTTCTGCAGATCTGAAAATCGGATTTTAACGAGGTTTTTGACGGTTTAAAGGCTTGAACACACTGGTAGGAGGCTAGAATGAGCAAAAACACCAAAAACTCATCTCGTGAATAGTCGAAATGGGACGAATTCTACACCCGCGTGAATATCCCGAACCACACAATCGAGCAAATGCTCTGATACCAATTGTAGGTTCCCTGGACGGATCACACGAGATATCCCGATATACACAGGTGCGGAATCCCTGTGTAGATCGTTACGGACGTAGAACACAAACACACGAACACACGAATACGATACAAACAAACTCACGTTATATTAATAACTCAACACGTGATACTTACAGACTCTCGACCTCACGTCACTTGACTCACTGAATTACACGAACTCCAACTACTTAAACAGTAATCCGTAACCTATATAAATACACGACAACTTCGCCTCAGGCGAAGTTGTCCATAACTTCGCTTGTTCAACAAGTTCGCCTAGGCGAACTTGTTAACAACTTCGCTTGGTTAACAAGTTCGCCTAAGCAAACTTGTCAACAACTTCGCTTTATACAAACAGATACATAAACAATATTACAGACTCGATTACAGACACTAGACATATGAACTACTGACATTTATGCACCAACATCAACCCATTCAAGAATTGTCCCATTCAACAGAAGCAATCCGTCGAATACTCGTAGCCAACATTGTCAGGATAAAATCCCTCAGAAAAAAGTAAACGGACAGACACTTGTATCCCACATAGTCAGGTTTCAATCTTGAACAAATCAGTCCACAAACGAAGAATAATAGCAGTCTCGAACTCAGTCAAACGTAGCTTTGCAATCACGTATTACCACCCGAATTGCAGTAATTTTTCAAGAAATCCTTGCAAACGTAGGAAGATACCAGTCGAATAAACTCCTTGAAAGTTTTATCTCCCCCTTTTCTTGACAAATTCGGCAAGGTTTTGAACAAATCTACTAAAATCTTCAATAAGCACGCCTTCAACTTAATCGGTTACTCCCCCTCGGCCCCTCGATATGCGTGAAAAGTCGGCCGAAAAATATATCAACAAACTTTTCAAGAATAGTGTCCCGCATATTTGAAATATCCCTCGAAAAATTTTGTTTAAAAAAATTTTCCGAAAATCCTCTTTTTTTTTACTCCTCATACGTTACATTGTTCACATTCGCTATAACAATATATAACAAATGGCCCCTTGTCCTTATTCGTTACCCTTGAACGAATGAGTCACATTCATTATAAGTAACCAACCTTCCACATTCGTTAAATCTTGAACGAATAGGAATACATTCGTTAACGCACATTCGTTATGAAACTGATGGATGTTAGAAAAAAATAACGAATGAGTATTGATAACGAATGAGTCCATCTCCGTAACGAATAAGCACATAACGAATGAATCTCACATTCATTAAACCCTTTAACGAATGAGCTAATTTGTTAAAAATCCGTTAACAAATGAGTTTAAATTAACGAATGATCTGTTAGTCCGTTACTGTAGCCCCCGAAAAAATGTGTTTCACTGGAAAATTCAGTTACAGTCGCCAGAAAAACGGTTATCATCATCGGAAAATTCAAATCTTCATCACATCTTCAAATCATCATCCCAGATCTTCAACGAAAACTCGAAAATACATTACAAACTTGATGAAATCATCAACTTCATCACAAATTCACATAAACCATGTCAATTTTAATCTGCAACGTTAGAGCTTCATCCATGGTCAGCAATGGTGGATCCAACAATTAACCATAATTAACCATCTAAACTGTATAGGAAGCTTCATATTTCCATAATGCACACTATTCAAGCTTCAATTTCATCAATTATCCATGAAATCATTCCTAAATCCGAACAAACGGTTTGTGAACATGAAGAACAACGAACATGAATCACGAGCAACCGCCGGCTCTGATACCAGTTGTGAAAACGTTTTAGGAACGTTTACGAGCAAGGAATCTAAGTCGCAATATCGATACAGAGTTCGTGTTGAATACGTTAAAGGAATACTTTATTGATCAATACATTACATGAAGATACATTATGGTGGTCTAGAGAGAATCCGGCAGCATAACGTTATAAGGATAAATATGGCATGGATCTCTATGCTAATTACTATGGAGGGCCTATTTATAGGTATGTCCCATTCGTTAGAACTGTAGTAACGAATGAGGCCGCTCATTCGTTAACTGTACTAATGAATGAGGTCTTTCCATAGCCCATTTGCTAAACACCCTTAGCGAATGGATATACCTCAACAAATGAGCCAACGTTCGTTACACTGTAGTAATGAATGGGCTCTTACATTAACGTATGAGTCTATTCTTTAGAAAATGAACCTCATTCGCTAAACATGCTTAGAGAATGAGCCTTTATACATTAAATGTAAAGACTAAACTACCCCTAGCTTATTCGAATAGCTGCTGACACCAAATCTGTGCACTAACAGATGATACTAAACATATCTGACTATTGGCAGCCTTAACACACATGAAAACCTTATTGAACTATGAAGAGCACAAGCACAATCACCAGATCTATGATTAGCCTCTAAAAATTTGATGGAATCTGCTTAAATTGGTTCAGTGATGCTTGAAATTGTCTTAGGATCCATAATCTATCATCCGATCAACTATTCAAGCAAATGCTGTGAATCGATCTAGATTCATCCACTATTCTTTGTGTATACCACACAAAACCTCAAAAACCTTTATAAAAGCCCAAAAAAAACTTATCAAAATCCATAAAATGAACCTTTAAATGAGGCGGTGAATCCGGATCTATGAACTCGAGACAAACTTCAAGCACTTTATTTCCAACATCTTCAAACTTTATTTTCAAAACCTCAACGGGTCTTCAAGAAATTAACGTGTCGGTTCGGGTAATAGCGGAAATAGAACCCGAATATCAAGAACAAAGTTGAATCAGTTGATTCAAACCCCCTCCGATACCAATTGTAGGTCCCGAAACCAGATCCGACAACGAACGGCTTTGTTTTGATAAGCGTGCCAGACGGGTGCGGTAAATCAAACGACCAAACATAAATAATATAAAGATAAAATAAAGGAACTCTCTCGTTGTCGGTTAAAGATTTGATATATTAATAAACAAACTGACCCACCCAAGGTGAGCTCCCCTTTGGGTGGATGACTTACACCATGAAAAACACACATAGACATAAAAGCATATGGCAATTTATAGCAAAACATAAGTATTCTAGAAGCCTTTTTCCCCATTGAAGCTAAGCGCGTGCACCGAAACTCTCGTCTCATATCCGGATTTCTCGCCACTTTATTTTCTTGATCATAATATATTTAATGGGTTTCATCCTTTTGATATCATAAGTCATATTTTTGGCCTTACAATCACCCCCTTGACTTGTGATATCAACTTTGTCAAACTGTGTCTCGCATTTTTCACAAACCACCCGATAAACCGAAGCCTATTCATTTCAATTCACCCTCTCAATGTATGACCCACCTAATGCATTCATGAAGAAATTCCCGCTTCTTTATCCATTCTCTCGGATCTTAAGCAATATAGGTTGAGAAGATCTCGAATATCTACAAATTGATTTCGAATTACCGAATTCCGCGGTCAAATAACAAAGCTTATTAATTCGTTCGAAATTCACCTTTCGGACCCAACTTCTTGAACGGCTTCAAATTAACAAGCTTTGAACACGGTTGCACAATGACGAAAACTCGATCACTTTTGACTTTCTTCAGTTTGGTCAATCCGAACACATAATTGTTTCTCAGCCTAAAGACATCATGCAAACATGTGGCTTGGTTCAATATTTCTTGTAATTGATTTATCTTTGTTGAGCAGGCCCAAATAAAAATTTAATCTTTCTAGCCCATAAAGTTTTCAACAGCCCAAAACAAAAGCCTTGTTCACATGATATTACAGCCTAACTTCAATTTGCAAACTCAAATAATAAATAAGCTGGACCTGGTGTAGCCCAATTAGAGCACCAGTCCATTAACCAGCCCATGTGGAAAAGTCACATAATGGCCTAGCCGCCATGCACACTGTCACTGCCCACCGAGGTTTCGAGTCACACCCCACCGGAAAACTACTCCGGCCATCATCATTGCCGCCCCAGATCCAACTTCACCAAGTCCTATCCCTCTTATTCATCATTTTTGTTTAACATTTGCCGGCGGCCAGTCTCCATTCAAAACCCCATGGATTCCAGCCATTTTTTCAAACCAGAAAGCTGCAACAATCGCCGCGGAAAAAATTGTATTCCGGCTATCACTCTTCAAATGCCATCATCATCTTTTGAAGCCACTTTCAGACCGACGAAGTCTGGCTACCTTCTGCCGGAATAACTTGTTTTTACTATCCATCCTCCATTACGATCACCACCTCAGATGCCGTCTTCCTAACAAACCACCAGAATAACCACTTCCGTCACCTATTACGGTGGACGGCCTCATCACCGTCGCCGGCCACATCCATTCTTCAAGACCAAGAGCCTTCTTGACGACACCTTGTAACCCAACAAGCACCGACTTCATACGGTTGTTTCCAGTCACAACAACCGCCATCATGTAACCCACAGGAAAAATGAGCCGGATCTTCGACCTACCAGAAAACAGACCTCCTACAACAATCAGAGATAACCGGCACTCATGTCGGAGTTTGATGTACATCTTCAACCTCTAGAATCGTTGCCGGAAGGACCGTAGGATCGCCGGATTTTCAGCGTATGGCGGAACGGTTCCTGAAACGCCTGGATCTGGCACGTGTAGATCCCGAACACCCAGATCTACAAGGAGAAGCTTCAAACACGCTTATTTCCCACTTTATTTCCAACATCTTCAAACTTTATTTTCAAAACTTCGGGTCTTCAAGAAATTAACGTCTCGGTTCGGGTAATAGCAGAAATAGAGCCCGAATATCAAGAACAAAGTTGAATCAGTTAATTCAAACCCGCTCTGATACCAATTGTAGGTCCCGAAACCGGATCCGGCAAACGAACGAATTTGTTCTTGATAAACTTTTGAGACGGATGCGGTAAATCAAACGACCGAACAAATAATATAAAGAAAATATAATAATGAACGATCTCGTTATCGGTTGCAAAAGATTATAATATTAAATGAATCGACCCCACCCAAGGTGAGTTCCCCTTGGATGGGTGATTTACACCTTACAAACACGCACATAAAACTAACAATATAAGTCCCTATTTATAGCGAAAACATATTCGTTCTAGAAGTTTTCTTCCCGTTGAAGCTAAACGCGTGCCCGAAGCCCTCGTTTCATGTCCGAACTTCTCGCCGACATTAATTATTATCTTAACCAAGAATAAATAATGGGTTTTGTAATTTGACATCGCAAGTCATAAATATTGGCCTTACAAAAAATATAACTTGGGTAGATTATAGTCCGTATCTTTTAATGGTTTATCAAACCCGATTTGGCTAGACCTTAAAACCCCTAATGAACCGAACATGAACACAAGCTTTTTATCTAAAACGTATCTTGAAATATGACCTGGAACTAGACTAGATCTTGAACGTTTCTTGCTTCTTGGATGTTATAAGATACAAACGAGTCGGATTCGTATTGTAGATCTTGAACTCGAGGTTATGGATGAGCGTGCGTGTGTGTGTGTGTGTGTTTTAGTGTGTTTGACAAATATGGAATGCATGAGATCTAGGTTTAAGGAGCTTATATATGCTATGCTCATGGATCTCAAGCCTATTACCACCCTTAAGTCCATGTTTTATGTCCAAGCCTACTAACCAACTTATTATTATTTAACGTAAATAAATAATAACGCATAATTAAATAATAAAATTCTTTTTTTTTTTGTTATTGTATAATGTACATCACTATATTTGTAAAGGTTATCCGTGAATGAAAATTATGATTTTACTCATCATCTTCTATGATCAATCACAAGAGCCGTCTCTTGGGTAAGCTAAATAAGGCAACGGCTTTAGGCCTCCAGTTTTATAGGCCTCCATTTGAAAGAGCGGATATGTATTTTGGGATTTTGAAAGTAGATTTATTTTAGAATTAGTAAGTGATGGGCGATAAGCTAAGGAGGAATGCCTCATATCCATTATCCCTATATATCATCCATCTTTCATACTTCTTGGATACTCTCTATTAACACACATCATGAAGATAATATCAAATCAGATACACAAGATCAAGACAATATTAATTCAAATATTTTGAATTAATATCTATGCTTATATTATGCCTAATATCAATTGCATATTATTAGCATTCATTTATATTTAATGTGATTGTAACTTGTTGCTTGATTTTAGTCATTGTACATATTATATATTGTCTCTTTCAAAGTAATAAAATCATCTTTTCCATTTATCCTTTTCTATAATGGTATCTCAGCCTACGATCTAAACCATCGTTTCCCCACTTCAAAAGCTTTTGCTACTCCATCCCTTTATCAAGCACCTACATTTTGTTTTCTCAAATCACCTTCTTTTACCTACTATCAATTAATTTCATTCACTATGTCAAACATTAACGACATTCTCACCACCCCACAACATAAAAACCCACCACCCAATAGTAGTCGTCCCTTTCTTGGTAAATGCCAATGGTGTCACACTAAAGGCCACACCCATACCAATTGTTCGGTGTTCAAGAAACTAATGCCACACGTCACTGTTCCTTCTTTCATCCGCCACCCCCCAACCAAAACCATACCACAAGCCAACATGCTAACCATGCAAAATAATCCTATGCAAAACAATATCAAATGGCTAATGGATAGTGGCGCCACCCACCATGTAACCAATGACCTCAACGTCTTGGCTAATCATACTCCCTATGATGGAACCGAAGAAATCGTAATTGGTGATGGTTCATCTCTTAAAATTACTCACATTGGTTCACTTGTCGTACATACAAAAACCACCACTCTTATACTTAACAATGTTCTTTGTGTACCTACCATGTCCAGAAATATTATCTCCATATCTCGTTTATGTTATGATAATTATATTCTAATCCAATTTTTTCAAAGTGCTTTTCTTATCAAGGATCCAAATTCGAATACCCTCCTCCTTAAAGGACAAGCTAGTCATGGAATTTACGAACTTTGTTCTATTTCCAATCAACCTCCGTCTACTTTCACCATCCAAAAGACTACCTCCAAGTTTTGGCACCATAGACTCGGCCACCCAAATACTCAAATTCAAAAACTTTTGTCTTCCTTTGTTCCTTGTATTTCGCATTCGAATAAACATTGTAACTCTTGTCACATAAACAAGAGTCATAAGCTACCATTTCATAAATCTACCTTAATTTCCAATACTCCCTTACAATTAATATTGTCTTGATCTTGTGTATCTGATTTGATATTATCTTCATGATGTGTGTTAATACTCTCTAATGCTATAAGTATAAAAAAAGGTCTTAAAATTTTATATAGCTTTAGGCCTCCTACTAAGTTGAGCCGGCGCCATGATCATACCCACCCCACTCCACCATCACTAAACTCGCAAGAATGACCATGAATTTATTTTTATGTTCATCTTTTGCTTAATGTTTCTGATCTATTCACATGTAAAAAAGAAGTTAATTCATCCTTCTAGGTAATAAACATCAATGTCGCTGTTGCAACACAGCGGTTATAAAAACTATTTGTATATAAATACTAGCACATGGATATGTCACAAAAATATATATGAACAATATCCGATTCTTGATGAAAAAAGAAAAATACTAAATGAGTTTATAAACCGCTAAAACCGATTAACCATCAGTTTTGGTTTTCTTTTTCCTGAAACGTACCAAGTGGTTGACCTAGGCATTTCATCAAAATCAACCGCACCAAACGGTAAACTCATATAAAGCATTAATAATGACTAGCGTTACATTCTTATAACTTACGGATTGTGGATCTTATTAACACCATTACTAGATTACTAATTAACTAAGGACTTGAAATCATGATTCCATATACCATTTAGGATTCAGTGATCTTCCCCATCCAATTTGGTGGCAACATTCCGGTTTGTTCATGAACCGTGCTAAACAAAGGCGGTAACATCTTGTACACCCCGGCCACTTCCTCCATAGCACCGCTCTGATTCTCACCACTGCCTGCACCGGTCCAAATACTAATCTTCGGCTGCAGCCCCTTTACCGCCTCTCCATTAATCTTGGCGATTTCTTGATACATTCCGCCATTGATCATTAGATAATCTCTTAAAGCCCCATAGTTACCTCCCAATGCACCCAAAAGTGTCCTTAAGTAGGTCCCTTGGGCTTGTGCAAGGGCAACCAGACCTTCAGCTTCCTTTTGTTTTGCATATAGTTCACCATCTGCTACTTGTTGCCTAGAGTAGAATGTCGCATCTGCCATCGCCTTTTGAGCATCTGCTTCTTTTTCTTTCTCATACAAAATTGCTTCTGCAGCCTTTTGGTTCTTGTAAAGCAACCAATTCGCCTCTTGTACCTTTGATTATATCCAATTTATGATTATAAATTAAACAGGTTTAGACACACCATTTCAAACGTGAAACGGCCGTCCCAGTAGTATTGTTGGGACGGTCGTTTTAACAAAAAAAAAAGTTCAAAGTTAGCTAGCTCACCAACAATTATCAAATTGTGACCACTTATGGTTATGACAACAATAATTTTCAAGTTTTTTTCTTTTTGGTCAAAACGGTTTCTAAGTGTTTTATGGACGGCCATTTCATGAAGTGAAATCAAATAGGGGTGATGCGGCTATAGCATGAACCATTCAAAAAGTACATGTGTCATGTGTGAATAAAATGTTGTTACCTTGGTTTCATACTCAACGCTAGCTTTGCTCAAGAACTCGGACTTGAGTTTCTCGGTCTGAGTGAAAGCGTTCATGATTTCAACCTCCTTTTGCAGCTCCGCCTCCCTGAGGGCCACCGCCTTGGTCGCCTCCACCTCTGCCACCTGTGAATCCCTGGCCCACTTGGCCTTCTTCACCGCCAGCTCAGCATCTGCTTCAGCCAACTCAGCCTCCCTCTCATTCTCAAACACCTTAACCTCCGTCCTCACCTTTATCTCTTCCTTCTTCCCCTCTCCTTGCCTCCGTGTCGATACGATCTTTGTTTCTGCGTCAATCTTAGCAGCGTTCTGCAGTGTTTGTCCATCTCGCAGCTCCGCTCCGATTTCACCCTATATCACAAAATTCAAAAATCTAGCCAATGTAAGTATAAGCGTATATAATAATGGGGTGTGCACGGTTTGGTTTGGGTCTGTTTAGGCTAACTAAACCAAAAACCAAAACTTCGGGTTTTGAATTTTTGAAAACTTTCCGTTTTCAGTTGTTGGATGGATTCGGTTCGGTTATGAAAATTTTGGACCTCAAAATTTTTTTTGCCCAAAATCAAGAATTTGGGCGTAAATCATCTCATTAGTTAATAACTAGTGGATTATATATATACATAAACATATAAATTACATACTTATTAAAGTTCTATAAATTACTTAACATACATAAAAGTATAAAATGAAAATCTATAAATTTGGTTCGGTTCGGTTTTTTTATATACAAAACTAAAACCGAACAGTAAGTTTTTACAAGACATAAAACCAAACCATCAGTTCTTGTTTTGGTTCGATATATTCAGTCTATTTAGTTTCATGGTCGTTTTTTGGGTTTCATGCACACCCTTATATTATATCAAATTTTAAAGATATAATTTTTACCTTCATCTTGGCTTCAGAGACATCAATTTTAGCCTGATTTGCCGCTTCCATTTGTGTTTTCTGGCCTAAATACGAGAAATACTCATGTCCGGGAACATCCACCAACTGTTTAACGTTTGCATTATAGATCCACAACCCGAACTGATTTGAGTTCCAGCTGAACTTTCCCGAACACCTCCTGCTTAAACGCTTTGGTTCCTCGAAAGATCTCCTCCATAGTCATCGAGGCAGCGAGTACTCGTGTCTCGCCCTCGATGATCCCCTTGACGAGCTCATTCATGTGGTTGGATTCCTTATCATGAGGGGAGATGAGTTTGGCGTATTTGTGGAGGCTGTCATTGTCGTCAGCGCGTGGACCGATGGTGAACACCGCTGGGAGGATGAAGGGGAGTTTCTCGGCACTCATGGCCATGACTTCGAACGTGTAATTGACTGGGGAGATGTCGAACACCGAGTAGGATTGGCCGGGAAGTACCCATGCTTTCTTCTCTATCTTGATGTCTTCGATCCCGAAGCCGGTGATGACTAGGTACTCGGAGGCACTGGCTACCCGATACATTATTATTGTATTGGCCGGAAATGAGAAAGGAGAATAACAAGGGACAGGATGCGTAATATGTGGTACTTGGGTTGAAGGGGTTTTTGTGAGTACGTAAGAAACGCATGCAATATATTATATATGTACAGAGAGATGAGATTTAACGGGTAAGTGGGTGATTGTGAAAAAACTGAATGTTATTTTTAGACCAAAGGAAATACTAGATGAAAGCCACGTAAATGTTGAGGGCCGGGGTTTCATAACATGTGTAATTCGCAATGTTGTATACAATAAAGCAATCACAGTGTTTTACGTAATCAACTTAAGTTGTAGAAAAACAAAGATGCAATTGGGCAATTACATGAAGAAGATGCACAAAGCTGTATGTCATCCATTAGTTGAACATTGAATGTTATTACTTATTAGACCATCACATTGATAGAGCCCTTCCTTTAAGCCCTTCCCACCCATATAAAGTGTTGGTCAAATGAGGTGTCATATGACACCTTATTTGCCAACACTTTTCCTCATTCTCTTGCAACAAGCATCTAACATATAAGTCCCCCATCTTGCTGATATATGATAGCGTGTATGTACTAGCTTATATATTTAGCATAGCGGATATGCTTAGTTAGCGCATAAGTAGCAGATATGTTTAGTTATAATTAACGCATAAGTCTTGTTTGTCCATAAATACTTGCTTGTAATCACTTTTAGAACTTGAACTAGAAGCATGATTTGAATTTTACACATTTCCCTTCACAAAACACCCTTTTCTTTTCCTTTTTTAAGCTCTTATCTTCCACTCTCCCTCATCTCTCTCTCGTCCATGTCATTAGAGATAGTCTTAGTTGATTAAATCGAAGAGTCTGCTACATTGATTAAATAATAGAAGCGGCAAAAAGAATCTTGGGCTCATAGAATTGTGACACATGACGCAACCAATTATTTATTATGTATGAATTTTATAATAATAATAATATTAATAATAATAATCTCATAATAATAACAGTAATTAAAATATTTAGTTGGTTTTATAATAATGCTTTTACATACAAATAATAGTTATCATTATTATATTTCGTTATTATCATATTTTATTATTACTATTATAAGTAATTAATAATATTTATTTGAATTGAATAATTGAAAAATAGTTTGGGTTGGATGTGATAAAAGGTACATTCATTTCAATGGAGTTGAGTTGGGATGAAAAACATAATGTGACCCTTGTTAAGAAGAATAGAGCTGTATAAATAAAAATGATAGGTGAGATGTACCCCGATCACCTTTAGGGTGGCGGAAACACCGCCCCGCCTCCTGTGGTACCAAGAAAAATGAAGCCATAAAGGGGAATACACGCCTGATGTCATGCCGAACAAAGAAGAAAATTTTCCAACGGGAAGGATGACCGGGATGAAGATTGGATTTGGGTCAGGATGGAGGAACACCACCCCACGCATGCAAGTACCGAAGAAATTAAAATCTCAAGTTGCTAGCAAAGCCGAGCCAACTTGAACCCCTTTTAATCTGCATAGCAGACGCAAAGATAAGCCAAAGATTAGATTTTGGACTGGCAAAAACGGTAGCAGAGAGGGCACTGATGGGGTGCGGTGAAGCAAGTTACGGTGGTGCACAAAATGTTAGCGCGTACAACCAAATACCGTGAATAACATCATTTATCAGAACATTAAAACCAAGAAAATGTAATTTTCATTATAGCTTGAATCTCTAATCCAACCACCCTCTTAAACTGTAATACCTTCAAGGTAATGACTTAAAATAAGCTTTTCATATAAGAGTGTTCATATGCTAGACCTGAAAATAGTTACAATGTCAAACTCTTTAACCGATCGCAACTGTATCGAGACATATGAAATACAAATATTTTTTTGGGGACTCCCTTCAAAATATTTTGAAAATTGGCAGACTTCTTATGCATGATCACAAGGTTTAAGGTCCCCAGTTTGGGATGTTCTCTGAGGCTTCATTCACCATTTTCACAAGTGTCACCTGCCAAATTTTGTAAATTAGTTTGACCTTAAAAGTCAAACAATGGTGCAAGTGATAGAACAAAAGCTTACCACACTTTCAGGGACACCAGGTGGAGGAAGTGGAAGGTTTTTAGGCGGGTAGACGTTATCAAACGATCTTTTGTCAAATCTCCACTCGCCAATTGTCCCATACGTTAACTTTCCCTGTAAATAGTTCAACGCAATAACAGATTTTTTGTAATATTTGTTTTATGAAATGGCGTTTTGGTTATATTTTATCCTAAACAGGTCGAATATCTCCCATCAGGAATGTATACAAACCGATTGAACACAAACATGGCATGTTCATGTTCGTTCTTTTAACTCTAATCGAACGAATTTGTTGTTCATGTCCGTTTGATAAGAAAATGAACATTTCATGTTAATTCATGTTCGTTCAAAAATACAAACAAAAGTTAACAGACAAACATACATGAACAGACATATATCGACTTGTAATTCAAAGTTCAAATTAAAGATACAAAAAACCTAACATAAATAAAAATTATCTATTTATATTTAAATGAACATAAACGAGCGGATATTAACGAGCATTCACAAATGGAAATGAACGAACGAAACATGTGTTCATATTCGTTCACTTAATTAAATGAACAAAAGTCTTTGTTCATGTTCGTTCATTTATTAAATAAACCAATGTAAATAAACTCCTTGCTGCAAAGTTCCCTGAATATTGGGTTCGTTTACAGGCCTATCACCCAAAATATTTAAAATACAAATAATCGTTTTAACGCTATATTTAATTGGAAAAAAATTAATCATTATTATAATAATCTAGTTTCTGTAATATTAAATCTTTTCCGGTTGGGATATAAACTTTTTTTTAACTTTTAATATATGAAGAGAAGTTGGTTGCAGAAGTATGGTACCTGCATATCATAGTCACATCCATATGTGTAGTGAATTATGTACTTGTTGCCAATTTCTGTGTCCCATGGAGGCTATTAATTATAACAAAAAATGTTATTATATTAGTAAATATTATTACATTTTGTTCGGAAATAAAAACCCAAAAAGAATAAAACCTGAAGCATGAAATCCTTGCGTAAAATGTTACCAACATCATGCAATGCCGATGAAACAGCATAAGCATACCTGCATATGAAGTATGAACTCAATAACTTGTATTTTCTTAAAAAGTTAAGTAATTAAACATCCATTTAAAAAAAGTCTAAATTCTTACATCTCAAGGACCCAACCGAAAGCCTTATCAGTTTCAGGGTCTTTTTTCATTGCCAATGACACGTTCATCCATGTGGGGGCTATTTTTTTAAGCGATTCCTAAATCCAGAAATATAAAAGATCATAAAATTTTAAAAGAACCCAAAATGTGAGTATTGTTTTCATGTAAGGGAGTGAATTTCCGACACAACACGAACCTAATACAAAATTTGCAAACTTGGGTTCGCTACAAAAAGGTACTGGACAGTTTCAGGTCGAACCGCTTAGCTAAGCGGGTCTTATTCCTGTCAACCCGGCAGGTTCACGGGGTGACCCGTTTAACCATTATATTTATTATTTATTTTTTAAATATGTTTTAAAGTTATCTTGTGTCAAATTTAAAACTAAAAGTTAAATTGGCATAGATTTTATAATAAAGATGTAATTGTTTTATATAAATTTGTATTTTTTGTTATAAAAACGTAAATTTAAAGTATCAATATGTGTAAAAATAAGAAACTTTTGGTTCAAACTAGTCATGTCAACTGGCGAATATGTATTTCGTGTTAGGGTTCGTGCGTCTAACATGAGTTTTGGATTCGAGTTGTGTTCAGGTTGAACCCGCAAACACGACCCGCTTAGCACCCCTGAATTTTTATGTGCATAATTATATTTACCTTCCCAACAATAACGGGTGAATTTCCAATAGGGTCAATATTGGTAATCGGGCCCTTACTTTCTCGGAAATACTTTCTAAGAACCTTCTCATATTTTTTAGGTTCGATGTAAAAGAACGGGAATGCGGCTCCAAGGCCATCTCGGGACAAATTTGGTATCGGTTTTACAATAATATGATCAGGCTCGGACATTAATATATAGCTGCATACAAAATAAGAACAAGGCATTTATAAATTATAAATATATATATATATATAGGGTTAGTATCATTTCATGACTCCAAAAAAGTTAAGAACTTATAGGAACCCATAACAACCAAACATTTTTTTAATTCTTTTCATATATTAACATTGTTTGAGACTAGTTTTATCATATTTTATATAAAAAAATTTAATTACATATATAAATCACAAGTTTACATATGTGTAAAATTTATGTAAAAACAGATTTACATATATGTAAATAAAAATTTAGATATGTGTAAAAACTAATTTTCATAATTGTAATCGTAAATATAGATATAAAAAGTGATAAAACTAAAATCAAATAACATTAACATTCAAAAATTTTTATAAAAAACGTTAGTTATTAAGAGTTCCTTCAATTTCTTAAATAATTTAAGAGTTCTGTAATGATACTCATCCTATATATATGAATGAAAAAATGAATCTATTAATGTTTGTACATACTCTTCTTTAATGTCTGCTTTTTGAAGCCATTGCACAAATGCCCATGGTCTATTTAGGACTATGTAACCCTGAAAAATACAAGAAAATAATAGTTGAAAATTAAATATATTAATGAAAATAATCATCAAAATTTCTATACTCAACGAATTTGGTTCATTAAATAAGTCAGTTAGTCCAATAAAATCAAAACATTTGCATTTTGAAATTAGAATTGTGGATCTCCATCTATCTAAACACTATCATACACACAATTCCTCTAAACGATATTTTGACTTTGAAAGTCAGCACTATGATACCTTTATAATCCAAAGTGGTAACAAAGCAAAAGTTTTTACACCCAAAAACACTTTCTTGCAATATATTTTACATCCTCTGTTCAACTCACAAATCAATATTTCCCCTAAACATAGCATTGTTGTCAATTTTAAAAAGTCATGTTTTGCCTACATGACGCTAAAAGTCAAAATTAGACTCTATAGTACCTTTATGATCTGAAATAACAATAACACGCTTAGTGTTTACATCCAAAAACTCTTTCTAGAAATACATTTACATCATCTATTCCAATCACACATCATTTTTTCCCCTTAATCGAACACTCTTGTCAATTTTAAGGTCAAATTCCACCAAAATGGCATTAAAAGTCAAAATCAGACTCTATAATACCTTTATCATCGGAAACGGCATTAACACATTTAGTTTTTACATCCAAAAACTATCTCTTGCAACATATCTTACATCACCTATTCAAATCAAACATCATTTTTCCCCTTAACCTAACATTCTTGTCATTTTTAAAGGTCAAAACTTGCCTAAATAACATCAAAAGTCAAAATTGGACTCTAATACCTTTATCATCCAAAATGACAATAACCAAAAACTCTTTCTTGCAATATATCAAACATCATGTATTCAACTCACACATCAAATTTCCCCTAATCCTAACATTCTTACCAATTTCAAATATCAAAATCTTCCTAAATAACATCAAAAGTCAAAACTAAACCCAAACAACAATTATAAACAAAACCAAAACAATTCCAAAAACCATACCCGATCTGTGCCCGCGGGCAACGGCTGCGCCACGAAAGTCGGGATCTCATCCATAAACTTATCGGGTTTACCCGAATGCAAGATCCTAGTAAACCCACCCATCTCACACTCAACCCCACCTCTCTTCTTCATCTCCTTGAACCAATAATACATCACCCTCGTCTGCCACGTATTATAAACCGAATCAGACGCAGTAACCGCAGTATGAAACAGCCTCTTCTTGCTGGTCAAGGTTGACTTCCTGTCACCAGGCATCTTAATAATGGGGTCAAAAGATAGGACCCCAGATGATCCCGGGAGTTCTTGCTTGAGTGGAGCATTGGCGGAGATGATAATATTGTATGTGATCAGAGCGACTGAGAATGTTATGATTAATGTGAAGAAGAAATTGCCACAACCCATGTTGCAAAATGGAAGGGTTTTTACATTTGGGGATTAGGGTTATCGGGGAGTTGAAGATGAAGAACAACAAAAGTCGTATATGTATGTATATATATTGGTAATCCATGGTGTGCGAGAGTAGTTGAAGAATATAAAACTGGTTGTCCGACCAAACTATAGGTAAGATTCTTGTTTAAGCTTTGACTAGCTATTTTTGAGTTATAAAATCTAGGGTCGTGTGATATGTCGTCTAATGTAATATATCTTTTAGCTTCAGACTTTTTTTTTTTATGGATTATTTTGTAATTTTTAAAAAATTAATGTGTTAAGTGTAGACTTATCAGGTAGAAAATATATGTTAAGAAAAGTGATCCTCATACCTATGGTATTGAAAAAAAGTAAAAAGTGAATATATACGATGCTGTAAGGCGTGTAAGATTAGACGGAAAACTCATCAAAACTACGTAGTTTTGATTAAAAATAATCCAAAACTAATTTATTCTCTAATTCCTACAATGGATCAAGCTAGGTCGCCAACTCATGTCTCAAAAAACATCGATGTAAAGCAGTTCTTCCATATACAACAATCGATTAAAATCACATTTACTATGTTGCAGTTATTTTTTTTGCCATTTCTATTTGCGATTTCAAACGATCATTCATAAACTACAACCGATTCCATCCTTAATCCATTCCAGCATCCCAATTTTTGAGTTACTGGCAAAAAAAGCTTGAACTCCTTATTTGAATAGGTGAGCACATAAATTTAGCCTCTTATCAACAAGAAACAAAATTCTTTTTTTTTTCTTTTGATTTTTTCATGGTAATATTTATTTCAAGTGATACCACGGTTTCTTTTGATACGTGTACAGACGTTGCCGGTGTGAGATGACAATCAGCAGGTTGGATCATAAGGAAACAAATCTATTGAAATAATTGATTGATTGCTGTAACTAATTTTGCGACAGGAGAATAAATATCTTTGAAACACTCTTCACAGATTGATGCCTCGGGAGACGGTGAGTGTGATACCTAGCTTGATCTATGGTAGGAACTAGGGAATAAATTAGTTTTGGATTGGTTTAATCAAAACTACGTAGTTTTGATGAGTTTCCGTCTAAGCTTAGACGCGTTATAGGTTATAGCATCGTATTCACTTTTCCCTTAAAAAAACACAAGAGTTGTTGTATCTAGTTTATATTTTAGTAAAGGAGAATATGTCAATGGTCTATGTGGTATATTAAAATATGGCTTTAAATCTTTAATCCTCCACTTAAGAAAAAATTATCGCTTTAGTCATTACTGTTTGCTAAGTCATTATCATTTCGTTTTGACTCAGATGTCTGATAAAAAATAAAAATAAAAAAAGGTAAGTTAAATAAGTAAAACTTTCATATTTAACTTTACAATTTAAAAAACACAAAAATCTCACACCAACCCTTCCCCTCCATGCCCTAATTCGCGAACAACAACCACATCCAAAATCCAGTGGCTAGCAACCACCGAGACACATAACATTCTGAATCATGTGACCCAACAACTTTCTCTCTCTCTCACTCTCTCCCCTCTTTGGCGCATCACAACCCCGTTTCCATCAACACCTCCGAATTAATTGAAATTGTTATGGCTAGATTGAGGGACTTCCTCGCCTACAACCGACCCAACTGTTCATGTGCAAATTATGGATAAATCAGTGCTGGGCAACCATGTTCAACCGATCACTCTGAAAATGATGGTGGTGGCCGCACACAAGATGATGGTTTTCGCTAACCCCTGACATGTTACGTACCATGCATGGTGGAGCATTGGTATGCTAAGTATATTGTGTAAAACGATTTTCAAAATGCAAAATTACACTATATAATATTGATTTCACAAGTTGTTGTGTACACACTTCCCTAATATGTGTTCTTAAAAAACATTGACTTTGTATAATTATGAAATTGTGTCTTAAGCCCTTTGAAGTAATTCCATTTCAAAGCAATCTTACATTCTATGGAAGAGATCCACGAGAATTGGTTGTCTTAGTTCTATGTATTTACCTACAATCTATAACTATTAAACTTTTCACTAATGTGTCTCATTAGTTTAAATATTTAAAATAATAACTACATTGAATCTATAGTTGCATTAATGATTATATTCATAACAAAGTTTAATACAAGAGTTGAATCGTGATGTTTAATAAATAACATTTACAGCAATAATGGAAATACTTTTAGTAATTGAATATTTAAACATGAAAAAAAAATAATAAAGAATATAATTATTACATATGAAGTATAATAAAGATATAGTTACATCATAAATGATTATATTCATGTCAATACTTAATACAAGAGTTGAAATGTGATGTTTAGTAAACGATATTAAAAACAATAAGTCAATAACTGAATATTTTCAGTAATATGCCCTAAACAGAGAAATAAAAAAGATCGGGTCGATACATGAACGAAAACAGTAGTTATATATATGAAGTAAAATAAAGAGAATGTTCATAATTGAGTACAACTTTTGATAATTGGATATGTTGAAATCTTATTTTACTAATATATTAAAGCAAGATGATTCTCTCCACATGTCCAAATTCTAGCTTATCTACATAGAATTTCATGTGATCACATTTCCATATCAATAATTTCCACATATTCACAATTATTTTTAATCCACTAAATTAAAATAAGCATTCCAATTTAATTCAATTAATTCTACAATTAAATCTATTTATTCAAATTAATGCAATTAACTCTATGATTAAGTATATTTATTTCAATTAATAACCACCTTGTCAATGATTTAATTTACTCTTGAGGAAAGAAGAAGAGCTGGTGAATGGTGATCAAACCGAATGT
The DNA here is from genome assembly GCF_021521415.1 of Bidens hawaiensis. Classification (NCBI taxonomy): domain Eukaryota; kingdom Viridiplantae; phylum Streptophyta; class Magnoliopsida; order Asterales; family Asteraceae; genus Bidens; species Bidens hawaiensis. Next base: position 1,395,143 of record NW_027491234.1, read on the forward strand.
TCTTTAAGTTTTTTTTATTTATTTATTAAGAAATGACATGAAAAATGCTATAAAAATATAGATATATCTGAAAATCATTTATAAAAAACACTCTAAAAGAAAAAAAAAAGTTCTTTAGAACAATTAGGAACATCTTACTAATATATTAAAACAAAATGATTCTCTCCACATGTCCTTATTCTAACCTATCCACATAGGATTCCATGTAATCACATTTCCATATCAATAATTTCCACATATTCACAATTATTTTTAATCTACTAAATTAAAATAAGAATTCCAATTTAATTCAATTAATTCTACAATTAAATCTATTTATTCAAATAAATGCAATTAACTCTATGATTAAGTCTATTTATTCCAATTAATAACCACTTTGTCAATGATTTAATTTACTCTTGAGGAAAGAAGAAGAGCAGCCGGTGAATGGTGATCAAACCGAATGTTTTTTAAGTTTTCTTTATTTATTTATTAAGAAATGACATGAAAAATGTTATAAAAATATAAATATCTTTGAAAATTATTTATAGAAAACACGCTAAAAAAAAGAAAAAAACTTCTTTAGAACAATTAGAAACATTTAAAAAACTTAAATACGCATGTTTAAAAAGAGATTTTCGAAAACTTAATGTGATACATTTTAAAACTGGTATGTATTTGTAAACTTAGTTTTCAATTAATATTACAAAATCTTTTACTAATATGTGTTTTTTATTTTTTTCATGTGTAATGGTTCATTTATGTTATATTAATTCTTATTTATTGCATTGTTTATTTATAAAGTATTTTCTTTTTATGTTATAGATATAGTTTAACATTTTTTGTAACATCTGAGGGTAAAAAACTTATGTCAAATATTAGTGTTGACTGAATGCGTAGTTTAAATTTTATATTGTTTGTTGATATGTTTTCCACCCGTGTGTAACACGGGCTATTATCCTAGTATATGAATATTTTAATTCAATTGAAAAATAATTTGTTTTTTTTCCTAATATAGGTGTGCATATTTTTTGTATGTTGGATTATGCTGAGATCAATTTTGGTCAAACATAAGTTAAGTTAAAGTTAGTAATTGGCTTGGAAGCTGGTCTTGTGCTTATGCGCTGGACCGGACTCCTTGTTAGCTTGACAATCTAGTCCTCGGTTGTGATCTGTAAAAATGAAATTGAGGGAGAGATGTAATTAGAGCCCTAAAAAATCATTTCCAACATTATCATCTTTCGTCTCATATCGGGATGCCTTTAGTATCTCATAACGTCTTTGAATCACCTTTGGTCTTCGTTGTTCGTTTGATTTAGCGTTTCATCACTCTGATGAAGCTGGTCTAGTTCTGGGATTCACAATGAATTCATGTGTTTTGTAAGATCATTATGTTAATGTTTGAGTTTCGTTTTTTGTTTTGTGTTTCATTTTGTTTCTTTGATCTTTTAAGTTTCTTGGATGAAACATTTGTGTTTGAGTTTAATAATAAGAGATTTTATATTTCTGACAGTATGCTGAAACATAACAAAAAAGTGTGTTCATCAATTAAGAATCGAACACTTAGGAAAGAAAATGTGTTTTTTTTTTCTTTTTCAAGGAAAAAGGAAAAATGTCTTGCATTTTGAATTAATATTATTTCCCATCTTGATTGGTAAAATGACTTGCCTAATGATGACCGATCTTCTTTAGTATTTCATATCTGAAACAAATTTTAAAAACATATGTTGCTTAGTTGTAGCACGTAAAAATATGCGAGCGAGAATAGTTACTAACCTCACACGCTTCGATATGTTACACAAATAGTTCTTTTTAAACTTTTTAGAGCATTCACATCATATCTTTATTTTTTGTGAGGTAGGTTTTAATAATGTATGGAATGGTTTAGGGTGTTATAAGTAAAGGAAAGAAAAAATTCAGTGATTTTTCTATACATTTGAAAAGTTACTATTTACCTCCTATAATATTTTAATATTTGTTGAAAGTGGTTGTGAGTAGAAAAAATGTAATAATAAAGATATAAAAAAATATTATTTAATTGAATAGAAAAGAAAAAATATAATGATTTTTAGTGTCATTTTAGATTTGGAGATATGAAAATGATGAGAATATAAATTAGATTAGGCTCAATAGTAGAGCACTCACTTTACTAGTGAAAGGAATGGGGTTCAAACCTTACTATCACCAATTTATATAGGAGATATGAGGGATGATCCTGGCTTGTCAGGGTTCGAGTCCTAATCTCACCCGGTTTTACCGGCTCCTCACTTTCATGCCGTTTGGCGGGATTGGGGGTCGGGTTTTATCCGGGGAATCCCTCAATAGGTGGACCGCTAGGGGCTCTGTCTGTCCGGACTCGTGGCCGGCTCGGGCTACCTTTAGCCATTGGGGGCTGCGTACGGAGTACCCGGTGTTACTTAGTTGGTCGTTAAAAGAAAAACAAAAAAAATAAAATGATAATGCTAGGCCTTAGAATTCGTGTGGGCTATAACGCTCTTTTGATTGAAAACGCTATTGGGTGCATAGATTAATGGGTAAATGAGCGTGATATTAGCAAAAGTGTTCTACTTCATGTCTTGAATAAGATCTCCGACCTAACATACACAAAGAAATAAAAATCCAACGAGGAGACGTGTTTCCAACTTTAAAAGTGGGATAAAAGTCTACAAAGTGTCTAGTCGAGACAAAATTATATTGAATGTGTAACCATATATGTAAAAAGGGATATTAAAAGTTGAGTACTACTTAACACACAACTACACAACTGATTAATCCTTTCATGGGTCGATGTCGGCAAAGAAAATAAATAGTGTATGATATACATATTTTAGAGGAAATTATCTTTGGAAGGATAATAAGCATAAACATATAATAAAAAAAACTTTCTATAAAAAAAATTATAATATGTAGACATCTAGCTATCATAGAATTCACATTATTAGCAGATAAATAAAATATAAAATATAACCAAATCTCATAAAACTATGAAAAAAATGATCATGTGAGGCTGAGTCTATGACAACGAGCTCAGCTGCGCCCAAGCTGTATGGTCATGTGAAATGTTGGAGGGAAATAAACGGAGGGAAATTACATGTGGTGTTAAAGATTGATAACACGTTGATTATTGCTTTGGCTAAAAAACTGGTATTTCATAGTTGGAGCAAGCATATAAAGTTGTGGTTTCTCTATTTACGAGACTATGTGGAATGGAACGAGTTAGCTGTGAAGCACATTAGCGGCAAAGAACAATCAACCGACATTTTTGCCAAAGCTGTCGTGAGAATTAAGTTTGATGAAATGCAATGTTTTCTCGGCGTTGAAGACCTCCTAGCCCCAAGTCAGAAATTAGAGGGTGATTGTTGGTAATTACCGTTTAATTAGGCTCATCATGTATAAGTGACTAAGTTAGACCTATTTTTGTTTGTGAGATTCATTAATGATATAATGGGTTTATGAGATTGTATTTAGACAATGTGTTGTAGGCTAACTAGCATGTGCTAGTTAAAGCGTCACATAAGCAGTGGGCTCTAACTAGTTCACCCTTTAACTAGCACCTTTTGATTTAACTAGCTAACCCTTTAAATATTGTATTATATTTATTTATTTTAAACTAAACAACACAAAAATGAAAATAAATATATCGCCAGGATGATAAAAAAAACTTCACACCTCCCATTGTACATACTTTTTCAATATGAGAAAAAAATAAAAATAAAATAAAAAAATTGCTTAAATTAAAATTAAAATAAAAAAGATACAAACCAAATTTCCAAAAAAAAATGAAAAAAGAAATACTGCAGCCAAAATTAATTTTGGCGATATTTGATACCTGGCTCGGATTCTTTATGTACTTCGAACATAGCACAGATCACCGTGATAGACGTGAGAGGGTTTTCTCAAGGAATTTAAAATATTTTTTCAATTGCCGTTCCATTTGTAGTTGTCTTTATCATGCATTTTTTTCAGTTGTGATTATTTAACGAGATAAGTTCATAAAATTTATCATCCAAGCTTTAAAAATGCAGCTTCATCTCGGGATTCATTGTAGATGACTAGATGTTGTTCTAGACGAGGAGGTTTCTCACCGCCTCCTTGCTTTTATCATTAAACGGGCGGACGAGGTAGGTCCTCCGGTTCATCAAAGTCTTAGTCGACACCACACTCGTTTAAGTTTATATGAGAATGAGCATTCGGTGCTGAGTGAGACGAATTTGGTTCTTCTTATTAGATTCGTCTTGGATTGTTTAGATGCTTGAGCGACATGCATTGGCAGTGCATGCAGGGGGCGGATGCAGCTCACAAACTAGGGGAAGAATCCGTTATCCCTCAACTTTTTGTCGGTAGTGTAATTTTTTTTCTTTTTAGGCCGGTTTTCATATTTCATTACCCCTGAAAAATACTACGTTACTCCTATTTGTTTAAAGCCCAACTAATTTAAAATTTCAAATTAAATAAAACCCAAACAAAGTTTATAGCCCAAAGCAAATAAAAAGCATTAACCTTTTTTTCATTTGTTTGAACGAGAAACATCAAAAAAAAAAAAAAACCAGGCTCAACAGAATTATCATTTTGAGGTTGAAGTTCTTAATACAGTTTTGGATATGTGAATTCAAGAAGTTAAAAATAGATTCAGTGAGGCCTCAACTAATTTGTTAAAAAATAAGTCCGGTTTAAATCTATGAGATTTGTTTTTCAAGCTTGACATATCTAAGATAGTGTCATTTTCGGAGATGTATCCGAATGATTTTAGTAATGAAAAAAGAGTGTATTTCAGGTGATCATACGATCTTTTATAACACTTTAAATTAATATAATAAATTTGCAACATTGGGTAAAATGCGTGACCTTGCTCGTGTAATGGTGGAAACCGGAAAACACACCACTTTTCCTTTGATTTGTCGAATATTGAAGCTAGCGTTGGTTTTACCGATTGTAACCGCAACCATTGTAATATATTTTTTGAAAATGAAGCTTATCTGTACGGGTTTGCACAAGCAAATTAGTGATGAGTATTTGAACAATGCTTTAATTTATGGGGTCGAAATAGAAACGCTTGATAAAGTAAAGAGAAGAAAATGTAATGGCTCGATTTCAAGCTTTCAAAAACCGAAGAGGAGAAATTCGCACCCATGTGTTTATTTTATTTATTATCGTGTTTCTACTTTTATTTCGTTTACATTGTATGAAATACGATAAAAAAAATTTTTTGAACGTTACCCCTGAGATTTATGTCTAAATCTGTCACTGGGTGCATGATGCTAATTTGTTGAAATCGGAAGTAGATTCCAAGCATCTACCAACGCAAATGGGTGTGATCTTTCGGAACTATATTGTTTATAGGCCTTAAACATCATGTCGAATTCAGTTGAACCGCTTGCTCTATTATGATTGTTTGTAAGTGTTGTAAGCCGGTTGTAAGTGTTGTTAAAATTGGTGATTTTCGATCGCATTGCCACCCATTTGCCGATTAGGGTGTTAGGCTTGCGGTATTTCACCCCGACCCATTACTTGAAAAAAATAGCACAAATACATACCAAAAAAATTCCTATCTTGACTATCACCTTTTACATAAATAAAAAAGTAACATTAGTAGTCCCAAATTTAATAATTTACATTTGTAAGAATAAGAATAACTGGTAATGGTGTGTTCTGTGACATTCGTGACAAAACCACGTATGTCATAGCATTTAATTATCGAATAAGCGATTAACCTCTTATTAAACGAACGAATAACCAAACGGGTTTGGTTATGACCAGGATATCCCCGGGGGGAGAGGGCATCTATTAGTGATATACGTATATTATAAGCCACCCTATTGATATTACCTCTTGTTTTTCTTCAATCCCATGTTACTTTTCACAACTTATCTTCCATCTTATAAGTCTTTATTGTTAAAACTCCAATATTGTAATTTTATTGTTAACCAAAATTTTCATTCTCCAAATTTATTTTCCATTATTAAATTAAATCTTCCATTAATAAATTTAATTTTTATCATTAAATTGACTTTTGATTGAATCTCCATGGAAATCCATAACTCGATCACTCACTTTATTTATTGATTAAGTTTCGTTATTTAGTGGAAATTAAATGGTGATTCATAAATATTTCTACTCCCCACTTTGATTTTTGATACACCTTGAAAATTTTGAACGTTATAATGATAAATTCGTAGTTGTTAGAATAGTCATGGTGGTTCATGCATTTCTAGCATCGCGCTTATCTTATTTTATTATATTATTTCACATCTTATATTTGGTATCACGGTTAATTTAAATTTTTGTTATTTACTTGAAATTCCATTATAAACCATCGATAATTTAATTTACTTACTTCCTAATATTTAAAACAATTTTGTGGAAAAGAAAAATCCATGAATTCCCAATTTAATCTATTAACGATTCATTCGAATACATACATTTTCGCATTTTCATTAATATATCAATTATTAATTACTAATTATTATAATATTTTAATTTTGTAAATCGAATTAATCTCATCTCAAATTCACAATTTGAAAAGCTATAACTTTATATCAATTTCTCTTTAATTTCATAAGTTTCTCAAACTTGACTCATCAAAATTTTCATTAACTTTGTTTAAACTTATACTCTCGATCTTAAGAATTTCGTTCCTAATGAATACGATCTTTAAAGATTCCACATGTTATTAACTATTTTGAGATTTGTTATAAATTAAACTTTTGCGCATTTCATCTCCTGAATAAAGTTCCTTTCATCAAGGTAGACTTACTAGAATCTTGTACCTCTATCTCAATTCCTTATTCTCGATTATCACAATTCATAATAACATCTGTTTCAAGAAATCCGTTCCCTTTCAATCCCCGAAAACTTTTCTTTTATAAGCAAAAGATGTTTTAGAACTTACACTATTTTACTAATCAAACTCGAATATTTATTGATTATCTTCTGAATTTATACTTAAATTATCAAAACATTTGCTTTCTCTTAAAAATTTTGCTTTCAACGTTTTCTAACCCACATGATGAAACGGATTATGTGGACCATCCGACAATAAGAATTATCACACCCCAACCTAAGGTGAAATTGTCGGAGCGTGATCCGGTTGCTCACAGCTCGAAGATACTATCATAATGTAAAAGTGAGAATATCTAATTAATTATTTTAATTCAATTATACACACACGTTTACAAACATTACAAAACAATTCAAATAAATGATTATAAACATGATATAACGATCGTCTTCATTATAACCTATGGTCTTGACTAAATATCCATACTTCAATTTAAGCAACCTGCATATGCGTAGAAAATGGAGTTTGTCATCATCAATTTTGACATAACAAATAATATATATATGATAGATAATTGATAAATGATAAGTGATAAATGCGCAAACCAACCATGTGATAGTAATCAATCAAATCATAACAAAACATGTATATAACCAAATCGTGCTAGTGTGCCAATGAATCGTTGCTAAGCGAATCAGGCATTGATTACAATGACTAAAATTGTCGGTTTACCTTCGCCAAGTGAATCGAGCTTCGGTTACTAAGACGTTCGTATGATCAAACTAATGAGAATCCAAGACTTGTAGAATACAAACACACTTAAACAAATAGCAATTAGCAAATAGCATTTAATTGATACAACACACAATGATCACGTTTACGATTGTTTGAGATATATACACGATAAAAAATATGAATAAGTACGCATATGTCCCCAAAAAGTTTGAAAACAGTATATAAAAAGGGGAATGATCAAACTCACCTGATCGAATAAGCCAACGAGAATGAATACGACAAGAAAGTGAAAATCACGCTCCTCGCGAATTACCAACAAGGATCCTAATTAAATAATATAATATTATGAATGAATTATAAATGATATAATACGTATAATGGATTTAGGATTTCGATGTGATTTGAGTTACAATTATGATTAGTACGTTATGGATTGAGCGATTGATCTCTACGGATTATTGTTATCATTTGATTATAAAAATCATTGTTTATCGTATAATCGAACTTACAAATAATTAGTTTGAATAAATGATAAACGCTTAATTATATAACTATCATAAAATTTATATTTTGGAAATCCTAACGAATTTTAATGGTAAAAATATAGTTAACACTTTTAATACGTTTAGTACATTTATTATAGTTTTGTTTTAAAAATAGCACACACACACACACACACACATATATATATATAATATTAAATAAATATGAGCAAATTTATAAAGACGTTTTACAACGAGGAACATCAATATTAGTGTCGGTTTTTAATAAAATAAGGATGATTTATTAATAATATATATATACACGAAACTTGTAATGAGACTATTTGACACGAAACGTTTACTTTATGATGTCGGTTTAAATAAAATATTGCTCATTTAATTTTTAATATTAATTATAATATATTATAACCATTAAAATAAATTAAATCAATAAAGAAATAAAAATAACAAAACTTTGGGCCGGCCGGGACTCGAACCCGCGCCTATGGCCGGCTCCAGATTGAACACACACACACCAGCCAGCTGCACTGGTGTGTCAGTTGGTATTGGAACAATAACTATATTATTTATACAATATCAGTTAAAACCCAAACTTGATTAAGAACCCTAAATCAACAATCGTCCAATTCGTTTAATGAATTGACGTTAGGGTTATTGTGAAGCACAACAAGACGAACCTATACATATAAATTATTACCTCAATCGTTGATTATACACGGGTCAGTTTGAATTAACAGGGCCGGCAAAGGACGACGACGAACATGTATATGCAACCTTCGTTAATCCAATTAACAATTGGGGTTTGATTGGCATTGGTCTTAGGGGTGTGCAGACCAGATTAATTGAACTATTATCACTTCTAGAATATATAATTGATTTTAGGTTAGGACGGTTTATACAATATATCAATACATATTATAACGGATCTTGTTTCTTAATTAATTGAGTCGGTTTGGCCGAAATTGATTCAATTCCTAGTTTGAATGAAGATTGTGGCAAAAGTTAACTAAACAAGTCATGGTTTGGGTAAACGGGTCATAGGTTACGGGTTACGGGTTCAGGGTTAACGGGTTATAAAACAATATGTAAAAATTTCAATTTAGTCCCTGAGAATTTGATATGGATACAATAAGGGATTAAACTTTGTATTTTGGGTTAAAAATGTACACTTTCCAAAGTTTAAATATATTTTAAATAAATATAGTAAACAAATATAAATTATAGAATAATTTCTTGATAAGCGCGATACTTTTCCGTGTTAAAATTCCTCGAACATAAAACGGGTCGGGTAATAAGTATAAGGTTGTATGTGAAAAACCGAGTTGTTACAAGAATAATTATGGTCGCGAACATAATAGCCAAAAGCTAGAAAGTGAAAGAACAAGGAGATATGACGAGTTAATGGTCCACACGCATACAAAGTCAAACATCTAAGAGTATGTCTTTAACAAAATAGCCAAAAGCTGAGAGAATTATGATGGACAGAGGGTACGACGGCTATGGAATGCTTCTTAGGGTTTATGTTAAGGTTTGTGGTAGAGGTTTAGGTGTTGTCTATATAGGAAAAGCAAAAACGAACTAATTATGGGCTTGTTACTTGATTAAGTAAGAATATATGATTTTAAATGAAAGAATCACTGAAATAATCAAAAAGATCATCCCTTGATCATTAAGAAACGATTTGGGAGTTGTATTTTAGTTATATTATGATTAATTGGTCTTTACTTCTCTCAAAAGTGCCTAAAATAACCAATTTTATACCATAAACGAGTTTAGAAACAAGATTTTCACGAACAAAATGTGCAAGTGGTTCACCGCGCTGCGCGGCCAGCCACAACGCCGTCGTGCGGCGCTCCAGTGGTGAGGATAGGCAGGTTTCATAATTTGTCACTATTCGTCCCTGTGTTTTGATTTTTGATCATTTATTCAACTATTACTTATATAAATCGTAAATAAACATAGTGTGAAACATGAAAGACTTTAAATGAACATTAGGAAAACTAAATACTTATGATTATTTGATTTTTCAATTATGATAAAGATCTAAAAAAATTTTGGTCGGGTTAAATGTTGGTGCATTTTGTGACCGTCGCTATGCAATTCTGTTCAGCGGAAACAAAGTACGAAGTTAGAACAACTTCGCCATAGGCGAAGTTGTAACAACTTCTGCTATAGGCGAAGTTAGAACAACTTCGCCTACTGGCCCAAGCCCTGCCCGAGAAGTTGTTTTGTTTATATATATATATGTGTGTCTTGTTTAGGTTTGGTGATCCAGAAAGTTAGAGTGTTTTGTGATCAGTTCAAGTAGCTAGAGAGAAACAGAGAGGCAGAGTCGTGTGGGACGGCCCGAGGTAGAGCTCACCTCGGGTCGGCCGTTATTTGTTTTCGTGTTTGGTATGTAATGTGTTTCGGTTATTATATAAAAGATCTGCAGATGTGTTTATCCCATTCGTGTGTTTGTTCGTGTGTTTGTGTGTAATCGTGTTCTTCGTATTCTACACCATAAACGAGTCTAGGAGGATTCCGCACTCCTAGACCTTGTGCGGATCTCGTATCGATCGGCGACGCCCCGAGGGGCCTTACATTAAATGTACATGAATACGGGTTTGAAAAATCCAAAATGTTACAAAGTTGATCATTAAAACTCCATTCGGTTTCCTAAATGAGTAAACTAGCTTAATATAGTTCGTTTTTGCATATATTATATAAACAACATCATATTCTTCTGCTACAAACTTCTCTAAACCCCAAATAAATATCCCTAGCCGTCACTTGCCTCTGCTCATTATAAACTCTTTGGTTTTTTTGCTTATTTGTTGAAGATACAAGTTTGTTCGTTCGACTTTGCTTATAATTAGACCTTTGACTAATCTTATTGATCAATCCTCTCACTTTCTGGGTAAGTTGTAAACTAAGAAATCGTTCATATATATTCCCTAGTCAATAACCTTCAATCAATTTCGGTGGTTGAAGGGTTTTGATTGGTCAATTCGTTTAAAACTCGTTAAAGGGCAAAGTAGTCAACAAGTTTGACTTTATGTTTTCTCTTAACGTTCGGTCCAGAAGACTTTTATTCTTGTAACAAAATTTTAAGGCTACTGAACAAAACTCGACTTTCGACTCGCTGCTCGGATTCTGGTCAGTACCAACTCGCTTAAACGTTTAATTTAACATAACTTGAGTTCTAAACGTCCGTTTGGATTGATTCCAGCAGCAACGAGTTTGTTTTTACTTATATTATCATATCTCAAAGTTTCAAGTTTTGATTGCTTATCTCGTTTGACACGTAGTGGACGATTCGTTTAAATCTTAGTTCGTTTATCATATATATATTAATCACTTGCCTTCAATCTAAGGTGAGTTTGATCATTCCCCTTTTTAACTAATGTTTTCAAATGTTTTGGGGACATATGCGTATTTATTCATATTTTCTATCATATATTATATATAAACTCGTAAACATAATCATTGTGTGAATATCAATTAAATGCTATTTGCTAATTGCTAATTGTTACTTATTTAATTGTTTACTTTATCGCATTTGGAGAGGTCCTACATATTCTCATATTAGTAATATTATACGACCGTTTTAGTAACCCGAGCCCGATTCGCTTTGCGAAGGTAAACCGACAATCTCAGTCACTGTAATCAATGCCCGATTCGCTTGGCAACGATCCAGTAGCACAGTAGCAAGTCTTTGGTTTGTAATTGGTTTATTATGGTTTGATTGATTATTACCACATATGTTTTTTTACGTATTTAACATTTATCATTTATCATTAATTTATCATATATATTATTGTTGTGTCAAAATCTGGTGATCATCTCACTCAACATGTGTTGTTGACAAACTCTTTTATTTTCTATGCATATGCAGGTTGCTTTGAATTGAAGTTTGACATGAAAAGGACACTTAGACAAGACCTTAGGTTTTAATGAAGAAAATCGTTACTTATGTTTATATTCACTTAATTGAATTGTTTTTGTCATATTTGTAAACTATGTGTATTCTTTGATAAAATAATTAATTATATATTGTCATTTATACTCATGATAGTGGTTTCAAGCTGTGAGCAACCGGATCATACCCCAGCATTTTCGCCTTAGGTTGGGGTGTGACAATAAGCAAGCATCTAACTCCATGAATGACTCTAATTCCTTGCAATCTGAGCTATGCTTGCTTTCCTGTAATGTGGGGGAAAATACGTCAGCGATATGCTGGTGAATCGTTGACTTTGAAAAACTTTTATAAATCTTTGACTGACAAGATACTTTTCTTTAACAAACTCAGGAGAAACGTCTTTAATTTCTGGGAACTTGTGCCACTTTCCATACACACACAATTATGGTTCTCTGGGAACTGATTCCCATTGGAGAACTTTCGTTATGACTGCTAGCCTGCGGCCACGTAGCCTAGGCGTGACACCCGTAGTTGGTACCTGCTTTGAAAATGTATCAAAGTTGCGGGTTATTAGCGGAAGTCTTTGTATATAGAATATTTATTTATTTTGAAAACTTCTCGGATAGTAATATCCAAGTGATTGGTCTACAAACCTTATTTGATCTTATTTGCAATATTTTAATAATTAAAAATTGGGCCATCTCCATAAGCGAGCATCTAACTCCATGAATGACTCTAATTCCTTGCAATCTGAGCTGTACTTGATTTCTTGTAATATGGGGAAAATACGTCAGCAATATGCTGATGAATCGTTGACTTTGAAAAACATTTATAAATCTTTGACTGACAAGATAGTTTTCTTAAACAAACTCAGCAGAAACGTCTCTTATTTTTGGGAACTTGTGCCACTTTCCATACACACACAATTATGGTTCTCCGGGAACTGATGCCCATTGGAGAACTTTCATTATGACTGCTAGCCTGCGGCCACGTAGCCTTGATTGATAGGCTAAATAGATATGTTTGGATCCATACACATGTGAACTAGGTCTGAGTTGCTTTTATTTTCTGCCTTGTGACTTAATGATCACGCAATCCCGTAAATTTAGAGATCAGGTAAATCTCATATAAACATTTGACTGACTTGTTAAGATAAACAACCAGTTTATCTTATGATTTACTGTAAAAGGTTTAACGTATTCACATGTGATTGTCATTTTTGAATGATGTGGTGATTTCGTTTGAGAAACTTTGTGAATGAATGATGATTGACCAATAATAAAATAGGTTTGTATAAATACCCGGATCGTCTTTTGATCCAGCTACAGACCTTTAGTCTGGTTTTGATAGCTTTAAACCTTGATGATCATTTGTTTAAATAAAATATTTAGACCTATAGTGTTTTCATTTATTTACAAATCATGTGCTGAGTTTCTTGTTCATGAAGAAACATTTATTGACAGATTTCTTCTTCAAGAAGAAACATTAAATGACTATAATCTTTGTATGTAAAATCTTATGTTTCTTAATCACGAAGAAACTATATCCCTTGCATGTAATATTTCTTAATTGTGATGAAACTATATTTGTCTATCTCATATTGTATTTAAAAGCTTATGTTTCTTAATCATAAAGAAACATTATTTTAGCTATAACCTTTGTATGCATAAATCTTTTGTAAACATATTTATGATCAAGGTTTGGGCTATACCCCTGACTTTGGTCTAAGCCATAAAATAATAAGAGTAAAGTGCCAAAATTGTCCTTGAGGTTTGGTCAATTATGCGAATTTCGTCCAAAAAATTTAATTTTTGCAATCAGACCATTGAGGTTTCTCATTTATTGCCAATTACGTCAAAATCGTTAACTCCGTTTAATTTTATCGTTAAGTCAAGGATAAAACTGACTTTTTATTAAGGTATGAAAGGGTATTTTGGACTTTTATCATCCTCATCTTCTTCATATTGTAACCCTAATTTCACTTTACCAAATCATCACCACCAGACACCATATGTTTGCGTGGTTGGCTCTTCTTGCTAATACCAGAGAACGCAGCCATCAACCTGGTCCGCCACCACCGCCGCCCATATCCACTAGTCCATCCGTCCATGGTTTCCTCTCCTTATCATTCTCAATCTCCTTCCAAGAACTCTCCCTCCGCATCCAGAAAAATTGTATACTTTTCCTCCAAAATGACCATCTCCACTTCCGATTCTAGGGTTTCCCTTCCTTTCCGATCTCAAATCTCAATTCCTTAGGCGCCATACCTCGCCCAGCCGCTGCACGCTTCTCTCCCAATTGATCGTACGATGTGTCGTCTCTGATTCTCCCTAAACTTTGTTCGACAGCTTAGTAACAAGGCTCGAAGGAACGACAACAACATCAGCGTCACCCGCTTAGATCGTTGCCTTTCGAAATCTGAATCAATCAAAATTTTTTATTGATGTTGAATTGTTAATCGATTAAGAGTAATGGTGTTGTATACCTGCAAATACTCAGTCATAAAGCTATGGGGTAAATAGTATTTCATAATATTAATATAATTTTCATATTAGATCGGATGGTTGCAGGTGGTTCATCTCTGTTTGACTGCTTCTTCCCCAAAGAGAGAAGGTAAAGGGATTTTAAGGATTAAAAAATAAAATAAAACAATTAATAATGTAAAAAGACAAATATGCCTCTAACTTAACGATGGAATTAAACGGAGTTAACGATTTGGACGTAATTGGTAATAAATGAGAAACCTTAATGGTCTGATTGCAAAAATTAATTTTTTTGGACGAAATTCACATAATTTACCAAACCTCAAGGACGATTTTGGCATTTTGCTCTAATAATAATAAAATAATACTTAGGCAGAACCCCTACCTTACACGGGTATTCGGAATTTATACGCCTAAGCTTGTATGGGCAATACTTCTACTCCCTATCGCGTATTAAGGCTGAAACCGTCGAAACCTTGGGGCTTGGCACGTACTACGAGAACCGGTATGCAAAACGATACTAAACGTGTGAACCTGAGGTGATTGGTGTGAGAATGAAAGTGTCGTGGACCTCCCTATTTATACTTGATTTTGGACTTCTTCGCGTCGCGAGAAGGTCCGTTCGCGTCGCGCGAACCGCCCTTAGGTTTGCTGAGTCATCGGTAGGGTTGCCACGTGTCACGCATGCAGATCTGTTACTTCGCGTCGCGCGAAGGAATACTTCGCGTAGCGTGAAGCCGTACTATGTCGGTTAATGCATTTTGTCTTTCGCGTAGCGCGAAGACTTGAAGCCTAAACCTTCGCATCGTGCGAAGTGCAATGTGCGCCATGAAAACGCCCCATTACTCCCATCGCCCGAGTCCGTGTCCTTGCATGTGCACGTCGGGTGCTTCGCACCCTCCGCTAGGACGAATAGTGATTAGCCACATAAGAACATTACTATGGAAACTCTCTTCCTTATAAAGAGCTTCAATTTCTTTTCTTCTTTCTATGTGGGATGAATGTTATCTTTCCTATTTATACCCATGTAGAATGCTTCCATTTTCTTCCATATTTCCATGTGGAATGGATTTTCTTACTTCCTTAATATTCTATTTTTCTTATCTCATTTTTTCCATTACTTTTCTTGTGAATATTTTTAATCCTTCAACTTTCAAAGTTGATATTTTTAGTCCAAAATAATTATGGGATTTTCTAGGATGTTACATTCATTACCTCTCTTTTCAAACTGTTTACGAACTTTTGGGGTGAAAAACATGTTTATATACGTTTATCTATCTGGAAACGGTTCAAGATATGAATTATCTAAATGTTTATATACGAAAAGTCCCCATAAACTTAATGATTAACTACGTGCTGATGAAAGGTGAATAGTATTGTTGATTGATAAACTAGATGGAGATATTACGAATGCCAAAACATTATGAAATTACGCGTGACTACATGTTTATACAAACACGCTATGTAATGTTGAGCACAACAAATTGAGGAATAAATTTTTCTGTGACGGCCATGGGTATAACGTGATATGTGAAGGCCAAAGGGATAGCGCGGTCTATAATGGCCATGGGGATAACGTGGGCAGTGGAGGCCACGAGGTTATTGTGGGCGGAAGCGGGGCCACAGTAGTAACAAACTAAAGTTAAGTATGACCTATGTGCCAAGTTCTGCTGCATGCCAAGTTCTGCTGCAACTTAATAAACTAAAGTTGAGTATGGTTTATGTGCCAAGTTCTGCTGCAACTTAATAAACAAAGTTGAGTATGGCCTATGTGCCAAGTTCTCCTGCAATTTAATAAACAAGGTTGAGTATGTCCTATGAGCCAAATTCTGCTGCAACTTAACAAACTAACTTAATTATGGCATGAGTGCCAGGAAAATACTGTGATTATACATACTGAGGACGGAAGGGGGGCCACAGTGATTGATTGTGCGTGGGAAATACTATATATATATATATATATCAATAATATATATAAACGAAAACCCTAAAATCCTACGTGTCGCGATGTGGTCGCTCCCCCTTTTATGGAAGCCACCAGATTGCTTAATTTTTAAATGGAGGTCTCTCATTGATTTAACCCAAATTCATGGGTATGAGTCTTACCAAACCCAGATAGCTCTTAAACGGGTTATAACATCTCATTAAATTAAAAATTAATCTTACCAATTATTTGATATGAAAATCTTATAAAATTAGGATATACTAAAAGTTAATATCCCATTTATTTAAAAGAATATATTATTTATAATTAAGAAACAATTTTATAATAAAGAAAATAAACGGGTAATGAGTATCACCAAACCCAGATAGTTTTTAAACCGAATTATAACATATCATTTATTTGTGAAACCATTATATCATCAAACCTCAAGTATATTAATTATTAACTTTCTTACAATAAATTAAATTAAAATCCAAATATACATATATAAATATTAAAACGAATAATGTAAAACAACCCCCGTAATACGGGGGATAAAATCTAGTATATATATACACACATATCTATATACATACTATGTAGGTGTGCGTGGGAAATAATATATATATATATTATATATATATATAGACACACACACACACATACTGTGTAGTACTTGATTTAGTTACTTGAAACCTATTGTGGGCGGAGGGGGGCAACGACGGTTGATTTTACGTGGAAAACGGATGCACATAGCATGAACGAACTGTCACGATCACATCATAGTTTTTTTCATATTTATATCATAAACATACAAACATACATATGTACATACATACAAACGTAAATACATATTTACATACGCACGAACATACAAACTATGATTGTGTGGTACACAGAACTGATTTCGTTGAAACTTATGAGACTCACTAACTATTCTTAGCTGACCTATTTAGAACATGCTTTTCAGGTGTATAGTTACTTCAAGTATATTGCTTATGTGTTACGTGTTTGGAATGTTGTCGAGATTATGTAAGTTGATGCAAGTGAACTAGTAAGGAGTAAAGCAGTTAGAGGACTGGCTTGGATTTGTATCATCTAGTTGTAGAAGAAGTCAGAACAACGTAATATATTGTAAATTAGTTAATATTGTTTCTTTATAAACAATGTATTTGATTCCAGTTGTGTCTGCTACATTACCGTTTTACGCTTCCGCAAATCGCTTAACGGGGTGTGACATGTTCTAACACGTTAAGCCACGCACGTGCCAACACAAACTCCTCACTTGTCAATGTACCTCTCGATGTTCTTTTGATCCGACATTTTATTCATGATTTTTTTTTATTTCAAAAACAAACCCACTCGTTTTTTTTTTTGTTTTTTTTTTCGTGTTTTCATTTGGTGGTGGTCGGTTGTGTTTGAGTAAACATCTCGGGTAATGTTTGGGTTTCGGGGATGACTTGTGACATTTGGGATGAGAATTGGATGTCGGTGATGGTTGTGGGGTTTATGGGGTTGCCATTATTGGTTGATACACCACTCGTTTGTTTGTGTGCTCTAAAAATAGGGGTTACTTGGATAGACCAGTTGACGGTTAGCCCACAATGGGTGCCTCAAATTCAACGCATTCATGTTCGGGTTCATGGTGAAAGCTAGAAATTTGAAGATGGAGATAGAATGGTGTGGTATGTGCATGTTAAAATAGTGTCGCGTCATACGTAGTGCATAAAATAGGTTTAAAAATGGTCCACTAGATTAGTTTTTGAAAAAGGGCCCCACCTCCAACATTATATAGCCCGTTGCCTTCCACTTTGGCGCCCTTTTACTTGGAGCATGGCAGTATTGGTTTTTGGGTTTTATTACATTTGCTATTACTTTTGGCCAAGTGGATCACCATCACATAGCCACGATTAAGGTTATAGGATGATGGATTATTATAACCGAGTTTTGAGTTAGTTTCTTAATTATAATAATATAAAAGTTTATCATGTATTGCGTCTTAGTTGTATGTTTCTGATTATCAATACGTTTATGAGACAAGAGATTGCAATGATTGCATTTGGAGCCGCCTCTTAAACTCACGTACATTTCAAATAACTTAACAATCGAATTCTGTATTCTGTAACCAATCAACGTTGTATCGAGACATATGAAATACAATATTTTTTTGGGGACGCCCTGCAAATATTTTGAACATTGGCAAACTTCTTGTGTATGACCAAAGGGTTTAAGGTCCCCAGTTCGGGATGTTCTCTGAGGCTTCATTCACCATTTTCACAAGTGTAACCTGCCAAGTTTTGTAAATTAGTTTGACCTTGAAAGTCAAAGTCAAATAATGATGCAAGTGATGAAACTAAAGCCTACCACACTTTCAGGAACACCAGGTGGAGGAAGCGAAAGGTTTCTTGGAGGGTAGACGTCACCATACGATCTTTTGTCAAATCTCCACTCGCCAATTTTTCCAGGCATAAAATTTCCCTGTAATAGTTCAACATATTTTTTTAATATTATGTTTTATATATTATTTTTACAAAACGAAGAGTTGCTTAATAGGTACCTGCATATCATAATCACATCCATACGTGTAGTGAAGTATGAATTTATCGTCAATTTCTGTGTCCCATGGAGGCTATTAAATATAACAAGAAATATTATTATTTAGTAAAGTTATTACTCATGTAAAACCAAAATTAAATATTATCAAACCTGAAGCATAAAATCCTTGTATAAAATGTTACCAACGTCATGCAAAGCAGATGCAACAGCATAAGCATACCTACATATACGACTCCAATATATCTTACTTTAAGAACAACAACAATAATTAAACCTTTATTCTTCAAAAGTCGAAAATCTAACATTTCAAGGACCCAACCGAAAGCCTTATCAACTTCCGGGTCTGTTTTCATTGACAACGATACGTTCATCCATGTGGGAGCTATTTTTTTAAGAGATTCCTAAATCCAAAAATAAAAAAATATATATGAAAAAATCATACCTTTATAAAACTGTTTTCATAAGCGTAAGTAGAGTTAATTACAAATATGGTCTCTGGGTTTGGGCAAAGTAACAATTCTCTGGAGTCTAACGTTTAAAGTAACAAGTTTGGAGTTTGAGGTTTCAATTTGTAACATGTTTGAGGTTTAAGGCTAACTTCGGTTAACTTTTTATTAAGTTTAGGGAAAATGGACTAAATAACCTTATAACATTTTTGTTACCTTCATAAGCCTTAGACCCCAAACTTGTTTCAAAATCGAAACCTTAAATCCAACTGATTTTAAACGTTTTGACTCCAAAGATGCTATTTAGCCCAAAGCACAGGGGCCATGTGCCCATCTGTGTAGTCAATACATAATTATATAATTATATGCACCTTTTCAATAATAACGGGTGAATTTCCAATAGGGTCAATATTGGTAATTGGTCCCTTATTTTCCGGGAAAAACTTTCTAAGAAGTTGCTCGTTTTCTTTAGGTTCGATGTAAAAGAACGGGAATGCGGCTCCAAGGCCGTCATGGGACAAATTTGGTATTGGTTTTACAATAAGGTGATCGGGCTCGGACATGAATATCTGCTTGTTGAAGCCATTGCACAAATGCCCAAGGTCTATTTAGGACTATGTAACCCTAAAAAATACATGAAAATAATTAGTACTTAAGAAAATAATTACCTAATAAATAACCTTAAAGCACATTTTTTATCAACCACCTCACCAGAAGTTGACTTTTAAAACTACAACTCCAATCGATGACTCTGTCAAGATGGCTGGTTGTTGGGGTGTGCATGTGTCGATCTTAGACTAAAAAAAACCAAAATCTAAAATTTGGTTTTGGGTTTATAAATTCCGTTTGGAAATACATATTTAAATTTGTAATATCAAACCAACAATTTTGCCAAAACTCTATACCCTAACACGTACCCGTTAGTTTTATTAAAATTATTGGTTGATTTGAGTTTAAATTTGTAAATTTAGGAAGTATAAATGTGATAGAATGATTTCTCAGAAGAATAATTGAACCGATAATTTTAATTTATATTTTCGCTATGTGACCCAACCCAACCCGACCAATCCAAAAAATTAATACTTAAGAGATAATTAGCCCTAAAAATGTCCCACACATGAAAAACATTCTCTTGGCCACTACTAAGGGCACCAATATGATAGATTCCAAGAATCATACCTTATCTGTACCCTCTGGAAGCGGCTGAGCAACAAAAGTAGGAATCTCATCCATAAACTTATCGGGTTTACCCAAATGCAGGATCCGCGTGAACCCACCCATTTCACAATCAGCCCCACATTGTTTCTTCATCTTCTTAAACCAATAGTATATAACTCTTGTCTGCCATGTATTATAAACCGAATCAGCTGCCGTAACTGCAGTATGAAACAACCTCTTCTTGTTAGTCAAAGCTGACTTCCTATCGTCGGGCATCTTGATAACCGGGTCAAAACCAAGAACCCCTTGTGATGAACCCGAGAGTTCTTGCGTGAATGAAGCATTGACGGAAGTGATGATGTTGTATGTGATCAGAGCTACTGAAAATGTTATTATTAGAAAGAAGAAGTAACTGCCACAAGTACCCATGATGTAAAATTGAATCTTTTTGAATTGATTTAAAGTTTTTACATTTGGGAATATATTATTTTGGTTCTTAGGAAGAGGGCAGTGGGGAGAAGATCAAGAACAAAAGTAGTAAGCTGTTGTAACTTGTAATACATGCATAGTGTGTGCGAGAGTAGTTATTTATACTTTTGGTTATTAATGCAGGCTCATATGATATGTCAATGTCTCTCCCTACAATACAATATCTTTTTTAAATAAAACTCTTTGTAATTTCGAAAAAGTTTGAAAAAACACAAAGCCTTTTTTTTTTGCAGCTATGATATGAAAGAAAATGATGTTTTTTTTGTCTTTTTACTTTATGTTTTAAGTAACAAGATAAAGTCTTTAAAAACCTATATCGTTAAGAAAAGTAATAATCTGTAGTTGTGATATGAAAAGAAAATAGCGTTTGATATATAATATTAATTACATATTCATAAATGATCATATTCATAACAATATTTAAAATAAGAGTTGAATTGTGCTTAGTAAATGATATTCATCATTTTAGTTGAATACTTCTAGCTAATAATTTCATGTTTAAAGCTAGGAAAAAGAAGACTCTATAGATACAAGAAGTGTGTGAAAGAGGAAAAACAATATAATCAGTACATATGAAGAAAATAAAGTTATAGCTGTCTTTTATAAATAGTTATATTCATGACAATATTTAATACAAGAGTTGAAGTGTGATGAATTAATAATAGTGAAATAGACATTGTAAGGGACGGCCCACACCATTCACGACATGAATGGTGGTCACGAGAGAGCGGGTTCCGGCACCTAAATTTCACTGGCAACCCTCGAAATCTAGAACCTTTTGAGCAAAGTTTGAAGAACCAATATTTCAAGTAAATGTAGAACTCTAAATATATCTGATAAAAAAAATCATAAACATGGGCCTTTTGAGATCTATGTATTAAGACAGGAACATTATGAATCTTGAGATTTATGATGTTAAACCTGCAACAAAAACTGGCCCTATATTAAATGTAAACACGATACAGAGAGAGATGGTCTCTAAATATGGTTAGAGCTAATCATACAAACATAATTACAATAAATGACATTAATAATATAAACTAATATTGCCCCTCAATTCTAACGATAGTAGGATGAACACGCAAACTGGATCGAAAAGCCCGGTGAAGATGGCATGGTAGATATTTGGTTAAAATATCTGCACACTATGAAGATGACGGGATATGTGTTAGTAAATTGATTTCCAGGAATCGACTTTTTCTTGAAAGGTGGAGTCATGATTTACACACAATCACAAAACAAACTGAATTGCAACAGATGCAATTAATTAATAAACTGAAAAGAGATTGAGATATGAACAAGATAACATAAACACAGATTTGATATATCACTTACAAATCGTTTCTTGTTCTACAAAGAACAAACTGAAACATTCGATGGTTTATATAGGGGATGAAGAGGCGCTTCCAAACGTTGCGTTACTCAGTTTCAGTGGTTGTTAAACAACCGTCTAATGCTGTTGTTTAGTTCCCAAACTTCTGCCCTAATCTGAATGTTTACATACTGATACATGGGCCTTATTTTTCCTAAAGTCTGTATGGCCCAATACTAATACAAATAACTATTTTAAATACAAACTTTAATTTAAATAAACAACATAGCAGCCATGTTGAACAAGGATTATTATCCAATACTCCCCCTTAATCCTTGTTCAACATGTTCTTCATTTTCTGGATTTCGGTGCTGCATCTTCTTCTAAGTCTTCAATTCCTTCGAGTAAATCGAAATCGAACTCGTCTTTATAGCTTGCATCTATTAAACCTTGTAGTATTTGATCATCTTCATTAATAGGAATATCTCCTTCTTCTTTAACTTTTTGAATTGCACTTGGACCGTCATCATCCTTAACTTCTTCGTCTTTTCCAGCATTGTCGGGAAACCATTGTCTTGTTTCCATTCATTATCATGCTTGTGTCACCACGCATCTTATCTTATCTTTCTCTATCCCGTATCGCCATGCCATCAATTCCAAATAACCATGGTATATCATATTGAGATTTACACCATAGTTTTCGTTTAAACCAAGCCTTCTTGCTATCTCGGGCCACTTTCCTTCATTCGAGACTTCCTTATTTCCACCTAAATTTTCAACAAGCATATAAAGATCGAACAAATCAATCTCAACACCATTAGGTAATTTCGGGGGGTATTATTTATTAAACTGTTGGAAATGATCTTCATAGAACCATTTCACAAATTTTACAAATTGACCCCTTAGATATTCTTTGATTGACATGACATATTTTGGCAAGTGTAATGTGTCAAGAAAAGGTAATTTCGGGGGGTATTCTTTATTAAACTGTTGGAAATGATCTTCATAGAACCATTTCACAAATTTTACAAATTGACCCCATAAATATTCTTTGATTGGCATGACATATTTTGGCAAGTGTAATGTGTCAAGAAAAGTCACCCATGCACTCAAACGAGTGTTTTCATCTTCTTTATAATCCAAATAGTTTGAGACCCGTGTATTACACGGGGAATTAATGAAAATTACAATATTTAAACGTTAAACAAAAAACAATCAATAACACAAGTATCATATATTGTTAATACAATTACAGCTGAAAAAGACATAAATATAAACGTATAAATATATAATTAATAAATCATTTTGCTAACTATTAACCGGAAAATAAACTTACGGGCCATCTCCAAGATTACAAAATATATTCTCTCAAGTTCTGGCCCATGTTTGCTAGACTGATCAACCACAATTTCATACTCCCGAAGCCTAGTATTTCACAAAAAATATTTAAAAGTCTTTTAAGCACAAAAAAATAATAATCACATTTAAGCTGAATTTATAATTCTCACCTGTCTTTAATATAACTTGTATTGTCAAAATATATAGGTGAATCAATTCTAACAATCACAATGCCATTGTATGTGTATGCTTCCGGATATTGTTGGATGTTCCTGTAAACGGTGGTCCCCGGAAGTCGTCTCAACACAGCTGCAATAATACAAATTTATAATCATTAATCATTCAGAAACATATTTTCTTAGAAATAAATATGTAAATGATAGCCATACCAATATGCGGGTTTGATGATTCATGGATCACAAAAGCCAGAGAAAAACCAACCTGCATATTAAAACACCAGACAGTCAATTGGATTAGGTAACTTTTAGAATATGTGTGTGTGCGTGCGTATTGGTTGGGTGTAGCTTACCCCAACAAGGACATCGATTTCAATACCGAGGAACAAAGTGGTTGCACCAGTAACTGCCCAAAGAACGAAATCTTTCTTGTCTACTTTCCATAGAAATATGGCCTCATCATAATCCATCTTTACAAACACGTAATTAAAAATTAGGATTATTTGAGTAAACAAATTGGAATACATATTCAAATAAAAAAGAAGACGAGAAGGCAAAATAGAAATCAGATTATAATAAGAATACTGACCAATCAAATGACAGCAGAAATGACAATAGCTGCAAGAGCACACTACAGAGATTAAGAAAATACTTAAAATAATAATAATAATAATAATAACAATAATTTGACAATGACGTCATAGTTAAGGAGTATACCTGAGGTATAACTTCAAATAATGGGTCATAAATTGTAGAGCACAAGCCATTATAACGCCCATGATTATTCCAGATAAACCAGTTTTCGCCCCACTTTCATGATTAACTGCTGATCTTGAGAAGGAACCTGTAACAAATAATAAAAATAAAAACTGTAAGTTAAGTGTATTACTTTAGAATTTATAAATTCTTGATAGCATTACAAGTAACATTTTACGAGTAAGGAAAATTAACTTACCAGTTTGAAGTTAACCACTCCATCCATGCTTGAGATGCCTGCCAATACAGACAAGCAACAATCATAAAATAATATTCATCTTAAAAAAAAAAGTTTCAATTAAATCATTAAATAATACCTTAATTGGATTGACTCGGTTTTCCATATCGTATTTCCTCCTTTCGTCACAATCGATCAACAATTCATAAGCTGCTTGAATTTTAATAAACCGAGCCACGGCTGTTTCTCCTTCTTCTAGAGTCCCTCTGCCATCATAAACTACACACATAAAACCATACAAGTGAGATTAAAAACACAATTGAAGTACACTACTTGTAAAAGAATAATCGAGCACGTAACCATCACCATTCCAATCGAGACTAAAAATCCAAACATTATTGCATATTTCTTTAAAAAAAATAATATAATAAATTAAAATAATGGTCCCATATTTCCAATAAATAGAGCAATTAATTTATAATCACTGTGGTATTTGCCTCTTTGGTGGCACTAATACTACACACAGCACAAGCCGAAATAAGTTCTGTTCTATATTAGTATTTTGGAAAAAAAAGGGACCAAGGATGACACAGAATAACTGTTTTATAAATGCATCATGTTTAGGTTGTGAACAAACAGTTTCAATCTTCCAACATGTTTACATAATCCCGCTACACGGGTTATATATGTCTGAAATCTGAATTAAAATGCAAGCAGAAAAAAAACTCGAATAATAATAATAATAATAATAACAACAACAACGATTGCGATTACCTAAACAGGAGTACGCTGGAAGTAGATGAAGAAATAATATCCCATCAACATTCCAATCGAGACTCCAATACCAAATACAAACGTGCCGGTGGTGGCGATGACGGAGGCGACAGCGGTGGCGATGACGGTAGGAGACGCGGTATCGTAGGTGGCGATGGCGGCGGCGAATTGGAAACGACATGTATCGATGGCGATGGAAGAGATGAACGGCGGTTCCGGGAATTAGGGTTGTAGTCTTTGGTGTTGAATGAAAAGAATGAACAACGGTTCCAGGAATTAGGGTTTGCATCTTTGGTGTTGAATGAAAATAATGAAAGAATAACAAAAATGGATCTAGATAGTATTATCGGGGCGTGTTAACCCGAAAGAGATACCATTTTATGAAAATAGGTTAAAAATTATGAGAGTTAAGGAGATATTTACAAGTGGCATATAATAGTACTTATTTATTAGAATAGTAAGATGGTGTGAACTACCATCATGAAAATCTTTCACGTAAAGATTTTCAATAAAATCATTATCAAAGTTACAACCCGTTTCGTCTTTTAAATTCGGGTTGTCTTCTTTGTCAAACATGCCTTTGACAAAGCAAGTGTCACCATCAAATGTGACTTCATAACCTTGGTCTATTAGTTGAGTCAAACTCAATATATTTTTATCCAAGTTAGGCACATATAACACACTTGTTATAATTCTATATTGATTAATTAAAAATAATTTGATTTCACCAACACCTCGTGAAAACCAAATTTTGATATCACTTGTTTGGGTTTTAGGGTAATTCCATCTTTATAGTTAAGAAACAAATTCTTATTACTCGTCATATGCTTTTCATATGCCAGATCAATAACCCAAATATCATTCCAATTTCCATAATTTGTATCCATAACCATATAGTCTTTGGGTGCAAATTTGTTTGTGAAATTTCCATATTCATGACAAAACTTTAGGGAATTTTTGCATTTACTTGGACAATTCGTTGCACGATGTCCACGAATATGGCATTTGTAACATTTGATCTTCATATATTTTGAAGCTTTTGATGATTCCATATTTGCACTTGTTGGACAATCACGTTCAACATCATAATCATCAAAGAATTTGGTCTTACCCATATCATCAGTAGCCAATTGATCATTGCCATAATTCTTCTTCCAATTTTTCTTTGAATTAGACTCCAAAGACAATCTTGCCACATTCTCTACCCTCTTTTTTTCAACATAAGAACGATGGGTTTCCTTTTTGATCCTCCGCTACCCTACACAAGAACACTGGATCAATTTCCCATTCCTACTATGTTCACACTTTGAACATGATTTTGAAACACAATCAGAAAATAAAAGAGGGTTGTGGTAACGGATTGTAATTGGAAATTTTAACCCAACACTTACTATAATTCAAAGTGCAAATTGGCTTCCATTTACCCTTGGCTCTGATGCCAATATTTGTAAATTAATTTCCAGGAATCAACTTTTTCTTGAAAGGTGGAGTCATGATCTACACACAATCACAAAACAAACTGAATTGCAACAGATGCAATTAATTAATAAACTGAAAAGAGATTGAGATATGAACAAGATAACATAAACACAGATTTGATATATCACTCACAAATCGTTTCTTGTTCTACCAAGAACAAACTGAAACATTCGATGGTTTATATAAGGGATGAAGAGGCGCTTCCAAACATTGCGTTAATCAGTTACAGCGGTTGTTAAACAACCGTCTAACGCTTTTGTTTAGTTGCCAAACTTCTGCCTAATCTGAATGTTTACATACTGATAAATGGGCCTTATTTTTCCTAAAGTCTTTATGAGCCAATACTAATACAAATAACTATTTTAAATACAAACTTTAATTTAAATAAACTAATGTAGCAGCCATGTTAAACAAGGATTATTATCCAATAATACATAAATGTTGGTCCCTTCAATCTTCCCTATACGATTATGACACGACGCTTTATTTAAATTAGATGAAATGACACGACGCTTCCTTATACGATTATGAGATAACCGGTCATAACTGCAATCCTAAATACATGGACTTGATAAATATGCTTTGTTTGTTGGCTTGCACCACAAACAAACATGGCCAAATAACTTAGACCAATTAAAAGACATGCCCTAACGGGCCTAAATTGTTTCTGCCCAAAATCGAGCCCAAATACTAAACAAATAAACCAAACAAAGTTTTAAACGAACTGACTCGATAAATAACGCAAGACATTAAACTACCAGCCAACCCAAATGAATTAAGGATTACTGTGACATTGGAGCCAAAAAAATGTACACCTCATTACGTATTTACCGATTAAGCAAATAAATGCCTTTTGCGTAACAAACGAACGATTAACCGAATGGGTCGGGTTATGACCCAGATATCTCTGGGGGGCCATCTATAAGTGATATACGTTTAATACAAGCTAAAACATTAGAAATATGGCCTTAGTTTGATAGCAAACAAGTTAAACGAAAATATGCTCGTTTAACTACCCGCTATAGATTTAAATGCGAAAGATAGTTACAAACCACGCATTGTATCATCTGTTAAGCCGAAAAAGACTTACCAAACACTTATTTGAAATGTTTTAAGCGATCCGTGAAAATATTTTTGATTTTTACAAACATATAGTATGTTTTTATAATTTTACACAAAACTAGCCGAAAAACACTCGTTTTCGTGCTGTTTAACGCACCCGATAAGTTTTTCGCGCCAAAAACCGAACCTGAACTAAATTTGGACCGGGCTTTTCATATTTGGGCTGGAGAAACCAGATCATTGGGCCAAAAAATCCCATCATGGGCCCAAAGGGACTTCCGATCGGCAGCCCACCCCCACCCCCCATTCTTTTTATAAAACTTGTTTAGGAAGCTTATTTATCCAATTTGGTTTATAAAAACTGAGGTCCAAGCAGCTACAAGCTGAAATTCCAGAAAACCTCCAAACCCTAAGGTAAAGAGCCTAAATAAGTAGCTTTTATGCTTGTTTAAACTTGTTTAATACCATAAAAACATGTCTTGGTTACTAAAAATCATTCCTAACCGTGTAAAAATCCAAAAAATGGTCCATAAACATGTTTTGATTATACACATGGTAAGAAACCTGTTTTGATAATTTTTTTGGCCATAAACACGGATTAAAGGGTTGAAACGACGTTTTTACGGTTTAAAAGTTCATTTTTGTGCACTAGCCGAAACCCTAAGTTAAGGGCTGTTATGTTGATGAAATATTGTTTGGTTTGTGATATAGGACTTGTACCTAGCTTGCTTAGAGGCACAAGAACCTGAAAACTTGATTAAAAAGTCGGAAACGAGCGAAACCCGCCAAGGTAATGCCGAAACACTCGCTTACGGGCTACTTAGGTTAAGGTTGTGATGTGCATATTTTTAGGATTTGAAATTTTTCAGGGACATCAGGGACCATGTCAATAAGTCCCTGTTTAAATTTGGTAATTTTTTGACCATCCGAGAATATTTAGCGAATTTATTACCGAATTAGGACGTTTATTTGGGAAAAAATAGCTAAAATACTTCAAAAATTATGAAATTTTTCTGGGAATTCAAATTTGATGTATTTTGATCACATATGAATTTTGGGATCATTTGGAGAAGCTTAAAGGTGTTTTGTTTATTTGCGTTCGTGTGAATTTTTATAACCGAATTTGGGCCGAAAAGAATATTGCACGAGCTTTTTACATTCTGGAATTGATACAGGTTGTTTTGGGACATGATTTGAGTATTCAGGAATTTTTGTGGAAGTTTTGGAAATTGTTTGGGGTAAACGGACGATTTTCAGGCGAAATATAGCTGATAAAATGAATTTTTATAAATTAATAAATCAGTAAATAAATTCCAGAAATATTTTTATAAAAATCTACATATTTTAATTGATAAGTGGTTAAATTTTCATAATTTAATGATTAACGGTTAATTAATTATGCTAGTCTGAATATTAAACAAATTCCGTTTTTATAACAACCGGCAAGTTCGCGACTAGTGAACCTGCGGGAAAATCAAAACACCAAAGAGTGATCAAAAATCATATGTTTGGACTAATTAAGTGAAAATGAACTTTTCTATGAGAAACCTGGACAATCCAGGTGGATTGTGCGCGTTTCTTCTCAAATCAAACTGAATAAACGGAAACGGGCCCGTGGCTAATCCGGGACCCCAGTATGTGATCTTTCTTTATAACTTAATCATGTTATTAACCAATACATTTACCCAGGCTTATTTTCCCATAACTGCTTTCTAAACGCGTAAACGAGCAACTTGGCCCAGCTGGGAAAACGACAGTCTAAGCCAAGTTCGGTTTTAAGTATTAGACATTGAACAACATCACAACCTAAGCCTATTGCCACTTTCTGGGCATTCCAGATACACCCAGATTAGTTATATAGCCCAGTTTAGTATTGAGATTATAATAATATTAAAATATTAATATTATTATAATATTGATTATAGGAACTACTGATAGCGGACTGAACAAACCACGAGTTGATACAGTACTGAATATCTACTAAACCGTGAGTCTCATGACCCCACTTTTAAGCTGTTTTACGAAATTTTGGGGTGAAAAGCATGTTTGATTACATATACATACCTGAAACATGTACTGATGTGAATTATCTAAGTGCTAACACACGAAAGTCCCCACGATCACAGTGATTAACTTTCTAGCCGGTGGCTTGTGAATAGTACTATTGGTTTGACAAACCCAAACGGAAATGGCCTGGTTGCCGTGTCACATAGCGCCGTTTGCACATGACCATATTTATACAAACAGGCTATGTAGTGTTAGACATAGCTACCAGGGCATGTTGTGAGCGGAAGGGGAGCCAACGTGGTTGATTGAGCGTGGGAAATGAATGCACGCAGCACATACTGTCAAGGCTTCACTGTAGCTTAGCATAATTACATCATTTACATACATACATACTTATTTCATGATTACAAGTGTTAACTTGTGAATACTCATTATTGTTTTCTTGAAACTCGTGAAACTCACCAACTCTAGTAGTTGACCCGTTTTAAATTGCTTTTCAGATGTACCTAAATCGGAGTAATTTGGTGATCTGTTACTTGCCTGAAGTGTATGGTCGATGCTATGTGAATAGAAGCAAGGGTGTTAGTAGTAAGAACGTTTAGTTAACGAATTAGTTTTGTTTGTACCACCTAGACTGTAAAACAATGATAGAACAAAGAAATGTAATATATTGTAAATTAGTTTGTAATGTTTCTTTATAAACAATGTATTGATACCAGAGGTGTCTGTTACATTCCCGTTTTACGCTTCCGCATTGTGCTAGTCGGGGTGTGACAATTACATCCCCTAATTCATTTGTCCTAGTTCTTCATTTGTTTGGGTCTTCATCATTGAACATGAATGTGAGGCCATCTTCACTTGGTTCCTCGTCTTCCAAACCTGGTTCCTTTTTAACTTGAACGAGGACCCTAGCTCGGTCCGCATTCTGGTGGCGAAAAGTCTCTAACCGCACTTGTGCTCCTTTCCTTCCATCCATGATTCATTACTTGGTTTGCATCTTTCTTTCCTTTGTTTGATTCCCCAATTTTCACATCATTCGTTATAAGGTGATAATACCAATCTATTAGATCGAGG
The DNA here is from genome assembly GCF_021521415.1 of Bidens hawaiensis. Lineage (NCBI taxonomy): Eukaryota > Viridiplantae > Streptophyta > Magnoliopsida > Asterales > Asteraceae > Bidens > Bidens hawaiensis. Next base: position 1,426,251 of record NW_027491234.1, read on the forward strand.
CCTTTCACATAAGCCAACTTCAAAGTCTTTCCATCTCCAAACTCATATCCCATCCGAATAGCCATAAGATCCCATTTATGTTCTTCACACATGTGCTCATATCTACCTTCAACGTTTACTAGTAAATATAATTCAAAAGATCAATTTTCCTACCGTTTGCCAATATTGGTAGGCATTCTACGGCCTTTTCAATCTCCAAATATTCCTTCATGAACCAACTTACTAATCTATGGAATTCCTCTTGGAATACTTCTTCATTCTTAATGAGTCTCTCATGTATTTTCACCAAATCTAGAAAGTCCATAATACTTTCCAGCGGGATGTCTTCATCAAACTCTTCAATACATAAATATGGATCGTTTGAGACGTGCTTCCAAACATCGTCTATAAGGATATGATGTGTAATATGAGGTTTCCCTTTGATGGCTTCCAAAATAACTTGTCAAGACCTTCTTTGCCTTCACAAAATGAACTCATTCTTTCTTTACGGGTTCCTCTTCCCATTCTGTTTTTATTTCTTGATCATTAAACGAACAAAGTTCCTTCATAATTTCTTAAAACTTCCGATTATATGGTTCGGTTCCTGATTCAATCACCTTTTTGCTATTAACCTAACACATATAATCCTTTTCCAATTCAGATTTGTTTCTTCCACCGAAAGACCTCACCCCCTGTTATCCCTCCCCCCCTGAACATTTTTTTCAAAGTACACCGATCATCATGAACCACCGTCTCAATTCCTTGAGACAACAACCTGTTCATACTCAAGATGTTCTTATCCGTTTTTGAGTTATAACTAACGCATGGGGATTTCCTTAACCTTCCATCAGTCGGTATTTTTACTTCCCCCAGACCGCATGAAAACACAAATTTGATTGATTTCTTTTGGCCTTGAATTCCAAAAATTCATTTTAACTTTTAAAACAAAGATTTATTACCAGTAACATGATTTTTGGCATGAGGATCAACATACCAAATTTCAATAAGGTTTTTACCATCTGTTCCAATAACGAAAAAGTCAATCCTGGGTGGTATTACAGAATCATTAACATACTTGGGCAGAATTTAACAATGCTGCTGCAATAAAAGTTAGTCGGAATTTTGTTGCCAAAAAATTAGGTTCGCCAGAAAACCGTTGCCGTAGAAAAAAACCCTGCACTGCTGCCGCTTTCTTATGCTGGAACCTTCAATCTATCACCATAATACCACCGTCGATTACCGATGTTCAATTCTCGCCGGAAAAACGAGTTGCCAGAATTTCTCGCCAGAAAACTGTTTTCACCATAAAAGCGTTGCTTCTTGTTTTTTCTTGCTAGAATTCTTTTCTAATCGCGGATTTAACCACCGCCGATCTTTAATTGTTCGATTATACAATCAATTTGAGAAATCCTTGTTAATATACGTGCAAGCGGTATCAGTGTCGTATGATTCTCTAATTGTAATGTATCCAACGGGTCTAATAATTTCGGTGAGTGTTATAAGTCAGCAGGGCCAAGTATTGGAGAAAGGCTGATGGGTATTCAACCAACAAGACCGAATCCGAGTCCGAATTCAGTTGAGGGTTACCAGGATTCTTTCAGGTCTAAACCGAGCATGACAAAGGATGAAATTGCAAAAAGGGGCAAAGGAATTGCTCATGACGGGGGGAAAAAGTCATTAGGGTTTAAAGGGGAAATACCGGTCATCGGAATTCTAGGGTTGGAAAAAAGTATGAAAGTTATTCGAGTTCAATCATGGAAGGCAGAAAGTAGTCAAAAGCGATCAACATGAAAACCAAGGAAACCAGAATCAGCATGTCTTTGTGGTCAAGAAACCGGCCATATAGTTGCATTATACCCAAGTAAGTATGCTAATGATTGTGTGATACCACTCAGGATTGATTTTTCCGTTATTGGAACAGATGGTAAACACTTTAGTGAAATTTGGTATGTTGATCCTCATGCCAAAAATCACGTCACCGGTGAAAAAATTTTGTTTAAAAAGTTTAAACGGATTTTTGGAATTCAAGGCCAAAAGAAATCAATCGAATTTGTGTTTTCACATGGTCTGGGGATACCGGTTGATGGAAGGTTAAGGAAATCCCCATGGTTATAACCCAGAAACGGATAAGACATATTGAGTATGAATCAATTGTTGTCTTAAGAGATGGGGGTTCATGACGATCAATGTATGTTGAAAAAGATGTTTGGGGGGATAACAGGGTGGTGGAGTGTTTCGGTGGAAGAAACGAATCCGAATTTAAAAAGGATTATATGTGTTGGGTTAATAGCCAAAAAGAGCTTGAAAGTGAGGAATCAGTAACCGACACATATAATCGAAAGTTAGAAGAAATTATGAAGGAATTTGGTTCGTTTCATGAACAAGAAATAAAAACAGAACGGGAAGAGAAACCCGTAAAGAAAGAACGAGTTCATTTTGTGAAGGCAGAAGGCCATGACAAGTTATTTGGAAGCCATCAAAGGGAAACCTCATATTACACATCATATCCTTAAAGACTATGTTCGGAGGCATGTCTCAAACGATCCATCTTTATGCATTGAAGAGTTTAATGAAAACATCCCGCTGGAAAGTATTATAGACTTTCTAGATTTGGTGAAAATACATGAGAGACTCATTAAGAATGAAGAAGTATTCCAAGAGGAATTCCATAGATTAGTAAGTTAGTTCATGAAAGAATATTTGGACATTGAAAAGTCAGAAGAATGTGTGACATTTAAGCCAAAACAATGTACACCTCAGTATGTATTTACCGATTAAGCAAATAAACGTTTTTTGCGTAACAAACGAACGATTAACCGAACGGGTCGGGTTATGACCCAGATATCCCGGGGGGGCCATCTATAAGTGATATACGTTTAATATAAGCTAAAATATTAGTAATATGGCCTTAGTTCGATAGCAAACAAGTTAAACGAAAACATGCTCGTTTAACTACCCGCTATAGATTTAAACGCGAAAGATAGTTACAAACAAAGCATTGTATCATCCGTTAAGCCTAAAAAGACTTACCAAACACTTTTTTGAAATGTTTTAAGTGATCCGTGAAAATATTTTCGATTTTTACAAACGTATAGTATGTTTTATGAATTTACACAAAACTAGCCGAAAAACACTCGTTTTCGCGCTGTTTGACGCACCCGATATGTTTTTTCGCACCAAAAACCGAACCCGAAATAAATTTGGGGTCGGTATTTCACGTAAGGGCATGAGAAACGAGACAAATGAACAGGAGGGAGGGCCCATGGACCCCACCTTTGGGGCGGCCGCAATAGGGGAACCCCCCCCCCCCCCCCCCGTTTTCCTTTAAATATTGTTAAGTATAAGATATTTTTTCAACATCATCTTTGGGAAAAATCTGGACACAACCTACCCTTCATAAAATCCAGCAAGAACAAGGTAATAAAATTTCATTTTGGCTAATTTTTAACCCGTTTAAACCCGCTTAATCACTTGTAAACACAGATTGATTACTAAAAATCATTCCTTACCATGAAAAAACCCTAAAAGTGGTCCATAAACATGTTTTTATCATACACATGGTATGGAACCTGGTTTGATTGTTTTTTTGGCCATAAACACGGATTAGAGGATTGAAACGGCATTTTTACGGTTCAAAAGTTCGTTTTTGTGTACTAGCCGAAACCCTAAGTCAAGGGCTGTTATTTTGATGAAAAATTGCTTGTTTTGTGATATAGGACTTGTATCTAGCCTGCAAATAAGAACAAGAGCTTGAAACCTTGAATAGAAAGGCAAAAACGAGCCAAAACCACTACGGTAATGCCGAAACACTCGCTTACGGGCTGTTTAGGTTAAGGTTGTGATATGAAAATTTTTAGGTCTTGAAATTTCTCAGGGACATCAAGGACCATATCATTGAGTCCCTGTTCAAATTTGGTATTTTTTCGACCATCCGAGAATATATGGCGAATTTATTACCGAATTGGGACATTTATTTGGGAAAAATAGTTAAAATGCTTGAAAAATTATAAAATTTTGTGGCAAACTCAGATTTGGTAAATTTTGATCACATATAAAATTTGGGATCATTTGGAAAAGTTTAAGGGTGTTTTGTGCATATGCATTTGTATGAATTTTTATAGCCGAATTTGGGCCGAAAAGAATATTGAACAAGCTTATCGCATTCTGGAATTGATACAACTTGTTTTGGGACATAATTTGAGTATTTAGGAATTTTTGTTGAATTTTTGGAAATCGTTTGGGATAAACGGACGATTTTCAGGCGGAATATAGCTGATAAAATGAATTTTTATAAATTATTAAATCAGTAAATAATTCCAGAAATATTTTTATAAAAATCTAAATATTTTATTTGATAATTGGTTAAATTTTCATAATTTAATGATTAATGTTTAATTAATTATGCTAATTTGGAGATTAAACAAATTCAATTTTAATAAAAACCGGCAAGTTCGCGATTAACGAACCTGCGGGAATATCAAAACACCAAGAGTGATTAAAAATCATATTTTTGGATTAATTAAGTAAAAACGAACCTTTTTATAAGAAACCTGGACAATCAGGATAGATTGTGCACGTTTCTTCTCAAATCAAACTGAATAAACGGAAACAGCCCCCGTAGCTAATCCGGGACCCCAATGTATGATCTTTCTTTATAACTTAACCATTTTATTAACCAACACATTTACCCAAGCTTATTTCCCCATAACTGTTTTCAGAACTTGTAAACGAACAACTTGGCCTATCTGGGAAAACGGGAAACTGAGCCAAGTTTGGTTTTAAATATTAGACATTGAACAACATCAGAACCTAAGCCTATTGCCACTTTCTGGGCGTTCCAGCTATACCCAGATTAGTTATACAGCCCAATTTAGTATTGAGATTATAATAATATTAAAATATTAATATTATTATAATATTAATTATAGGAACTAGTGATAGCAAACCGAATAAACCGCAAGCTGACACAATGCTGAGTATCTACTAAACAGTGAGTTTCATGACCCCACTCTTTAAACAGTTTTACGAACTTTCGGGGTGAAAAGCATGTTTCCTTATATCTATATACTTATCTGAAACATATGATGATGTGAATTATCTAAGTGCTAACACATGAAAGTCCCCACTAACACAGTGATTAACTTCGAGCCGGTGGCTTGTGAATAGTACTATTGGTTTGACAAACCCAAACGGAATCGGTCTGGTTGCCGTGTCACATAGCGCCGTTTGCACATGACCATATTTATACAAACAGGCTATGTAGTGTTAGACATAGCTACCGGGGCATGTTGTGGGCGGAATGGGAGCCACAGTGGTTGATTGAGCATGGGAAATGGATGCACGCAGCACATACAGTCAAGGCTTCACTGTAGCTTAGCATAATTACATCATTTACATACATACATACTTATATCATGATTACAAGTGTTAAATTGTGAATATTCATAACTGTTTTCTTGAAACTCGTGAAACTCACCAACTCTAGTAGTTGACCCGTTTTAAACTGCTTTTCAGGATTACCAAAGTTGGAATAAAGTGATGTCGTGCTATTGATTGTGAAACATGCTCGATGCTATGTGAATAGATGCAAGGTTATTAGTACGAATAGAATAGTTTAACGAACGTATTTTGTTGTAACACCTAGTTTGAACACAAAGATATATCAATGTAATATAATATAAATTAGTTCGTAGTGTTTCTTTATAAATAATGTTGTTGATACCAGAGGTGTCTATTACATTCCCGTTTTACGCTTCCGCATTGTGCTAGTCGGAGTGTGACAGAATGCCTACCGATATTGGCAAACGGTAAGAAAATTGATCTTTTGAATTTATATTTTCTGCTAAAGGTTGAAGGTGGATATGAACACGTGTGTGAAGAACATAAATGGGATCTTATGGTGATTAGGGTGGTATATGAGTTTGGTGATGGAAAGACTTTGAAGTTGGCTTATGTAAAATACCTCGATTTGATAGATTGGTATTAATACATTTATAAAGAATGATGTGAAGATCGAAGAATCAAACAACGGAAAGAAAGCTGCAAATCAAATGATGAATCATGGATGAAAGGAAAGGAGCACAATTGCGGTTACAGAATTTCCACCTGAATGCAGGCCGAGCGGGGGTCCTAGTTCAAGTTAAAAGGAAACATGTTTAGAAGACGAGGAACCAAGTGAAGATGACCTCCCATTCATGTTCGGTGATGAAGACCCAAACAAATGAAGAACTTGAAGAACAAATGAAGAACTTGAAGGACAAATGAATTAGGGGGGAAATGCAATCCTTAATTCATTTGGGTTTGATGGTAGTGTAGTGTCTAATGTCTATCATTATTTATCGGGTCAGTTCGTTTAAAACTTTTTTTGGTTTATTTGTTTAGTGTTTGGGCCCGATTTTGGGCAAAAACAGTTTAGGCCCGTTAGGGCATATCTTTTAATTGGTCTAAGTTATTTGAACCAAGTTTTGTTTGGGCTGAAAGCTAACAAATAAAGCATGTTCATCAAGTCCATGTATTTAGGATTAGCAGTTATGAACGGTTATCTCATAACCGTCCACGGAAGTGTTGTACCAGCATATAGATTAAATACTTTTCTTGGGTTTGAAAAAATATTACTTCCCATAGGTCCGCATGGAGCGTGTTATGGGTCGAGGTTGGGGTGGGACAATGACACGAGGTGGGGTAGGGACGGTGACATGAGGGCCAATAAGTGTAGGCGATACTTAGACCATAGTAGATGAGAGTGGAGATTGGGCTTGGTGTGTAGTATTTGATTATTAGTGCGGGCTGATGGAATAGTGATTAGAGTGTGGAGTTGGGCCGAAGGTATGGACTTCGTAGGTAAAGGGGATGTTTGGGTTGGTGATTGGGCTGAAGTGGAGTTGGGGTTAATGTGGGCCTAGAGGTGAGGATGAGGCGGTGTAGAGAGGAAATCGTAGTTGGGTGTAGTGTTTGGCGGGTTAGCGTAAGGGAAGATGGTTTTATCAAAAACTGCATGTCTAGTCATCATTATTTGGTTTGTTTTAAGGTCCAAACATTTGTAACCTTGGTGTTGGGTAGGGTATCCAAGAAAAACATAAGGGGTAGAACGATGGGCTAGTTTGTGAGTAAGAGTGGAGGGATGGAGGGGATAACACAGAGAGAGAAAGAGAGAGGAAAACACCTAGGTGTTCATAGGTGGGGGAGCATTGATAGAGAAGTTCAGTAGGTGTTTTGTTATGGTGATTTTTACTAGGAAGGATATTTATAAGGTATATAGCCATTTCTAAGGCATGATGCCAAAATGAGGCGGGTAGAGATGCGTGTGCAAGGAAGGTGCCAATTATATTATTTATAGCGTGGATTTTGCGTTCTACTTTTTCGTTCTGGGAGGATGTGTGAGGACATGGTAGCCAGAAGATCATGCCATGTTGGTCACAATATTTTTTAAATGAAGAATTGATGTATTCGGTACCATTATTGCATTGAAATGTTTTTATCTTACGTTTGAATTGGGTTTCGACTTGTTTAGAGTAGTTGCAAAATATAGAATATACTTGTGACTTTTTGGCGATGGGATATGCCCATAGAAAATTGGTTAAATAATCCTAAAATAATATATAATACTTATGTCCCCCGGTGGTTAGTATGGTAGATGTCCATAGGTAGCTATGAATAATGTCAAAAGGAGAAAATGTGCACGTATTAGAAGACATAAAGGGTAATTTAATATTTTTACCAAGAACACAAGATTGACAAAGAGTCTCATGCATCTTATTAAATGAAATAACATTAGAAAACTTCAAAGATTGTAATAAGTCCGGTCCGAGATGACCAAGACATTGGTGCCATAGTTGTTGAGATATTGCAGCAAAAGTGTAAGGTGAAGTGTATTGGGTAGACTCCGGTGGAAGAAGTGGAGAGAGATCACCGCTGCTGTTGTATCGAAGGATAGGGATCCTGGTCTTAAAATCCTTCACAAGAAAACCAAACGGGTCAAATTCTATGGAAATCCAATTATCAATGGTTAGGCGACTGACGGAAATAAGGTTCTTAATTAATATTGGAGAAAGGAGAATGTTATTAGTTTAAAGGGTTGGTAGGGAATGGAAGAGTTTGATTGCCTTGTCCATTTACCGGAATGATTTTACCGTTACCCACTATAATATTATATGTAAAATCTCGTTATTAAAAAAAGATTGGAAATTACCCGGGTTGTTTGTCTTATGAGATGTTGCACCGGTATCCATGATCCACTGTTCTGGCGGGTTAAGTGACTTAGTGTGAAGCGCCTGCTCAATGTTTGTTGAAGTATAGGCTACCGCATAAGCTTGATTAGGCCGAGTCTCGAGAATGCTCATTCCGGATTGACCATGTTAGGATTAATCCCTCCAAGTTAGAGTTTAGGGTTAGTTATGTAATTACGTCATAATATAGTTTAGTTAGTTTTAATATTTATGTATTGTAGAAGGGCTGAAGTTGTAATTAGCATTAAGATCCAAAGACATGAACGTCTATATATATCTTTCACATCAATAAAAATTTATACTTTTTGCAAATTGTTATCTTGTTATTTTCTTTGATTGATCATTCATTCATAAATCTTGGGCAACAATTGGCATCAGATCCATCTTAATTGCTCTCAATTGAAATCAATTGCCGACATTTTTTTTCTTTGATTCGATTTGGGTTCTACAAATTGTTTGTGGAATTGCTTGAGACGTCAACAGAAGAATCGAAATCAAATTTATTCAAATCATGATTCACATTAATTGTGATCTTTTCTGAATTGTTCAAAAAATTTTAATGATTGTCTATTACCAGAATCTTTGTGATTCTTATTTGCTATTTAAATCAATTGATTAAATTGTTAATTTCGTTGCTGAAATTACAATCAATTGAATTCGAATTTGATACCAAGTTCAACGTTTGTTGTTTTAAAACTGGTAATCATTTTTTTACAAGCCCTTCGGACGCTGGGATTATTAGAATTTCAGTGTGTTAAATTTCAATAATTGATTGTCTGTGTCCAATAATATAAGGACATAAATTATTGTTTAGTGGGGATTATTAGAATAAGGGGAATTAAAAAAAAAGCAACACAATTTTGGTGTTGTGCTGTTGCGTTCTTCTTTTCTTCAGGGTCAAATAGGAAAGAACCTAATAACACATCTGTTGTGTTTTAATATTAGTGACCAAATCACCCCAAGTATTCTTATTATACATTATTTGATATCAAAACCATATCAGGTCGTTGGAATCTGACCATAACTTGGTTTGAATATAAAGTTAATAAAGATTTATTCTTTATTAAGAAACCGTTTTTGTTAATAAAATTAAACCCGAAATCAGATCGTTGGAATCTGTTAGTGTAGTGGTTTAATTATATACGAATACGGATTCGTTTTTTATTTGTCTGAACCGAGTTTGTTGTAAACTTTTGAAGACGGTTCTTACAAGTTTAAGAGGTTAATCTTATTTATCCAAAACCTTGTTATACTTTGTGTATAATTTATACTCTGTGTATAATATTTATTATTATATTTAAAGGAAACCATGTCGGAAAGTCCAAAGGATAATAATGCTATTGTAACGCATAAAGAGTTGGGATCATCTTTTTCGAATTTCCAATGCCCTATGTTAAAATCTACTAATTACACAACATGGGCAATTCGAATGAAAACCATGCTAGATGCAAATGGTCTTTGGGAGATGATAGAACCCGATGGTGAAACAAGAAGAGATGTCAAGAAAGACAAATATGCTATTGCCTACTTATTTCAAACGTTACCCGAAGAATTACTCCTACAAGTTGCAGGCTGTAAAACTGCAACAGAGGTGTGGGATTCATTAAAAACCAGACATATTGGTGCAACGCAAGTGCAAGAAGCACGATTGCAAAGTATTAAGTCTGAGTTTGATAGATTACAAATGAAAGATGACGAGACTATTGATTCTTTCACATTGAGACTAACAAATGTTGTTAGTAAAGCAACTAGTTGTGGTGAAAAGATTGATCAGACCACATTAGTAAGAAAAATCTTAACCTCAATGCCTGATAGGTTTTTGCATATAATTGCTTCGATTGAGCAATTTACTGATCTAAAGCAAGTAACCGTGGAAGATATTATCGGGAGGCTTAAAACCTATAAGGAAAGGATTAAATCCAAAAGAGGAGTTGTGACCAATACTCAAGATAAACTCTTGTTCACACGTCATGACAAGAGTGAGGGTCACGGGAAAATTTTTGGAAATCATGGATCGAAGAGGTTCAATGCATCACGAAATAATTGGCGTGATGGAAAGGGAAAACATGTTAATAAGGATGAAAAATCATCTCAGCATTCGCATTACAATAAACCTAAGAAAACTCAAAGAGATGTGAGTAAGGTTAAGTGCTATAAATGCAAGCAGCGTGGGCATTATGCTAACACGTGTCCTCAAAAGGATCAAGCACATGAGCAATCTAACTTGATGGAAGAGGACGAAGAGCCCACGTTGTTGATGGCAGTTCTTAGTGAACATGTGATCCGTCAAGAAATTTTCCTAAATGAAAAGGAAATTAAGCCTAATTTATATACGGCCACAAATGAAAGTCTATGGTACTTAGACAATGGTGCAAGTAACCATATGACTGGTAATAGAAAACATTTCAGAGAAATAGACGAGAAAATCTCTGGACGAGTTCGTTTTGGTGATGGTTCGGATGTAGAAATTAAAGGGCGAGGCTCAATTTTGTGGGAATGCAAGAATAAGGAACAGAGAATTATATCTCATGTTTACTACATTCCATGTTTGAAAAGCAATATTCTGAGCCCTGGACAATTAACAGAAAACGGTTGCAAAGTTCTATTGGAACATGACTCTTTATTTTTATACGATCATAATCAAATGTTGCTTATGAAAGTCACACGTTCAAGGAATAGACTTTACAACATCAATTTGAAAATTGGTGAACTCGTTTGTTTATTGTCCAAATTAGATGATGAAGCATGGTTGTGGCATGCTCGCTTGGGTCATCTGAACTTTGATGCAATAAAGTCAATGACTCATAAAAATTTGGTTCAAGGGATTCCTCGTATTAATCATGCAAGTCAAGTGTGTGATGCATGTCTCTTGGGAAAGCACGTTAGAGCTCCATTCCCGAACCAAGCAAAATTTAAATCTGTTAAACCATTAGACTTGGTTTATGGAGACCTTTGTGGTCCTATATCACCATCCACTTATTCTAGAAAGAAATATATTTTCCTACTTGTTGATGACTGTACCCGTTACATGTGGGTATATTTCTTAACTTCTAAAGATCAAGCTTTTGGAGTTTTTAAAGAATTTAAAAAGGTGGTGGAAAATGAGGTTGGAACCAAATTGAAAATGTTAAGAACTGATAGAGGAGGAGAGTTCACATCAAGTGAATTCCATTAGTTCTGTAAAGATAATGGTATAGCTAGACAACTTACAGCACCTTATTCACCACAACAGAATGGTGTGATTGAACTTAGAAACAGAACTATGTTATCCACTACCCATAGCATAATGAAGGCTATGTCAATGCCTCAAAACTTTTGGGGTGAAGCTGTAAGGCATACCATATATGTATTAAACAGAATCCCAACTAAAGCGTTAACAAATGCTACACCTTTTGAAGCGTTAAAAGGTCGAAAACCAAACCTAAAACATTTAAGGGTTTTTGGATGTGTAGCATATGCTAAAGTACCATCAAATCATCTAACTAAGTTAGATGATAGAGGTGTCAAGATGGTATACTTGGGAGTTGAGGAAGGATCAAAAGCGTATAGACTTTATGATCCTAATACTAAATGAATTTGCATCAGTCGAGATGTAAAATTCTTGGAAAAGGATTCATGGAATTGGGAGGAGTACATGAATGAAGTTGGAAGTGAGGAACCTGAGTGGGTAGACTTCATTGTTGAGGATAACTTCAATGAAGTTACTCAAGAAAACAATGAAACAGTCCCGGTGACTCGAGAGGATGAATATACGAGAGATAATGACCAAGAATATGAAGAACCATTATCTCCTAATTCTCCAAGTACTCCTGTCACACCTCTAACATACACTTATGAGCCAAATTCAACCGAAGTCGCTGAATATAGACCAATTTTTGATAGCTCATTAAATCCTTTTGATCATACCCCATTGCAAGGTTTAAACCTTTGGGAGATGTGTATGAAAGGTCCAAAAAGGTTAACACTGATGTTAACGAACTTTTCTTGGTTGAAGACGAACCTCAGAATTACAAAGAGGCAGCCAACGACAAGAAATGGATTGAGGCTATGCAAGCTGAGATAGACTCAATCAATAAGAATAAAACTTGGAAGTTGACCAGGTTACCCGACAATCATAAGGCAATCGGCTTAAAATGGGTATTCAAGACCAAAAGAGATGCGAGCGGGAAAATAATAAAGCATAAGGCTCGTTTGGTAGCCAAAGGCTATGTACAGCAGCATGGTATAGGCTTCGATGAAGTCTTTGCTCCTGTAGTCCATATAAAGACGGTTCGTCTCATTTTAGCTCTTGTAGCTTATAATGGATGGGAAGTATATCACCTTGATGTAAAATCCGCGTTCCTACATGGCGAACTGAAGGAAGAAGTCTATGTTTCACAACCTGAAGGATTTGTGAAAACACAAGATGCAGGAAAGGTCTACAAGCTTTCCAAAGCATTATACGGACTTAGACAAGCGCCACGTGCATGGAATATGAAGCTTGATCACATTCTAAAATCACTTGATTTTAAGAAATGCACGTTGGAACATGCCGTCTATACGAAGAAAAGCAAATCGTCTACTTTGCTTGTTGGAGTCTATGTTGATGATCTAATAATAACTGGATCATCAAAGAAAGAAATGGACTTGTTTAAATCTCAAATGGAAGAAAAATTTGAGATGAGTGACCTTGGGTTATTGGCTTACTATCTTGGTATAGAAGTAACCCAATCAGGGGGTGAAATAACTATCAAGCAAGCTGGTTACATTATTAAAATTCTAAAGAATGCTGGAATGTTGGATAGTAATGAAACCAAGATCCCTATGAACCCTGGTACACTCTTGACTAAAACCGATGGTGGAAAATCGGTTGATCCCACCGAATATAGAAGTCTAATTGGATGCTTAAGGTATCTACTTCATACTAGACCAAACTTGTCTTATTCAGTTGGTTTACTAAGTAGGTTTATGCAAGAACCTAAAGAACACCATTTCAAAGTCATTCATCAATTGCTTCGTTATATCAAAGGCACTAAAGACTTTGGTATAATTTATAAGAGGAATGGAGGATGTAAAATAACTGGCTATAGTGATAGCAGGTATGGTGTTAATACCGAAGAAGGAAAAGGCACTACAGGGATAGTGTTCTATTTTGGGAATTCTCCCATTACTTGGTGCACACAAAAGCAACAAACGGTGGCACTCTCTTCATGTGAATCTGAATTCATGGCTGCAACGGCTGCAGCATGTCAAGCACTATGGCTAAAGAGACTGCTAAGTGAACTCACCGGATGGAAGGAAGAAAAGATTACTCTATATGTCGACAACATATCCGCTATCACGCTAATGAAGAACCCAGTGTTTCATGGAAGAAGCAAGCACATTGACACCCGCTATCATTTCATAAGGGAATGTGTTGAAAACAATCACATCACTGTTAAACATATAAGTGGAGAACTTCAAAGAGCGGACATCTTGACAAAAGCATTGGCAAGGATCAAGTTTGCTACAATGAGGAAACTGCTCAGCGTTGAAGACTTACTTGTTCGTGATTAAGGGGGTGAATGTTAGATTTAATTCCTCAAAGTTAGAGTTTAGGGTTAGTTATGTAATTAAGTCATAATATCGTTTAGTTAGTTTTAATATTTATGTATTGTAGAAGGGCTGAAGTTGTAATTAGCATTAAGATCCAAAGACATGAACGTCTATATATATCTTTCACATCAATAAAAATTTATACTTTTTGCAAATTGTTATCTTGTTATTTTCTTTGATTGATCATTCATTCATAAATCTTGGGCAACAGACCATGAGGCTGGATATTGGGCCATGGAGAAGTTGGGTAGGGACAAGGTCGGTTGGGCCAATTGGTTTTGTTGAAAATGTTGGGTCGGCCACAAAGTTTGCTGTGGACTATAATTTTTCATTAGGAACATGGTAATTTTGTGGTGCTCCAAGACCAGAGAATGAGCGGCAACGCCCACGTCCACTACGAGATCGACCACCACGACCACGCCCCCGTTTCGAGTGGTCGGTGTGATACTCAGAAGAAGTTGGAGTTGGGGTGTGTGTCGGGTTATCGGGTATATGGGTGTAGTGGGTGGTAGTACGAAGGGCTGTACCTACTGCTTGAACCAATTTTCTAGTTTCTTCGTCGCTAGAATGAGCGGCATAAAACATGGGTGGTATTTTGTACCAGCATTCCAATGCCCTTGTATTGTTCATTTAAGCCGGTGATGAGTTGGAGGACTAGATCATCATCGGCAACCGGTGCATTGACATTCGCGAGCTGATCAACGAGAAATTTGAGTTCTTGACAATAAGAACTCGTATTAGGAAAATTATCAAGCCTAGTGGTTGCAAACTTGTTCTTGAGATGGATGGCTTGGGAGGCCTTATTGTCGTTGAAGATATCTTCGAGTGCTTTCCAAGCGACATAAGCCGTTGTGTTTTTCTTGAGAATAGTACTCAAGGTCCGTGGAAATCTTATCCATATATCCATTGTAGAACGGTTGAATCGATACGTTCCCAAGAATCGGCAAAGGGTGGTGCAGTGGTGGAGGGGTCTTTGTGGATGGTCATAGATAAGATAGGCTTTGTGGATGGTAAGTAGTTCCGACCAAGTGGTGTACGGGCCGGATTACATCTCTAATGTTTTGGGAATGAAGTTTTTGATATTTGTAACCGTGACCACGTGTTGAAGTTTAGATTCCATGGTGGCTGAGAGTAGATAGATGTGATGGAGGGGAGGTGATGAACAGGATCGGAAGGGCCAAGAAGATTGGAGGCGGCTAGGTTAAAAATAAAGGTTTCTTGATACAATGATAGAATTGGTAAAGAGATTGCAATTTGGTCGATAATCTGCCACTCTCTATTCATATATTATATATATGGGCGGTTAACGTACACTAATACACTATCGTACATTACGTACGCGAGTATCCTGAGCGTACAATTATACGCGATTAAATTTTTTAAATAAACCATACGCCACGATACGCCAGTTATCAAAAGGTATTTCCGTCCAAAAGATTTTCTGTCCAACTATACTCCCCAAATCTATTCTTCAATTCCCTCAAATCCTTATTCTTCAAAATTCCCCCAAAACCGTTCTTAGCTTCAATTACTCCACCACTAAATCTTTTATATATATATATATATATATATAGGGAGAGGATCAAGAGAGAACTCTTTCTTAAAGAAAGAAATAGAGAACTAATAAAAAAATATTTTTAATTTAATTAAAAAATATTTTTAAATTTCTGTTTTTGCCATTATTCTTATATTTTGTTACCATTTACTCGAAAAATATAAAAAAAATAAAAAATAAAAAAAGAACTCGTTGTAGTGCACATATGCAATACATCGACTTTTTTTTATTGCATATGTGCACTAGTGTGTATTTTGATATGTGCAATAATGTTGAATAGCATATATGCAATTTTTTGTATTGTATTACTGCAATAGTGTTATATTATATACAAAAATACCAAAAAAACAATATAGTGCATATGTGTATTAGTGTTGTATTACGTATATGCGATAGTTTGTTTTGAGTACAATTATTAGTGTTTCTATTTGCATATATTCAATAGTGTATATTGTATAATGCAGTTGTGTTGTATTATATGCAATAAAACACTATTGTATATATATGTGCAATACACATTAGTGCACATATGCACTACATCGTAGGTTTTTTTTAGGAACAATATCATCTTATTAAAATGAGGAAAGAAAAAAAATCGCAAAATATTTTTTTAAAAATAGTTAAAATAGTTTTTATTAATTCTCTGGTTTTCTCTTTAAGAGGAGTTCACTCTAGATCCCACCCATATATATATATATATATATTATTTACATACAATCTTCTATAAAAAGATAAGATCAACCATAAATGCAATTTACAAGGAAATAATATTTGACAAAATATATGACAATAATAAGTCTATTAATATGATCAACAACAAAGTTCAAATGCGGCAACGATTATGCAATCAAGCATGTTGGTGACCATTTTTATAGCTAAGTCGAGTATGGTGATGGTCGCGGCACCCACCACACCCACAATGGGCACACATGTGGGAGCGTTGTAATTGGGTAACGTCTTTGACCTCTCCAGTATCGTGAATTTCGGCTTCATCCACCATCGGGATGTTGTTATACAGTAGCCAGTTAGGTGAATTACCTAGTTGTACATTGGTGTTGTGGTCTTGCTCGGAGGGGCAGTCTAGAATTGGGGTGAGTGGAAAACCGAATT
The DNA here is from genome assembly GCF_021521415.1 of Bidens hawaiensis. Taxonomy (NCBI): domain Eukaryota; kingdom Viridiplantae; phylum Streptophyta; class Magnoliopsida; order Asterales; family Asteraceae; genus Bidens; species Bidens hawaiensis. The sequence goes on from NW_027491234.1 coordinate 1,442,694, forward strand.
AACCGAAAAAACTGAACCACCGAAGCATTAACCGACGTTTAATTTTTTGTTTTTTTGAAAAACCGAAATTTCGGTTTCGGTTCGGTTTTTCATTTTTAAAAAATCGAAAAAAATCGAACCGAACCAATATGTGTTTTTTTAGATGTTATGACCGGAAACAAAACACCAAAAGGATCTACCGTTGATGGTGATTAAGATTATGAAGATGATGAAGATTGGGAGTAAACTTTGAAGATGAATAATGAAGATTGGAACTAAACTTTTAGTGTTTTTTGATTAAAAATTTTGTTGAATTTTAAACTCTAGTACTCTTGCAAGTTTGTATTAATTTGATTTCATGTAACAAATGCCTATTTTTGTGTTTTGAATCTAATATGCATTTTCATTATTTTGGAATTTTTTTTGCAATTTCTACACACGTAAAAAAAAACTGATTATAACCGAACCGAAACCGAAAAAACCAAAAAACCATACAGTTTTTATATTCGAAAAACCGACTTTTCAGTTTCACCTAAAAACCGAGCAGAACCAAACTGTGCACAGCCCTAGTCTAGGACAATTGAATTTAGTTCTGGAAAGCGGATTGGTAATGCATTCAAGTTGAAGCTAATTATTAGTATGAAAGATCTTTGATTGATAAATGAAGCGAAACGAGCCCGTATGAAAGATCTTTGATTGATAAATGAAGCGAAACGAGCCCGTATGAAAGATCTTTGATTGATAAATGAAGCGATTAAAAAGAATATGCAGTGACAGTGGATCGAACATGTGACCTTTAGATCTTCAGTCTCCCAACCGAGCTATCCCCGCTTACACATTTACCAGTCTCTTTGATTCTATTTTAAACAATTAGCTTGGAGAGAGGAGAACTAATTACTAACAAGTTTCTATCATTCTGATCTCCACTTATTTTCATATCTATGCATATTTAAGAGTTTGAATGCTTTTCATCAAATTTTAAAATCTTTAAACCGGAAATCTAGTTATTGCCTGAAGCCAAATACAAAGACGGATTCACCTGTAGCAGGAAGACTGGTCATATACATATTCCTTACTATTTTCAGCAAAAATAATCTGACTGCGTTAGTTTGGTTTGATGATATTCAGAAATAAAGTTTAGTTTTAAGTTCATTTTTTCCCGTTATCTCGGTAGCGTTTAAACGCGTTGTGGTTGGTTTTCATTCCATCTTTCTTGCCACTTGGCACTTATAATACATCAGCCAGTTTATAGTTTGATGCTTAATTGACGTAGTGACATGTAATCGAATCACAAACTTTTTGTTGAAAAGGTTAGAAAATGCTAGGATTTGGGGAAGAGGAGCTCCAAGAACATAATAACAAAGAAACCGTTGCTTCTATTTACTTTTTATTTATTGAGGCCGCGAATTCTAAGGTAACTTTTCCTTCCCAGGTTTGCATTCTTTTGATGCCCAATATTTAAGGATGAACCACTTGACTTAGCCTCGATCAGGAACGGTATTGATACCGGACTTTGGATTAATTGTTAGGTACATGACATGCCATTATGCGAAAAATTCCCGAAAATTTTCTCAGTTGTTAAGAAAATAACAAGAAGGTAATTCAAAGCCTATTTCTCCCCACCTTATGGTTGATATGGAAGGCGCAAAATAACAAGATTTTTTTTAAGAGTAAACTGGCACTCACATCAAAGGTGATAGAATAGATCAAAATGTAATAGAAAACTGCAACTTATGTCAAATATTATAATGTATCAAGCATTAACGGAATAATGTCATGTCGGCTCCACCTCAACCAAATGCACCGTCATATATTGGCGTTGTGAGGGTGCATTAGCCATGCTGTAAGTCCTTAATCACTCAGTCGTAGGTTCCATTTTTTGGCTTCACTATCTTATCTTGATAATCTAAAAAGTTGAATTTAGTATCATTAGACGAAAAAATTGAAAAGATGACTCTTTCAAGCTCTTCTCTTTTCATGGATTACCGATTAGCAACCATGTATTGCATCCACCCTATCCACTCTCCAGAGACGGAGCACACCTACATATGGGGGCTCGGCCGCTCAGGATTTTCAGATATAAATAACACTGAAAAAAATTATCAAGCCAACCACTCTTACTTTGTATGTGGGTACGCCACTGCATATAAGCTTCAACCCAATCCATAGGAGATGAAGCCCAAGCCCACTAAATAACAATTAAGCATTCAAATCCAAACAAACATTTTCAAAAAACTAAAAGGTAAAAATAGCATGAAAAAGATACAAAACTACTGTATCCATGTACACTATTGCACATAGCATCCATGCATATTTTCTTATTCTGTGTCCAAAACCATAAACCCGTATCGTATTAATTAACAAAACTGATAGATACACCATAACATACGTGACGGGTATCCTAAGTTCAGATTTGGCCTAAATAGATGGCTTTCAAAAGTCTTAACTTCTTAGCGTATACCTGTCCCATTTTCATCTTGTAACCCCGTTCCACTTTTCTTGTGATCGCCCACAAGATCTTTGCTTCGTTTGTAATTTCTTGATTCACATGTTATGGTCAGCGCTTTTGTCACCTGCATTGCTTCTTTTTGTAATTAGGGTTGGCAGGTAATTCGTGAAATTATGATAAAAACATTTTATATTTATAGAAAATGTAATACCTTTTGTGTTTGGTTTTCAAGACGGTAGAAGAAGATGGATTGCTGTGCCGGTTTCGTTTTCGTTGATTAATAAACCAATTGTTTATCTGCTTTAATTGAAGGCCTGTTTCTTGTACTAGTCTTGCCTTATCTTCTTCCTGTGAATCAAAGTGAATCATTAGCTTTAGCTTGCCACCCAAGAAGAGCAGCAATCCATTTTTTAAAACCATGTACTTTTAATGCATTTGGAGTTTTGACCAGTTTGATGTGTATGCAAAAGTTCATAAATGCATGTAGCCCGATTTTTGCAATATTTAAGTCAAGGTCGGGGTATCAATCACGTCAGATTGATGGGCTATGTGTTGAATTGTTCAACCCGAACGTGGCACGTATTTTTATGTAAAATTTCCCAAAATAAACATATAATTAGTCAAATTTTGCGAAACAAATATTGGCTTTTCAAATTCTTAAAATAAACATGTACTCACAGTGCGAAAATGTTGGCATGGAGATCTTTGTTCGAAAACACACTCCACTTGGACACTAGATTCTCGACATGCATAACCTTAGCACGAATCGTACAAATCTTAGTTCGTCCCACACAAAGAAATTAATGGCCGTTGGTGGGATGTAGTAACATTCTATAAATTTTGTGCATCCCACACAAAGATTACATGTATCAATTCTCTATGGTGTCCGTTGTCCACGTGGAATGAGTTTTCAAACAAAGATCTCCACATAGCCAACATTTTCACGCTATGTACATATTCGGTTTGGAAAATTGAAAAGTCAATGTTTATTTTGGAACAACCGACTACTCATATGAATATTTTGGGAAATTCCCTATTCTTATTCGTGTAAAAACATTGATGCGGATTCAGAGTATTCAAATGGCTCATGACACTTTAATTAATCAAAGACCGATAAAGAACCATGAGTTTCAAGAGCAGTGTCCTTCAAGTTAATATTCAACCAAAAACTACTTATTTCATTCCATACTTGAGTGTTTAAAGAGTTCAAAAACTAACAAACCAAATAAAAGATAAAACTTAACAAACTAGATATAAAGATAAAAACAAACATCAACCCTAACCCACATACCTTTAAAATCATGTAACCAAAGTACCAAACACGACCCACTTAACTCGTATATAAATGTGTCAAACGGTGCGGATAAGAGCCATGTTAATTGGGTTGAATAAAGTCGATATTTATGAAAATATAACAAATTCATTTTGGTAATTTGCTTTGTTGTCCGTTTTCATGATTTCCCATTATAAAAAGACTCTTACATTTGCTCATTTCATAGATTTTGGGTGGCAATAACATTTAAAAGATGTATGTTAAAATGTTAATAAGCAAGTTGACAAAGCGTTAGAGGGATTGGAACTGAACTATTTTCAGTTAAGAGTGTTATATGTTTCTCTTAGGTTTTGACAGAGTTACAGAACTTAAAGGACTATATGTGTAAATATAAAAAGTTAAGTCGTTAGGATTGTAACAACCAAAATTGGGGATAAAACACTCAATTAGGGTTCATAGTTTGTATTCAGTTTTTCAATTCTTGTAATCCTTTTGATTCCAATAATATTAGTCGATCAGTTCTTCTTTCTTTTTCGTATTCAATTTCATCTTTCGATACTAATTTCATAACAATTGGTATCAGAGCCTCGTGCTCTTGATCGATAATATTCGAAGGTTCAATTCTGCATTCTGGTTCAACAATGGCGTCTTCAAAGATTACGTTAGAAAAGTTTGATGGCCGCAATGACTTCAGCCTTTGGCGAGTTAAGATGCGAGCCTTATTGGTTCACAATGGGGTCGTTGATGCTCTGCGTGGTGAAGATCAGTTGCCAGAGGGTTTGAATGATAAAGAAAAGAAAGAAATCATGGAGAAAGATCATAGTGAGATCGTTCTGAGTCTAGGGGATAGGGTTCTTCGTGAAGTATCGAAAGAAATGACTGCAGCAGGGATTTGGTCAAAATTAGAGACCCTGTACATGACCAAATCGCTTGCAAACCGATTGTATCTCAAGAAAAGACTTTATACGTTTCATATGGCTTCTGGTAAGAATCTTTGAAGAAACGTGGATCTACTCACTGGTAGCAGATCTACTTTCCTCGGGTGTGATTATACTATTTCACCGATGGTTCTTCTGGGTCTGTGTTCTTCCACCTACAAAATGAACAGCGCCGTTACTTACCCCTCAGAAAGGGACAGAGGGGTCCTCTTTGGGGTAACCCTCCGGCGTGAGAATCAGTATATTTGTGGAGAAGATAACAATGTGTGTAAGAGAATCTCAAGAGTATTGCTGAATAGCTTAATACCCCCTGATTGTGAGACTGTCTGTTTTGTATGTAACTGACTGTGAGTGAATGTGATTCAATATGATTGAATGTGTTATCACTGCTTGTAACTGTCAATGATTGAGTATGAATGTGTCATCAAAGTGGAGTTGATGCTGTATTTATAGTGCTAAGGTTACCACCGGTTGGGCTCAACCTCGTTGGCTTCCTCCAATCGCACTGCGCCACGTGTCCTCTGGGACACCTGGCGCTTTCTCGTTGGTTGTAATCACGTGGTAACACATGTGTCATGCTGAGTTGTCGACCTTCCATTTGGCAGCTGTCAACATCAGCATATTCTTACTCCTTAAAAAGATGCCTTCTGGAAGGTTGTCTGACGTGCACAATCAAGGTTGCCCTAATCCTGATTTGGATAAGGACGAGGTTGATTATGCGCACGTGTGATATGCGCCCATCCTGAGGATGCGCGAGGTCTTCTCTTTATTCTCACACGCAGATATTTCATGCGCAGATGTGATATGCACGAGCATGTGATATGCGCCGCGCGCTGATGCGCTGCGCGCATATGTGATGCGCGAGCATGTGTGTCTGGGCAGATGTGATATGCACGAGCATGTGATATGCGCCGCGCGCTGATGCGCCGCGCGCGTATGTGATGCGCGAGCATATGTGTGCCTGGGCATATGATGCCTGAGCATGTTTTGTATGCGCCATGCGCATAGGTTTTGGCTTTGTGCCTTCATAATGTCTTTATCTTGTGGGTTGACCCGCCTTGCTCGGTGTTGAGGCGGGTACATACCTCTTCAAGCCCCCCCAGTCTAATGTGTGTCTTATTTCGCGCGAGCGCGGTAAGATGGATATTAGACTTACTGATTTGGTCTTTAAAGGGGTTTTGTCGTTTTATTGGTTGTTTCCATCGTTGCGCGAAGTTCTATCCATTTGGTTGAAAACGAAGGGTTGAAAACGAAGGGTCGAACACGTGGTTAGTTGGTGGTGACGTGCGCCGTAAACATGTCAGACGTTTCGTGTGCTCGAGGTGCTACAGTTGCCTTTCACGTCCCCTCACACAGCTGTCTTGAACACGTGTCGCGCTCGCATTGGTTAGCACCTGCGAGTGGGGGCGCGTCTCTGCTCCGTGGCAGGTCCGTTACGTTTTTATGTCCCCTCAACAGTGTTAGGGACACGTGCCGCGCCCTCGTTGGCTTACACCTGCGAGTGGGGGCGCGTGAAATCCCATCAGTTACCACTTTTCTCTCTCCTGGGCCTATAAAAGCAGGCCCTTAGGAAATTTTTATCTTCATCTTCATTGTTTCAAATTTTCTATTTTCTGCCTTTCATATTCTGAATTGAGTATATTCATCTTTTCGATTTTTCGATTATCTGCTGGTGCAGTTGTATGTCTGATAGTTCAGACTCGTCTAGCCCCTCAATCACCTCTGTTGCCTCTCGAAGACGCCGTGTGAAGTCTGTGGTGATGTCGACATTGAAGCAAAAGGGGAAAGGGAAGAGGGTTGTTGAGACCACATCGGAGGAAGTAGGGAGGACCAAGGCCACCAAAAGGTGGAATGAAATCCTCTGCAAATTGAAGCAGGCCGATCTCGACAACCTCATCGCCTCTCAGGGCTTTCCCACCCTGTTTGGCTGCATGTTGCCTAGGTCCGGGCAAACGGCGGCGGACCCGCCTGCCGGCTATATATCCCTATATAGCCACTTTTTCACCCACTGCAACCTTCGTCTCCCGATGACAAGGTTTGTGGGTGCACTGCTGAAGTTCTATGGGATTCATATATCCCAAGTCCATCCGTTTGGACTCGTGCGCGTGACTCACTTTGAGTTCATGTGCAAATCCCAGCGCGAGGAACCCACTCCTCGGCGCTTTCAATATTTTTACAAGCCCAAGATCCAGGACAATTGGATCTCTTTCATTCCTCGCAGTCAGAAGGTGAAGTGCTCCACTGTTTCATTCAAGAGCCTTCATGACTGGTCTGAGAGGTTCTTTTACATAAGGGCTGGTGTGATCCCCATCCGTATGACCATGCGCTCTATCTCTTCTGCGCCTGCGGATGAGGGTGTCCTCAAGAACCCAACTGGCGCCTGGGTTAAGAAACTGACCGCCGAACCATCCCCCGCGAAGAAAATTTGCGAGGAGGCGCTGGTGGGGGTCGGCATGAGTAAGCTTTGGGCCGACAGCGCGCTTGAGCCCGTTATCCAAGTCGACGGGTTGTGTAAGTTTATTTCATTGCTTTATTTATTTTTTCTGCGCGAACATAATTCTTTTGCTGATATCACTTGACTTGTTTTTGCGCAGTCACCAAGGATTATGTCCTTGCCGCTTATGATGAACAAGTGGAGGGTGGCTCCGTCGCGCTTGGCGCTGGGGAAGTTGGTTTCCCAGATCGCTTCGATGACATGTTCATCCCAGTGGATCTGGAATTTGACTTTGACAGTGACGCGCCTGGTAAGCCTTCGCACTTATGCTCATTCCTTTAGAATACCCAAGTTTATTAACAGTTCTGTTGGTTGTTTTTGCAGATGCGCTTGAAAACTACGAGCTGGAGCTCGCGGAAGAGGAGGAGGAGGAAGAGGAGGCGCCCCTACTAAAGCGCAAAGCTAAGGGGAAATCTGGCGCAGGGGCCAGTAAGAAACAGAAGAAAAATGACACCCCTGTTGCTCATCCCCATGCTCAAACGAAGGGACCTAAGGAAACCCAGGTGTTTACCACCAAGGTTTCTTTAGCTTCCCTGCCTGTGAGAGTGGGCAGACCTCCTGTCCACTTGAGGTATGGTGGCGTCACCTCCTCCGTTCGCGCGGCTGAAGAGAGAAGCAGTGTCGCGCCTGTAACAGGTATACTTTGTTTATCTTCATCTGGCTGAATTGTTATTAAACCTTTGCTCCTTTGAATGTTTGCAGAACCGGCGACGGTAGCAGATCAGCCAATGGCGCCACAAGGTGCTGAGGCTGCGCCGGGGACTGCTTCGGAGTCCCCTGTTCTACCCTCTGAAAAGGGTAGAATGAACTTTATGGCGATGTTCGCCGCGCGAACAGAATTGCGCCAAGGTATGTTTTGCACACTTGTCTTCTTTATTTTTCTTTTGGATTCAGTCATAAACCATTTTTCCTTGTTGATTTGTTCATAGGAGTTGTAGCTGGCGTACAAGTTGCTGGCGACACTCCTGGCGCCGTTGGCGGCGCCGCTGGTTCTGGTCCTGCTCCTGCTAGTGCTGATTCTCCCCTTATTGGGGTTACAAAGGAGCAGGAAGCTGTATTGCGCGCCGAACTGGCGGCGTCGAGACCTCCCTCGCCTCCTCCTACGCGCAGCCCTCTCCGCGAGGCTGGTTTGGAGCCCCCCAGGTCGCAGGAGAAGAGGCCTATTCAAGAAGATGAGGAGGATGAGGGGGCTCAAGCTGAGGACTCCTTGGGAGACCGCGCCAGCCCTGCGATGCCACAAGCCTTCGCAGCGCATACTTCTGGTGGGGCTGGCGCTGACTTTTCTGCTTCATCCCCGCAGGTATGTTTTAATTTGTTGCTCCGCTGCGCGTACCTCCATATAAGTATGTTTATGACTTAGAACATTTCTTGTGTTTTGTAGGAAGGTGACCACGTTTATCGCCCGAGATGGAATATTAATGAAGACAGTTCCTTCCAATCCATGGGCGTATGCGAGGACTTCTGGGCTCATGCCGTGCCTCCTACTGAAAGAAGGTATCAGGAGGAGTGCACCCGCGCTGACTTGCTCAACGATCACATTTTCGCTGGGTCAGCTTTCTTTGCTGCCTCCCAAGAGCTTCATCGCGATTATATTAAAGTACGCGATGCTCTTGTGGCAGCCCAGCAAGAGGCTAAGGTGGCCGCCTGGAACCTTTCTGATGCTCGCGCACGAGCTGAGAAACTCCAGGCGGAGCTCAGCGAAAACCGAGCAAGTGCCAACACCGCCTATATTAAGCGCGGGCATGAGCTCCAAGCTGCGCGGGAGAAGCAGCAGTTGGCGGAGGCCGAAGTTGCCAAGTACGCGCGTAGAGTGCTTGTCTTGGAACAGCAGGCTGAGGCGCGTGACCAAGCTATCGTCCAGAGTATCACTGAAAAATCATCACTGGAGAGCGAGGTTGCGCGCCTGAAGAGGGAGTTGGCGGCCGCGCAGGCCGATAGAGATGAGGCCTTGGCGACGGCGGCGTCCAGCCAGGAAGCTCTTGGTGCTGCGCAGGCGGAGAAAGAAAAAATTTTGGCGGCAGCAGCGTCTGATAAGGAGGAGCTAAAAAAGACTAAGGAAACTGTTGAGTTATTAAACTCCCAGGTTCCTGTCCTCGAGACGTTTGTTGCTGGCCTCGCGCAGGATCGCCAATGGCTGGTGTCACAGGGCATAACTCGCTGCGCTTTGGCGATGAAATATTCCGCCGAGTTTCAGGCCCTTGTGATGGACTGCAATGCCGCCGCGCGCTTGGTGGGCCGAGCTGAAGGGTTTACGGATGGGTATGAATATGGCATGTTGAAGAAGAACCCATCCGAGTACCCTTACAAGAGCGACGCGGCCTGCGCGGACATGGCCGCGGTGGGGGAAAAGTATATGAATACTCCCATCCCCATCCTTATGCAGGTACCTTGACCTTAATGAGTTTTACTTGACTAATTTTTCCAAGTGTTTTGTACTCAATACTTTTCTAATGATTTGCAGATAGCTGCGCTTGCTGACCAGCCCGACCTCGGCGCGCTAAAGAAGTTGCTCGATGAATGCGAGAGGGCTGGTAGCGATGATGGTGGCGCGGGGGATGTTGCCCCTGCCAGCGGCTCTGGCGCTGCGAATAAATCTGCTCCTGACACCGTCGTGATAGAAGACTCCAATGAGGAGGAAGAACTTGACTATGGTCAGTTCGGAGATGAGGAGCAGGCCGCGTCAGATGCTGCGGGAGATGATGAAGGTGATGAAGTGGCTGACGTCGACGTGGAGACTTGAGAAGCCCTTCATCAAATTTTACATATTTAATTTTTTATACTTGTAATTTGTAACTCATCATACTTGTAAATTTCAATCCAATGGAATGAAACTTGTTTTCTCTTTTTCACATCTTGCGCATTTCCATTCATCTCTTCATGTTTGCTTGTATAGATATAAGATATGCTTGCACGTTAAAATAAGAACAAGGTTGTAAGGAAATTATTCACTTAACCTCTGTTCTATTTTGTTTGTGGTTTCGCAGTATCTTGTTTATGCTGACATGCGCGCTAACTTTTCATTATTTCTTTTTTGCGCGTCGTTGTCGCGCGGTATTTATATGGAAGTATGAGTTTAGCCATTACATGTCAGCGTGTGTTACTCAGATATCCACTATGATTCCACGCGCGACCTCGACCTGAGACCTTAACATGATATGGCATGTACTTTGCCTTAGTTGTGTTTAAGGATTTTTATGATCAGGCTGCGCGGGATGTAAGATGGATGTTTGTGAGTGTTTTGAGCTAAGGCTCTTTGTTTTGGGCTAAGGCCCTGACGTTTTTAGAGTTAAGACTCATTAACGTGTTTGAGCTAAGGCTCGTAAGTTTGGGCTAAGGCCCTGGCGTTTTAGAGTTAAGACTCGTTAACGCGTTTGAGCTAAGGCTCGCGCATGTATGTTTTACTTCGCTTTATTTTGCTTTGAAGTCAATATAGTGTTGTCATATTGTTCCAAATTAATAAAGGAAGTGTGAAACATGTATGCAAAGGTAATAGAACAAATATTGAAAGATAGCGCGAATCATCATTCATGATGGCTTAAAAGCCTTGATTACATATTTGAACATTTACATGAAGCATTTTCTAAGCTGTGCTGCGTTCCACGCGCGCGGTATCTTTTTGCCATTCAAATCTTTTAAAGTGTACGCGCCTTTCCCCAAATCTTCTGAAATTTGATAAGGTCCCTCCCAATTGGGGGACATTTTTCCTGGGGGTATCGCGCGGCTAGCTTCATTGTTTCGAAGGACAAAATCATTTTTCTTGAAGTGGCATTCTTTAACGCGCTGATTATAATATTTTTCCAGCTTTTTCTTGTATTTGGCTTCATTGATGATAGCCGCTTCTCTGCGCCCTTCAAGCAAGTTGAGGTCCAATCTTCTTTCGCGCTCGTTATCAGTCTTGCTCATCATGAGTACCCTATGGGATGGGCATCCAATTTCTGCTGGGATCATAGCCTCTGTCCCATAGGTTAGGCTGAACGGGGATTCGCCATTGCTAGTTTTGCTTAATGTCCTGTGCGCCCACAGGACATTAGGTAACTCTTCGACCCAAGAATGGGATTCTCCCACCAATCTTTTCTTCAGCCCATTTAACAAACTTTGATTCGCGCGCTCCACTTGGCCATTCCCTTGAGGGTGGTAGACCGAAGTGAAGATTTGGTTGATGTGCAGTTCTTTGAGCCAGCTGGATATCTTCCTGTCAGTGAATTGTTTGCCATTGTCGCTCACAATTTCCATAGGAAGGCCAAAACGGCAAATGATGTGGCTCCAGATAAATTGCTTCATCGCCTCAGCTGTGATTTTTGCTAGTGGCTTGGCCTCAACCCATTTTGTGAAATAGTCTATCGCCACTACCAAAAATTTCACTCGCCCTTGCGCTTGCGGCAGGGGCCCCACAATATCAATGGCCCATTTGTGGAAAGGCCATGCGGAGGTCACTGGAATCAAGTTGTTCTTTGGACGCATGGTGTTTGGCGCGTAGCTCTGACATGCCTTGCATTTTTGGATTTCTTTTAGCGCATCCAAGTACATGCCTGGCCAATAGTAGCCTGAGCTCATTGCCTTGGCAACCACCATGCGCGGACCAGCGTGTATTCCACAGATTCCTTCATGAATCTCCCTAATCACATAGCTTGCTTCTTCAGCATCCAGGCATTTCATGAGCGGTCCAAGATAAGAGCGCCGATATACTGTACCATCAAGTAGTTCATAATTCTGCGCCTTGTGTCTTATCTTTCTCGCCTGTGCGCGATCGTCCGGTAACTTCCCCTCCTTCAGGAATTCCATTATTGGAGTTATCCAGGATGAAGGGGTTGTATGAATTACAAGAACAGATTGCGTTTGCACTGACGGGTTGCTCATCACTTCCACCCTGACATCTTTGCCAAAGTGATCAAAATTAGTTGAAGCCATCTTACTCAACGCGTCAGCAGACTTATTTTCGCTGCGCGAGATGTGTATGATTCTGAAGAAGTCAAACTGCTCGACGAGCTTTTTTGCCTGCTCTAGATATAGAGGCATTGTGTTCTCCTTGGCGTCATATAGGCCGTTGACCTGAGCAGCTACCAAGTAAGAATCAACATGGGCCTCTAGCCTTTTAACTCCAAACTTGCGCGCAATGCGCAGGCCAGCCAGCAGGGCTTCATACTCAGCCTCATTGTTGGTACTCTTGAAGTCCAACCTAATAGCATAAGTATATTCATGATTATCAGGGTCCACCAGTTTGAGGCCTGCGCCGGACCCTTCGCTGTTGGAGGCTCCATCAGTGAATAGCCTCCAAACATCTTCCTCATCGTTTGCTCGCGGAGGGTCTACCTCGCGCTGAGCTTCTTCAATCTTTCCATCGGGGATTTCTGTGATGAAATCCGCTAAAACTTGACCCTTTATTGCTGGACGAGGCTTATAGGTGATCGTGTGTTCACCTAATTCCAGCGCCCACTTTGTCAGCCTTCCGGAGAGCGCGGGGCGTCGCAAGACTTGCTGGATGTTGTAACCAGTCAGAACTTCAATAGGATGACCATTGAAGTATCTATGGAGCTTGCGCGACGCGTGTGTTAGTGACAAAACTAACTTTTCCATGATGGAATAGCGCGTCTCAGGGTCTGTGAGCACCCGACTCACATAGTATATTGGCGTTTGGATCCCCTTGCGATCCACCAATAATACTGCGCCGATCGCGCGGTCTCCAGCTGACAGGTACAATGTAAGGGTTTCGCCAGGAAGTGGAGCTGTGAGCGCGGGCAACTTTATGAGACATTCTTTTATCTCAGTGAAAGCTTGCTCAGCCTCAGGCGTCCACTTGAATTGGCTCTTCTTCAAGCAGTTCCTCAAGGTGTTAACGAATGGAGTAGATTTGCTGGCGTGGTTCGCTAGGAACCTGTTGATTGACACCAATCTACCATTCAGCTTCTGAACCTCTTTCATGGTGGATGGTGAAGGCATGTCAAGGATGGCTTCCACATTTTCAGGGTTCACCTTGAAACCATCCTTAGTGACCATTACACCAAGAAATTTCCCCTCTTCTGCGCCGAAAGTACATTTGCTCGGGTTGAGCTTCATGTTAACTTCCGTTAGGCGCTGAAGAGTTTCCTCGATGTCTTTGAGCATTTGTCTCTCCTCCCTGCTCTTGATCACCAAATCATCAACGTAGACTTCTAGATTTCTTCCGATTTGTTCACTGAAAACCGAATCCATAAGTCTCTGATAGGTGGCGCCCGCATTCTTTAAACCAAAGGGCATTTTTGTGTAACAAAAAACACCCTTGTCGGTCCTGAAGGCCGTCTTGTCTTCGTCTTGTGGTGCCATTTGAATCTGGTGATAGCCTTTGTAGGCATCCAGGAAACACTTGAGCTTGAATGGCGCCACGGAGTCCACCTTTGCGTCGATGTTTGGGAGGGGGTAACAGTCTTTCGGACATGCTTTGTTGAGGTCCTTGAAGTCAATACACATCCTCCATGACCCGTTGCTTTTCTTTACCATCACAGGATTGGCTACCCACGTCTGGTATCGGATCGGGCGGATGATGTTTGCGCGCAACAGGTCCTCAACTTGCTCATTCATGGCCTTCGCCTTTTCATCCCCCATGATTCTCTTTTTCTGAGCAATTGGCTCCACCGACTTGAACGTGTTAAGAGAATGTTGCGCCAAGTCTCGCGGGACCCCAGTCATATCGGAGTGTTGCCACGCGAAGACCGACGTGTATTTTGTGAGCAACCTTTTCATTCTCAATCTCGTTTCGTCTGAAATGGTAGCGCCAATTGTGACCGTTTGCTCGGGGAATTTTGGGTTTAAAATCCACTTCTCTGGCGCATTGTCCGCCATTTGAAGTTTCATTCTCCCCTCCCGCGGCGTACTTGTCACTGCGCACAAATGATCGCGATAAACAAATGTTACGCCAGTTGGTGTAGGAAACCCCAAAGCGCCGTGCGCTGGCGACGGTACAGCATTAAATTGGGCAATCGTTCCCCTACCCAGGATCATATTGTGGCATGACGTGGTGGGCAAGACCAAGAAGTTGACAACTTCTGCTCGCTTGTGCTCATCATCCCCCATAGTTAGTTCAAACTGAATCTGGCCCAGTGGATGGATGATTTCATTTGAAACACCACAGATTGGTGCGTTCACAATTTCGAGCCGCGCTTGGTCTGCCGGGTCTAACTTTCTGAAACACTGCTCATACATAATGTCAGATTCGCTTCCAGTGTCCACCAGGACCTTTGACACTTCGTAATGAGCAATGTGTGTGGTGATGACGAGAGGACTGCTTATTGAAGGGCCTCCCCTGATTCTTGGGAAGATGACTTGCTGCTCGCGCCAATCTCCGTGGATTTGCGCGCTTCTCTTTTTTGACGTCTGCCCTTGTCGTCCCCCTCAGCCACACAGATTCTTTTGTATTTCTTGCTGGCAGAGGCTCCTTCCGGTTGCTCATCTTCTATTCTTTGGTTTTTTACCAAGTGAGCCAGCCTGCCTGACTTTACATCCTTCTCGATCGCATCCTTTAAATGATGGCATGCGTCGGTGTTGTGGCCCGGGGACCTGTGAAATTCACAATATTTGCCACTGTTTTGCGGTCCCTTGTAGTGTAGTTGCTTGGGGGGCTTGAATTGGACATTCTCAGTACTTAACACCTGTGAAGGTGTTTTAGTGAGGGGTGTCCATATTCTTGGCAGAGGTCTGCTAGGATCTCTGCCGCCCTCCCTCTTGTCACCCTCCCCGCGATTACGAACTTCTTTTTGGGGCTGGGGTGAGGTTGGTTGCGCTTGTTTTTCCGCGGAAGAAAAACTTGTTGGCTGCAACCTGGACCATACAGAGTTCTGTTTGGCCCTCTTCTCTTTGCTGCGCGGTGATTCTGCCTGATGTGCTCTTTCTCTTGCCCTATCTTGGGCAATCTGTTTCTCATTTCTCGCGAAAACTCGCGATGCCTCCATTAACTTGGCCCACGTGGTGGGCATACCATCTTTGCTTACGAGAGCCCGGCGGAGTTGATCACTGCGCGCGCCTTGTATAAAGGCCACGCGCAGGAGCTGCTCAGTTATACCCCCGATTGCCAGGGATTCCTGATTGAAACGAGTGATGTAATCTTCAATCGTTTCATCATTCCTGCGTATGCAGTGCATGATGTCATCAGGATCGCGCGTGTGCCTGCGCTGCTGTACGAAGTGGGCTTGGAACTTTTCTAATAGTTCCTCGAACCCATCAATTTGCCCTGTCGGCAAGCTCTCGAACCATACCCGCGCTGCGCCCGTGAGGCAGCGAGCAAACATATGACACCATGTTGGCATCGTCCAGCTCTCTAGGTTTCCCGTGTTATAGAAACCTTGCAAAAAGTCATCTGGATCTGTTGTGCCATCATATTTGCCCAGACCACTTGGCATCTTTGTCTTGTGCTGGATGGGAGCCTGCGCGATGCGCGCAGTAAACTTTGAGTGTTTTACCAGGATGGCTGGTCTGTAGGGCGTGGTTACGTCCACTTGCCCTCTGACCGGTGGGCTGTACGGCATGTGCAGATCCAGATCTGCTCTGGCTCCAGGCGCCATGTTCACAGGCGCGCGGAGCTGTGAGCCTCCTGCATGAGTATCCCGTGTCTTCCTCATGCTATGCACTTCTTCATCACTGAACTCAGTGTGTGCAGTGTGAACAGAATGTCCTTCTTCCGGCGCGCGCGGCCTTTTTGTAGTCTGCTTATCAAAAGCTTGCCTTTGTGTTTGGTCGGCTAGCTTTTTCTGCTTGACCATTTCATTGTATTTTTCCATCAGACGCCGCTGCTCGTTTATGAGCCATTCATTTGGATCATTTGTTTCCTCTTCTGGACCCATTGGTCCTTTCAGTTTCGCGCCGGCCATATTTTGTAACGTGAGATCGTCTGGAGGAGTTTCAGTCTGGCCGTGAGGGGTTGTGACGAAGGGACGGTTGCTGGTGGTACGCGTAGAATCACGCGGAACCCTCAGAACCTGCTGTCCGTCGTTAACACCCTCACGTTCAATATCCTCCAGAGCTTGATCAACGTTACGAACTCCAGAAACCATGGTGATTGATTTTTTTTTTTTTTATAGATCTGATGAGATCTGATTGCCGTTTGTAACAGTGGATGGCGCCAATGAAGAAACGTGGATCTACTCACTGGTAGCAGATCTACTTTCCTCGGGTGTGATTATACTATTTCACCGATGGTTCTTCTGGGTCTGTGTTCTTCCACCTACAAAATGAACAGCGCCGTTACTTACCCCTCAGAAAGGGACAGAGGGGTCCTCTTTGGGGTAACCCTCCGGCGTGAGAATCAGTATATTTGTGGAGAAGATAATAATGTGTGTAAGAGAATCTCAAGAGTATTGTTGAATAGCTTAATACCCCCTGATTGTGAGACTGTCTGTTTTGTATGTAACTGACTGTGAGTGAATGTGATTCAATATGATTGAATGTGTTATCACTGCTTGTAACTGTCAATGATTGAGTATGAATGTGTCATCAAAGTGGAGTTGATGCTGTATTTATAGTGCTAAGGTTACCACCGGTTGGGCTCAACCTCGTTGGCTTCCTCCAATCGCACTGCGCCACGTGTCCTCTGGGACACCTGGCGCTTTCTCGTTGGTTGTAATCACGTGGTAACACATGTGTCATGCTGAGTTGTCGACCTTCCATTTGGCAGCTGTCAACATCAGCATATTCTTACTCCTTAAAAAGATGCCTTCTGGAAGGTTGTCTGACGTGCACAATCAAGGTTGCCCTAATCCTGATTTGGATAAGGACGAGGTTGATTATGCGCACGTGTGATATGCGCCCATCCTGAGGATGCGCGAGGTCTTCTCTTTATTCTCACACGCAGATATTTCATGCGCAGATGTGATATGCACGAGCATGTGATATGCGCCGCGCGCTGATGCGCTGCGCGCATATGTGATGCGCGAGCATGTGTGTCTGGGCAGATGTGATATGCACGAGCATGTGATATGCGCCGCGCGCTGATGCGCCGCGCGCGTATGTGATGCGCGAGCATATGTGTGCCTGGGCATATGATGCCTGAGCATGTTTTGTATGCGCCATGCGCATAGGTTTTGGCTTTGTGCCTTCATAATGTCTTTATCTTGTGGGTTGACCCGCCTTGCTCGGTGTTGAGGCGGGTACATACCTCTTCAATCTTGAAGACCATACTGATGAATTCAACAAATTAATTCTTGATAAAGAATATTGAGGTTGAATTGGAAGAGGAAGACCAAGCAATAATATTTCTCACATCTTTACCGAGTTCGTATGAACACTTTGTTGATACTCTGATGTATGGAAAAGAAAAACTATCAATGGAGGATGTGTTGGCTGCTCTTAATTCAAAAGAGTTGAAAAAGAGGTATGATGTTCAAGAGGAGTCTGGTGAAGGATTGTATGTGAGAGGAAGGCCTGAACAAAGGGGGTCTGATTCTAAGTCCAAGATTGTAAATCTAAGTCTAGAGGAAAGAGGAGGTGCTTTATCTGCAATTCTGATAAGAACTTGAAAAAGGAATGTCCAGAGAGGAACAAGAAAAAGAAACAAGGTGTGAGTAGTTCCAAGAATCAGGTAAATAATTCGGCTGAAGAATCTTTGGATGGATACGACTCTGCTGATGTATGTGTTGCATCAAGTCATGGTTCCAAAGATGATTGGATAATGGATTCGGGTTGTTCTTTTCATATGACTCCCAATAAATATTTCTTTAAAGTATTGAAATATGAGGATCTTGGTGTTGTGAAACTTGGTAATGATAGATCCTGTACCATTAAAGGACATGGTGTTGTGACCTTGAAAATGGATTGTGGAACTGAGGTGGAGTTGTCCAATGTCAGGTATATTCCTGAATTAACCAAGAACCTTATTTCATTAGGTACTTTTGAAAGAAATGGGTATACAATTAGTCTTATGAATGGTAAGGCTAGAATTGTGAAGGGATTAATGGTAGTGTTAACAGGGTCTAGGGGAGAAAATAACATCTACTTGTTAGATGGGGATACAGTGTTAGGATCTGTTTCTGTTGTTGAGGGTAAAATAGTCAATAGTGCAGTTTTATAGCACAAAAGACTTGGTTATATGAGTGAGTTAGGATTGTTGGAGTTAAGGAAACAAGAAGCAATTAAAGATTTGTCTAGTTGTGAAGTAGAGTCATGTGAGGATTGTAATCTTGGTAAGGCCAAGAGGGTGAAATTCTCTAAAGGTGTGCATAAGTCTAAGGGTATTTTGGACTATGTACATGCATATTGTTAAGGACCAACAACGCACATGTCATTAGGTGGAGCTTCTTATTTTCTATCCATTATAGATGACTTCTCAAGAAGAGTATGGGTATACATTCTTAAACATAAGTCTGATGCATTTAGGATGTTTAAAGAATGGGCAGTGTTGGTTGAAAACCAAACTGAGAAGAAAATTAAGAAGTTGAGAGCAGACAATGGTTTAGAGTTTTGTAGTAGTGAGTTTAATAATTACTGCAAGTCTAATGGGAATAGCTAGGCATCTATCCAATCCTGGTACTCCCCAACAGAATGGCCTAGTTGAGAGGATGAATAGGACTCTCTTAGAAAAAGTAAGATGTATGTTGATTGCTGCTGGTATGCTTAGGGGATTTTGGGCTGAAGCTGTTAAAACAGCAGCTTACCATCTACTGCAATAGACATGATCTGGTGAGAAGACCAGTTATGATCACTTAAAGAGTCTTTGGTTGTTTGGCTTATTCACATATTAGCCAAGGGAAATTAGAGCCAAGAGCTCAAAAGTGTATAATGCTTGGATATCCTGATGAAGTGCAAGTTATGGAGACTTGATGATGAAAGTCCAAAGATAATTGTAAGCAGAAATGTGGTGTTCAAAGAAAATGTTATGTACAAGCAGGTCTTAAGTGGTTCATGTGGTGATCAGGGTATTGAACAAGGTGTACAACTTGAGGTGGAGCCAATTGCTAGTACTTATGAACATGGAAGCACAAGTCAGTCTGCAAATGAATCTGAGGGTAATTCTGGAAATAATCTAAATGATTATTGGTTGACTAAGAGATAGAACCAGAAGGCAGATTCAGACTCTTTTCAGGTATAGGGCTCGGAATGATATTTCTGCATTTGTGTTAAATGCAGAAGAAGAATGCATGTATGAACCATTATCTTATACTGAGACAATTAATTCAGTGTATAAAGATAAATGGATTCAAGCAATGCATGAAGAAATGGATTCTTTGTATAAGAATAATACTTGGAAGATAGTAGATAAACCTAAAAATCACAAGTTAGTCTCATGTAAATGGATTTACAAGATTAAAGAAGGTGTTGCAGGAGATCCACCTAGGTTCAAGGCTAGGCTGGTAGCAAAGGGGTTTACACAAAGGGCAGGGGTAGATTATGATGAGATCTTTTCACCTATGGTAAAACATTCTTCTATAAGGGTAATACTTGCTTTAACTGCTTATAAAGATATGGAATTGGAACAGTTAGATGTTAAGACAACTTTCGTACATGGTAATTGAAGAGAAAATTTTACATGGCACAACCACAAGGTTTTGAGGTTGAGGGGCAAAATGGGAAAGTCTCTCTGTTGCAGAAATCCTTGTATGGATTGAAGTAGTCTCCAAGGCAATGGTATCTCAGATTTGATGAATACGTTATGTCTAATGGATTTAAGAGAAGCAAGCATGATAGTTGTGTTTATCTCAAAGAGTTTGAAAAGGGCAATTATGTCTATCTGCTGCTTTATGTAGATGACATGTTAATTGCTTGTCAAGACAAAAGAGTTATACAAGAAACTAAAGATTTGTTGAAATTAGAATTTGACATGAAAGATTTGGGAGAAGCTAAGAAGATTCTAGGGATTGAAATCACTAGAGATAGAAGTCAAAGGTTGATAAAGTTGACTCAAAGTGCTTATATCAAGAAGATTTTGTCAAACTATTCAATGGAAAATAGTAAAGCTGTTACAGTTCCATTGGGTCAACAATTTAAGCTTTCTGACAAGGATTCTCCTGTGTCAGATGAGGATATTGAGTATATGCAAAAGGTTCCTTATGCCAAGGTGGTGGGAAGCTTGATGTACCTTATGGTGTGTACAGGGCCAAATTTGGGCTATTCAGTAAGTTTAGTTAACAGGTATGTATCTAAACCTGGGAAGGCTCATTGGGATGCAATAAAATGGATATTAAGATATCTAAAAGGTACTAAAGAGGTTGGGCTGGTGTTAGGAAAGGATTTTTGTGATGATGTTGTAGGTTATTCTAACTCAGATTTTGCAAAAGATCTAGACAGGGGCAGGTCAATGACTGGTTATGCTTTTGTTGTATGGGGATTATTGGTGAGTTAGAAAGCATCTTTGCAGCATATTGTTACTTTGTCTACAACTAAGGCAGAGTATGTTGCATTAACAGAAGCAACTAAAGAAGCTTTGTGGATGAAAGGCTTTGTTTCTGAACTGAGGGTTATTTTGGTCACTCCTGTAGTTTATTGTGATAATCAAGTAGCAGTTCAATTGACTATAAATCAGATTTATCATGAAAGAACAAAGCATATCAATGTGAAAATGCATTTTATAAGGGATGTTGTCAAAGCTAAAGAAGTTGTAATCAAGGAGGTGGATACTTTAGAAAATGGTGCTGATATGTTTACTAAAGTGCTGCCTGGTGGAAAGTTTCAATTTTACTAAGGGGGTGTTCGGGATTGCTTATTTTCACCAACTTATAACTTATTAACTTTTTGAAAAGTAATAAGGTGTTTGGGATTGCTTATATTGTGAGAGGAAAAGTTTATAAGTTACAATGTTGTAACTTAATAGCTTAATGAAAAGTTATAAGGAGATAAAATAAGGAATCCCAAACACCCCCTAAGGGTTAGTTGACACTTTATCGAAGGTGAAGATTGTTAAATTGTTAATAAGCAAGTTGACAAAGTGTTAGAGGGACTGAAACTGAACTATTCTCATAGTTCAGTTAAGAGTGTTATATGTTTCTGTTAGGTTTTGACAAAGTTACAGAACTTGAAGGACTAAATGTGTAAATATAGAAAGTTAAGTCGTTAGGATTGTAACAACCAGAATTGGGGATAAAACACTCAATTAGGGTTCATAGTTTGTATTCAGTTTTTCAATTCTTGTAATCCTTTTGATTCCAATAATATTAGTCGATCAGTTCTTCTTTCTTTTTCGTATTCAATTTCATCTTCCGATACTAATTTCATAACAATGTAGATGAAGTAAAACTCACGGTAGGGTATGGCCATTTGGCATGCGATTGCCACCATGATTTCAAAACCGACGTCGTATCTCCCGGCAGTTTTCCAGCCCTTCGTTTACGCAATATCTCCTCCCTGATATCCATAATCTTCTCCTTGTAACCCTGATAATAAACACCACCAACATAACCAATAATAAACATTTTGCTCAACCATTTTAAATTTTTATAAATTAATAAACCGACCTGCTTCAACTCATGTTTTAGCTCTTGCCTCACCCGCTCCATCAAAGACCTCTCACTCTCAGTCGGGACAAGAGGCCCGAATCCCATGCTATCATGTCCATCAAAGCTCCCATCAAACAAATTCGCATCACTGTCCACTTGGTCTTCTTCGTCATCCGACATTGTTGCACCCGTTCCTTCACCAGGCGACACCCCTGTTCCAACAAACAACCTTAAACCTCCATCCTTAACACTTGCATTAAATAGCTCAAATGAACATTCATACAACATTATAAAACCTGTTAAGCTTTGCAACGACTGCTCGATTTCCCAACATGCCATTACCGCTTCCATTGCATGAACCCGAACGTGTTGTTGTAATTGTTCTTTAAAAGAACATAGCAACAGAACATAATGAGTCTGCATCATGACACAAAATAATCAAATAAAAAGGTTTAAACTCTTTGAATTATCATAAAAATATTAATAACAGGGTCCGCTTGAAACCAAAAAAACCAATCCAAAACCGAAAACACCAATCCGATATAACTGAATTGAAACAAGAATCGAATCTGGATGGTTTGGCTTCATTTAAGTAAAAAACAAACTTTCGGTCCGGGCTCAATTTTACACGTAATTAAAACCGAACCGAGCTTATATATTTTCAAGGTTTATTTTGAATTTTAAATAATTTATAATAATTTAATATTTATATATGGTTTAACTTAAATATTTTAACCCGAATGTATAATAATCATATAAAATATTAACTCCCAAAAAAATTTAGACCTATATGAATTATTTTTTGGCAATTTTTCTTTTCGGTTCAAAATTTTCAAACTCAAATGACAAAACTAAAATTTAACCAAACTCAATTAAAAAGCGAAACAGTACAGATTTCAAAAACTCAAAAAATTAAATTTCGGTTTTTCGTTTGGTTTTAGCCCGCACGTCGCTAAATTAATTAAGTCGCGATATTATGTTTATACCATGAACTGATCAAGCTCCTTGTCATCACCAATATTACCCTGACCAGCAAGACCCGAATACTTGGCTACCACATTCTGCGACTGTGCCAGCTGCGCGTCAATCCTCGGCAGCTGATCCACGGGAGTCGCAATTCGCAAACACGACACATGAGCCGATAACAGCTGCTCGTAAAGCGGGTGTGATAATACCTCCGCTTTGTACCGAGCATTTTGCCAGTTTACGGCTTCACCGGCTACCTCAGCGTCCCCAAGCTCACCGCCTTTATTATTATTATTATTGTCCACCTGTAAACATAGTCACAAGAATCAAAGTCTAAACCTACGTAGGGCACGTTGCTCCGCTAAAACCTACGACTGGTAACAGGTAAAAACTGTACCTAGATGTAGGTCAAACTGGTTTTATAATTACTGCAATTCTGATTTGCAAATCCCTAGGTTTATTGGACAAATTATTATTGATAATCGCATCCACAGTAAATCAGAGCATTTGCAAAAATAAAAATAAAAAATTATGATATGGCTACGAGGCTAACGAAATAGACTTCAATTTTAGGTACAGTTAACATCCGTCTTAAAAAAATATATACAAAGTGAGTGTTTGAAATTTCTTATTTTATCAACTTATAATTTTTTTCATAAGTAAGTTATAACTTTATAACTTATTAACTTGCATTCTCATAATAATACATAATAAAACACTCTTTTAACTTTTTAAAAAGTTAATAAGTAATAAGTTACTTAAAATAAGCAATCCAAAACATCCCCTAAACCGGGTACTGGATATTTCCAAACACCGATAACAAAAAAAGAAAAAAACCTAAACCACCCAATCTTGTTTTACACAACCTTCTATTTTGAACAAAAAAAAAGAGATTGAAAATTATTAAACAGAATGACCGTTTGAACAATATCAACACTTAGATGTGGATGTAGTTAATAGGTTGTTGTTTTACAATACGTTATCAGCACAAATTGAATTTTGATAAAAAAAATATCTTGAAAATTACTGGACAAAAGGGCTGTTTGAACAATATCCAAACATCTGTTCTAACCATAGACAAAACAAATTTTAAAAATTAATAATTGGAAAAGCCGTTTACACAATATCCGGGCAACCGTGACCGTGAAACTTTTGGTAAAAAACGTTGTCCAACGGCTGTTTGAAAAGATGTGAGATTAAATGTTAAACAGTGTCGGTACATTTATGAGCCGTTTAAAATTAAGTGGAATTTTAGGGTATGTGACCTGGCCACCAGCAACGATGTTTCTGGACTGATTATTCAAATCCGGCGAACCATGAGACGACATGGCCGCCGCAGCGATAATCGAATCATTGGAAACTTGCGAAACCATGTCGTCACCCCTAACATCACTAACGTTCCTCTGCAACATCGATCTCGATAGCCACTGGTTGTTACTATTAATATTACTACTGCTATTATTATTATTCCCGGTGTGATGACGATGGTGAGAAGATGGTGTCACAGCAGACTCCGAATTATTATTCGTTTGCAAGTTGAGAAAATTGTTATTATTATTATTACTATTACTACTACTGACATCGGTGGGCCCACCCCCGAACTGGCCCTGCTGCCGGAGTATCGCGCTGTTAAGCCAGTGGTCTTTTCCGGCAGCACAGGAAGAGGGGGAGGCCTGCCCACCGATGGCGAGGTTGTGGTCGGGTATTATTGTACGAAAGACGGAAATGTTGTCGGTATCGGTGAAATGTTGTTGTAGGGCCATCTCTTGTGAGAGATGGTTAGGATGAAACGCCATTAAAGAGAATTGTGGAGTAAAGGTTGAATAATATGAAATTGGGCAGGTTTTTATAGGTTGGATGGAGGGTACAGCTGCAGTTGCAGTTGCAGTTGCAGGGAGGAAGAAAGAGCAGAAGAAAGTGACATTGTTGGAAAATTTGGAGGGGAATGAAATAAAGGTAACCACAAAAAACTAATCATATTTGTTTTTGAGGTGTCCATATTTTTTTTTCTTTTATTATTATTATTATTATTATCTAACTATACTATTAGGTTTTGTTCGTTTCAAAGATTAGGAAGAAATTTTAAGGAATGAGATTTTAAATCTCATGAATTAATACGTTCGTTTCACTAAATGAAAGAATAGGAATGGAAACTAAATCCCATCAAATTCCACATTTCATAGGATTCTAAAATCCCACTTATTTGAAAGGATTGTTATGGAAAATAAAAGATTTTCTTATTAACAATAAAAACCCCTCCAAAAAAACATTCAAAAAAATTAGTAAAAAAATCATAACTCAAAATATAAATAAAAAATATAAAAAAACTAAAATGTTTCCGCCTTTGCCCTCGTTCTTAATAAAAAAACGAGAAATGAATCGAAACCAAAAGTCGGCGAAAACGAAACACAATACCAAAACTGAACCGAATTGATGGAAACCGAAAAATCGATCAAAACGAAATAAAAAAAGTGAAACCGAACAGAAATAAAACTGAAAAAACCGACCACAACAAAACAAAAGGCCGAAAACGAATCTGTAACCAACCAAAAACAAACAAAAGAAACCGAAACTCAACCCGTCCAATGCTCCTAAACCGACCAAAAAGAAACAAAGGAAACCGAAATCCAACCAGTCCAGTGCGAAAACTCGTGTCAGCTCGAAACCAATTCCAATTCCAATACTACATATTAACCAACCAAACGCATGATAGGGGTTTTCAAACTTTCCATTCCATTCCAATTCCAATTCCAATTCCAATTCCAAATCCTTTAAAAAAAATCCGTGAAACGAACGGGCCATTAAAGCAACACAAGTGGTCCACATGGCATTTAACTAGGCACTCCACATAGGATGCCAAGTAGATGTCATGTCACTATTTTCTATTATATTATGACCCATGACCCGTTTTTCTATTATAACCCATGACCCGTAAGGCTTTATAAAATTTTGAAAAATAAATTATTGTGGGATACAGGTTTCGAACCCAAGACCTCATGTTTCAAACCAAATGTGCTTACTAACTTCACTAAAATGGTAATTGTGTTTGACTTCTTGACTTGACATATATATATGTGATTTCTCTTTACGTATAAAACCAAAATTATATTTAATTATTAACATTTTCATAATTCATAATATGACATTGTCTTCTCATATCTCTTTAACACAACCATTTAAGATTGTTCATCGTTTCTCTCTTTATTTTAAAATATAATATATTTTTATTTATTTTATTTTACAACAAAACCTTAGTCTTTATAAATTTAGTTTTTAAATATGTGACAACATTTTGTTATAAATATCATTTTTATGCTCACAATATTTAATATAACAATATCGGTATGAATGTTTTATTTGAAATAAATTAAACATCAAGATTTTGTTTTTAACTTATAATTATAATGCATAATATATTAAAAACTTAATAAAAAAGTCAAAAATAAAATTATTATATGAAACAATTGAATTTACATATTACATATAATAGTTTTTTATTTTTATTATATTTTTCACTCGTGTGGAACACGGGCTCTAACCTAGTATACTATTAAAGAAATTCATTTTGCCCTATTCTTGTTGATTGATTTTACTATATTCCAAAAATAAAAAGCCCTGATAGAATTTGTTACTAATAAAATAATTTAAAATTAAAATCATAATAATCATTTAGTCTATATAATATAAATATCAGTAAAGACATTTTTTCTTTTTATTCTTATTGGTTGATCTTACTATATTCAAAAAATAGTAAGCCCTTATAGAATTTGTTACTAATAAAATAATTCAAATTTAAAATCATAATAATCATTTAATCTATATAATATAAATATCATTAAAGACATTTTTTTTTCTTATTCTTATTGGTTGATCTTACTATATTCAAAAAATAATAAGTCCTCATAGAATTTGTTACTAATAAAATAATTCAAAATTAAAATCATAATAATCATTTAATTAGATGCGTTTTCTCCTAGACAACCAATTATGGATCCGTATATGTTTCATAACTCTGATTTTCATTGCTTTCTCTGCAACTCACTGTTTGCGAATCACCATTTTTTTGGCAGATGGTGTTTATGTTCGCTAAAATGAATTATTAATTTTGTGATTATTAAAATGCATTTTTATATGTGAGTTAAGGACAAACATAACATGAATACAAAATTTACAAATTGTTCAAATATATAAGCGCGCGCACACACACACACACACATATATATACAATTGACAACTTTATATAAACAAGCTTCTGTTTAAGTTTTAGAGAAGACAGTTTCTTTTGTAGTTTGGTTTTGCAATTATTATCAACAAAAGTCTAGACCAGTCTCTAGCAAGGATTGGCATACTTAAAAGAATCGTTTTACACATGGTCAACTTTATGTAGATTTATCAAGAGTGAAGAGTAGAGACGAACAAAAAATAAATACTTATTTTATATAAGTAAGAGAAAGTTACAAATAAAGCAAAAAATATTGTTTATAAGTAAAAATTTGTAGCTTTTGAAGTTTATGTTTTAAAATTTAAAATTTTGTTTGTAATCATTCTACTACGTGATGTTATTTTTTGTAAGTCCATGTCTTTCATTATTATATTTTCGTTTGCATATAACTTACAATTATAAATTATATTGTTGTCTCAAAATACATATTAAAAAAATGTTGTCGTTTGAAATTATATATATGTTTACTTGGACGGTTTTTTATATTTCTGTTCGTGTAATATACGGGTCAATAACCTAGTTAGATAATATAGTTAGTTATATTCATATCAAAATTTGATAAAATATCATAATTCTTCACACCGTGACCATATGAAACATTTTTTTTGAACGGCCAACAAAGACTATATATATATATATATATATATACAAAAAGATACAAAGGTCTAAAAAAGACCAATATTACACCCGAGTATAACACCTAAAAACACCACCTTATAAATTCAAATATCAAAACGTCTCCACTTCTCCCAAGTTAGAGCCCTTCATCCTAGGAAGATGAGGTGGTCATTTGTGTGGGGCTTGAACTTATATGCCAACATGCCGAAAATTCACATTGGATTATGCCAACGTGACGAGCCACCATTTTGTGTGATCGTGAAGTGTTTCACAATCACCTTGGACAAGATTATAATACTGAGGATTGAATGTATAACAAAGTTTGATTTCATTATCAATTCTAACTGCGTCCAATGGCGGATCTATAACATAATTTCAGGGGTAAGGGAAATGTTTTTTTGCTGGGACGTGTTCTTGAAGAGGTCGTCGGTGCAAGTTTTTTTTACAATCCTACGGTTGATACTTTTGGTTTTCAAACATGGGTGCGCCAAGACGATTTTCAGACAGTGATTGATCGAAGGAGAAGTAGAATAACGAACATGTCGGTCTTTGATTCTTAGGGAAGAAGATATTGCAGTTTGTATATGAAGGCTAGTCGATTTCTTGATTTAAAAACAGTATACACGAAATTAAACGAAAGATATTTAATTGTTTATAATTATATATATAATTAAAACCATGATGATGACGAATATTAATAAATTTATAAAAATGTTAATTGCTTGTAACTTGATGTGATACAACAAATGACGGTAATAAATATAAATCAAATTACAGAAAATGTTTGCTTAAGATTTTTAATTTAAAATAATAGCATACTTCAGTTCAAATTTTTATACTCGAAAATCAAATGTTAAAAGTTTTCATTATTAACATTAATCATCATTTTTTTATATAACATAAATCATGGTGCCTTAAGTTCGCCATTATCCTAATTTTCATGTAACGCTAAGACAATAAAACATGAAAGATGATGAAAAGATCCCAAATTCGTCTATATACGATACTAAATATCTTTGCAACAATGAGTATGCAAATAAATTATTATTATAAAGTAAATGAGCAATGACCACATAAATAAATTATAAAGTTAACCTTTATAAAGTTAACCTTTGGAGCAACAGCCATACAAGAAACTAGAAGGGGATATTATATAAATTTTTTTTAAATACTTTGGGACCAAATAAATTATAAAGTAAAATCTAGAGGGCCTAAATGAAACAAGGGAAATTAATTACTTATAACAACACGCGAGCTACTCATCTACTCCACATTCTTCGCTGGCCTTCAAATATATTCTGAATTATATTCGCCACTCCATCTTCTTCGCTAAACTCAGGGGAAACATAATCTAATCTCAGGATAACATAATGCATAAAACGTAAAAAGAAAAATAGAAATTCTACTACGTCGGAAAAGTTGAGAGATAGCAGGTGATATGTGACATTCATCATTTTTAAAAAAACCCGAAAACCCGACCCATTTTAAAATTTTGATACTTTTTGAATCATCAATTATTAATAAAATCTCTGTATTTGTTGAGTATTTGATTGTGTTATTTAATTTTTTATAATTATTAGTTTTCTTCAAGACAGGTCAACCTCTTTATTCTCATCCTCTCTAAATTCCCGCCTTTGACTCGTTTTTGCAAGTATTGCAAAACTCATTAATTTGGTGATTAATATTGCTTATGACTAACCCTTATGACTAGCTTATGCAATTAATCACCTCAACCTTTTTATTAACGATTTGAAGCCTATATAAAGGCTCTCATACTTCTACAACTCATTTACCACAACACTTTATATTTTCAATTGTGTTCTTACTTTTCAAATGTTGCTAAAATTCAAGTTTCAAGTTCTTATTTCTTCTTTGATATTCCATCCTCGGGTAATTATTGTCTTATTTCTGTACAACATATCATGTGATCATCAACATGTTGTCACTCTAAATTAACAACTGTGGTTGTGTTTTCACTATCGCTCGTCGGCACGTTAATGTTTGGTTAAAAAAAAGTTTTATGTTAAAAACTAACTTTTGCAAAATTAATAAACAAGACTAAGATTTTCCAACATGTTACGCCATTTTATCATATCAAGCATGTTAGACACAAACCCGAATCAAAACTGAGTTCATGTCCGAGCAAAAACATGAACCACTCGTTAAACTTGTTTTATTAAATAATATTCGACTTGAAAACGAACCGAAATCATTAAAATTAACTAATAATTATTATAACCTTTATTTTTTTTCTTAAAACTAAATAAATTAATTAAAAATAAAATAACTAATCTATTTCATTTAACTTATAAAAATATAACAAAAATATATTTTTAACAAACTTTTCGTTTAAGAATTATAAACTGAATATGTCGGCCATCTTTTTCTTATATTTCCTCAACCTTATTTTGATCATAGTTATCTATTTATCTAGGGTCGCTTATTGAATCGAACCATGTCGGTTCACTCGCTTAAAGACATCTTTGCTTATTTACTCATTCTTGCTTATTTAACACGCGAGTTTTTCATAATATCTTTTTAACGCTTTTAATATTTTTGGGGTGTAGCATGTCACAAGTTTTATTTCGTTCGTTGTGCGCTTGTTTACAAATTAATTCACATGTATCATACATGTTAATATTATTCTTGCATATTGTTTGTGATTATACGTGAATTATGTGCAACGTGTTTACTGTTTTTATGGTGAAAGTTACACAAACGCATACACATAGTGGGAGGGCCCGACGGGACGTACCTGTGTCGTCTAACGTTACGACTTCGGTTGTTTACGTAAGATGGTTCTCATTTCCCCGACTTCTACGGCTTTGACTAAATGAATAGGAGGACAACACTATTTGATTTCATTTACGTTATGTTTGAATATTTATTGCATGAAGATCGTTGAATCGCGCATTATATATATATATATATATATATATATATATATATATATATATTTATATACGCAAAAACTTATGAAAACTCACCAACATGTGTTGTTGACAAAATATATTATTTTAAACGTGCTGCAGGTTGATACGATGAAGTACCAGGACAAGAAAACTAGTTATACCTTAGGATTATTTCAATGAATAATATTTGTTTCTTTTAAATGTAATGTTGTTTGTCTCATTATCAAACTATTTGTGTACTTGCGAAATTATGGAATAAAATAAATACATTATCACTATTAATAGTGTTATGAGCATATGAGTGATTTGTACGTTGCACTCGAGCGTATTCCGCTTAAAGCCAGAGTGTTACATGCTTCCCCTGCCTTTGCCTTCCATCCGCCCCTGACCGCGTCACCAAATATTACTATGAATATGTGTGATTTGGAGAGAGATTTTCCTATTTTCTACATAGGGAAAACGCCTCAGAAATACTAGGTTTCGTATGTTTAGACCATGGGAAAATTCCCAAAATGTCCCACAAATTAAGAGAGATTCCAATTTTATCCTTATTGTAACATCGTGAAAATACCCCATCTAATTTTGGGCTAAAAATGTAAAATTTGGAAGTTAAAGGGATAAAGATGAATATTTTAGTTTTCATGCTTCTTCGTGCGACGCGAAGATGCCACTGAACAACTTCGCGCGACGTAAAGATGCTGGCACACATTTCAACGTTATCCTACCACGTGTTGACACGTGTCGCTCTAGGATTGACATGCAAAATTGCAGCGCCCCCCATGCACCTTCGCGCGGAGCGAATATGCTCACGTCGAGGCTATAAATAGGCAGCCACAGATTCAAGCTCATTCATCCCATTTTCACCTTCATTCTCACATAGTTATTCTAGGGAAGTGTGCTAGGGTGTTCCAAGGTTTCGAGGGTCCGATTCCGTGAGAAAACGAGGTGCTGGGGTGCTGTTAACGAGCTGTTGTTCCCGTAAGCAAAACACGAGCTGAACCGCTGCCGATTTTCTTAGTTCTTACTCACCGACTAGCCGATTAAGGTAGTATTATGGTTAAGTTATGTTACTATATAGTTATTAGAACTTAAGTTAAAGATATAGTCGTTAAACCTTAACTGTTTTCCAATTAATATTTTATAAAGTAGAGGCGTTGCTTCTACATGAAGTAATGTTATTAAAACTATATTTTGACGGGCACGTAGTAACTGGAAGGAGGATATCATTAGTAGACTCTTATTGCCTAAGGAAAGTAATTCGTACACATCCTAATCAACCGCGGACCCGTTTACTTACCTGGAGAAGTTTTCCAACATGATATCCTTTATTAGGCCAAAGCGTGCTATTCCAATCGTCATATGTAAATGCAAAGTATTTTCATAAAACGACTATAACTCAACTAAAGTTAGGTCTAACCTAAGAGTCTGCTGATCAGACCTCGAGTCTGCTGAACTGAATCAGACCTAAGAGTCTGTTGATTAGACCTCGAGTCTATAGAACTGAAACATGCTTAACGTCTACTGAATATTACCAACTAGGTACTTATGCATGCCTATTATAATTATAGGTTAACAGCATACCGAGGGAAGAAGTTCTGATAACACCAACTGATAATACAAGGTGAACACGTTAACCTTTTATGGTCTGAACTGATTTTACTCTTGTAATAGACAGGTTGTTTATTGCAAAGAGTCTGATAAATGTTTGCATGAGATTATTGTCTCTAAAATCGTTATAATACAAAATAGATAATAAAAAGCAACTTAGACCGAATACACATGTGTCTGGATCCAAACACAACTGATAATTGGCATATAAAACCAAGTCAGTCATAACCAGTTCTCCAACATGGTCACATAGCCTAGGGGAAGGTTGTCTCTGAACAGGGGCTATATACTGGGGGAACCTTTGAATTGTTGGTGTAGGGCAGTGGTACAAATCCCAGGAATGACAGGCGTTCTTGCTGAGTTTGTGAAACAAAAAACTATGTTTGTATTTCACGACGGTTATAAACTGTTTTATCGAGTCAACGTTTCACCGGCATGTAGCTGACGTTTTTTTCCCACCCGTGCAGGTAATTAGATGACGATAGATGATGTACAAGGATTGGAGTCATTAGAAGATCGCTCGAGATGGCTCTATTTTTGATATTATAAAATCCTTGTAATAATAATATAATATTGTTTTGTAACTAAAACTCGGGTATTTAATTCCCGAGTAATTTTGATAATGTAAATTAATATTTTAATATATAAGACTTCCGCTAAAATGAACCCGCTACTCTGATATATTTACAAAATTGGATACCAACTCGGGACGTTGCACCCAGGCCCTAAGTCGGGGTGTGACAGGTTGGTATCAAAGCCATCGGTTTTAGCGAATAATGTGTTAACATAATTAGTATCTAAGCTTTAACCATTTATCTAGTAAGTAGGGATAAGTTATGATTGGTAGTCTATCTATCCTTAAGTATATATTTATGCAGACGCCATATACGAACTATTACGGACAAAAACGACGGGTAGCAAGATGATCAAATCCTACACCCTCGTCTGAGCCATCTGACAAGGCTAGTACCAATTTTGGTCCCAAACGACCAACTGTATCGGTAAATCCGACTGAACCAGTATATTTAAATCCGACTGACTTGAACAACCCGATGAATCCAATTCCGGTAAACCCGATGAACCAAATGTATCCAGTTGATCTAATCAATCCATACTTGGCTTACGGAAGCCAACCAATGTATGCTCCGGGTAGCCCTGAAATGCCGATAGAAATATCGAGCGACACTTCGGAAGGTATTCCGCTGACTGATACTCCAAACTACTATCCATACATGGATATGGAAGTTCAGAGTAGGGTTAAAAATGAAATGAGTACTGAATCATCTAGTTGGATTGACTATCATTCCAACCAGAGTATATGGCACTTTGGATCACCGCCACCAGGTTATCAAATTATAGCTAGACCATGTCAAGGACCAATTCATTATTCTAAGGTTCCTAATTTTCCACCATGCCGAGGTCCTGTACCGACTGAAGCTGAGCAAGCAAACGAAATACAGGAGGAGGCCCGTCTCGTCCAGGAATTTTATACGACGAATATTCCCGACGAAGAAATGCAGGCTGATGTAGCGAATCCTCACTTATACCCAAGGGAAACAGCTTATCTTTTTCCATTTGCATATGCACCAGTAGGGTATCCAAATCAACCCAACTCGGTGATGGATGAGCTAAGAAACGAAAGGATTAAGAAGAAAAAGATAAGCGATAAAATTATAAAGAAGTGTGACAAGATGAAGAGTCTTGTCAAGAAATGGTCTAGGGATTAGGAATATATAAATGTTGTTGTATAAGCATGTTTTATTTTCCGTCCCTCTGTAATATGTTTATGTAAGAAATAAAAGATCATGTGTACTGTGTTTTGAACCAGTGTATTTTATTATAGAATGTCTGATCAAAGAAATTAAAGCCAAATGAGTCAAGCTGAAAAAGCAAAAGCTCCTGAAAACAATACTAAATCAATACCGGAAGAGTACATTGGGGGTATCCGCGAGATGATAAACGAAGCGGTTACACCATTAATCAAAGATGCTGTTACTCCCCTAATAAAAATGGTTCAAGATCACACCGCTAATTCTAAAAGTTTTGCCAAATCAAAATCAATGAAACAACCAAGTAATAGCATATCTGTTCATTCCAAAAGAAAAGAAAGGACAAAAGAAAATGATGAAAAAGAAAAGAAGGATGAAGGTTACGAAAGTTCCACTGCTGAACATGTTCCGAGAAAAATAAAAAGAGTAAAAGACAGTATGCGATGTACATTCAAATATTTCCAAGTGTACAAACCGAAAGAATTCTACAGAGCAAAGGCGCGATTGTTACACTCCGTTGGCACGAGGAGATGGAGTCTATCATTATTATCAGCAAATGTACCAAAGAGGAGAGTATCCACTATACATCCCAGATGTTTAAGGGAGAAGCACTGGAGTGGTGGAACACACTGATAGAGGTGAAATGCAGGAATAATCTGTATAATCTGGAATAGAAGATTTTCAAAGAATTGATCAAGCAAAGGTTCTGTCCTGTTCACGAGATTGATCAGATCTAGACTAAGCTCTGGAATCATAAGGTTATAGGTACCAATCTCAAGGAGTATTACACCAAATTCCTTGAATATTGTCGATTCGTACCTCATCTGGTCACTCCAGAATACAACAAAGTGACCCGATATATTTATGGTTTGCCGAAGGAGATTTGTGATCATGTGAGATCACACATGCCAGCAACAACTGAGTCTGCTATTGAAGCTTGCTGGGTATTTGATGGAGAGTATGATCAGGAACCGAGAAGAGGAAAGAAAAGTTGTGACTGAAAAGAAACGTGAAGTTGATGAGAAGAGAAAGTTTGAAAAGGGAAAGGAAAGGTCGACTATGTTTAATCGGCCGTTATGTAAAAATTGTGGTAAAAGGCATGAAGGAAGGTGTTTAAAGCCTACGCCAAAGGTGGATGTTCGCAAGTTTGACCCATTTTCGACATGCAATTTCTGTAAAAGACCAGGTCATAAGGAAGAAGATTGTAGAAAGAAGTTGATAGTTTGTTTTGAATGTGGTGAAATAGGGCATTTTAGTGCCGAGTGCTCTAAAAAGAAACCAGTAGCAGGAGGCGTCAGTGGAAGTGGTGCCAGAAATGATGGAAAGAAAGGGAACGTCCGCACATTTATGTTAAACACTCAAAAGGCGGGAGAATTGCAAGATGTGATTACTGGTACGTTTCCAATTAATAATGTTTATGCTAGAGTTTTATTTGATTCAGGAGCCAATCAAAGTTTTATAGATTATAAGTTTTGTAAACTGTTAAATGAACCTCTAGCTAAACTAAATAACCATTATGAAGTAGAGACGGCCAATGGAAACTTAATACGAATATCTGAAGTATTAAATAGTTATATTTCCTTAGCTGGATATAAGTTGTCAGTACAATTATTACCTATGGAGTTAGCAGGATTTGATGTAATACTAGGAATGGATTGGCTAGCCGCCAACCAAGCCCGAATCCTCTGTAATGAAAAAAGCCATAGACCTACTGATTCCGAATAAGAAAATCATTCGAATAGCTGGTGACAAAGAAGCTGGTAGAATCAGAATCATTTTGAAGATCAAGGCGAGTCACTGTCTAGGTAAAGGTTGCTTAGCATTTATGGCATATGTAACTAAGGAATTTGAACCTAAGAAGATAGACGAAGTACCGATTGTTTATGAATTCAAGGATGTGTTTCCTGATGAATTACCTGGAATCCCACCTGACCGAGAAGTTAAGTTCAGAATAGACTTAATTCCGGGAACAGCTCCGATTGCTAAGTCTCCTTACAGACTGGCACCAACTGAAATGAAAGAACTGAAGAAGCAATTGGATGAGCTATTGGAAAAGGGGTTTATACGACCGAGTTCTTCACCGTGGGGAACTCCAATATTGTTTGTCATGAAGAAAGACGGATCGATGAGAATGTGCATTGACTATCGAGAACTGAACAAGGTTACAATCAAGAATCGATATCCGTTACCAAGAATAGACGATCTCTTTGATCAGCTTCAAGGGGCAAGTTGTTTTTCTAAGATTGATTTGAAATCCGGGTATCATCAACCGAAGGTGCAAGAAGAAGACATATCAAAGACAGCATTCAGAACCCGATACGGACATTATGAGTTCACTGTCATGCCTTTTGGACTTATTAATGCTCCGACGGCCTTTATGGACATGATGAATCGAGTATGCAAGCCATATTTGGATAAGTTCGTCATTGTTTTCATAGATGACATTCTTATCTATTCCAAAACGAAAGAAGATCATCAAGCCTATCTTAGAGTCATACTTGAAACGTTGAGGAAAGGGAGACTATATGCAAAATTCTCGAAGTGTGAGTTCTGTTTGCCTGAAGTGCAATTCCTTGGACACATTGTGAATGAAAAAGGAATTCAAGTAGATTCGGCCAAAATTGAAGCCATTACGAAATGGGAGAAACCCAAAACCCCGACACAAGTTAGAAGTTTTCTAGGGTTAGCTGGCCATTATCGGAAGTTTATTCAGAATTTCTCAAGAATAGCAGTTCCTTTGACCTCACTTACCCGAAAATATGTTAAATTTGAATGGGGACCGAAGCAAGAAGAAGCCTTTGAAACTCTTAAACATAAATTGACAAATACACCTATCTTAGCCTTACCCACAGGGCAAGATAACTTCATTGTATATTGTAATGCTTCACACACAGGAATGGGGTGCGTTCTAATGCAAAGGAAGAAAGTTATTGCTTATGCTTCAAGGCAGTTAAAAGTTCACGAGAAGAACTACACCACTCATGAGCTTGAGTTAGGAGCTATAATTTTCGCGTTGAAGTTATGGCGACATTACTTATATGGTGTAAAGTTTACTGTCTATACTAATCATAAAAGTTTAAAGCATATATTTTATCAAAAAGAATTAAACATGAGACAAATGCGATGGATGGAAAAGCTTAACGATTATGATTGCGAAATTATCTATCATGAAGGAAAAGCAAATGCGGTGGCTGACGCTTTGAGTAGAAAAGAACACGACAAGCCAAAAAGAGTTCGAGCTCTGAGGTTAGAACTCAAGATTGATCTATTATCCGAAATCAAAGCAGCTCAGAAGCTGGCATTAGAAGAAAACAATATAAAAGCCGAAAAAGAGAACGGTAAAATAGATCAATTAGTTAAAGGCGAAGATGAAATAATCAGGTTAGGGAAAAGAATCTGGGTACCGATGCTTGGGAGCTTGTGAGAGAAAATATTGGAAGAAGCCCACAAGTCAAAGTATATGATGCATCCGGGAAGTGACAAGATGTATCATAATCTTAAGGATGATTACTGGTGGATCAGAATGAAGAAAGAAAATGCCTTATATGTAGCTAAGTGTTTATCATGTTCCAAAGTGAAGGCTGAGCACCAGAAGTCTTTAGGTTTATTGCAACAACCCGAGATACCGATTTGGAAATGGGACATGATTACTATGGATTTCATAATGAAATTACCAAAGACGTCTCGACAGAATGATGCTGTTTGGGTTATTGTCGATAGACTGACCAAATCTGCTCATTTCATTCCTATCCAAGAAACATTTAGTATGGGCAAGTTGGCACAACTGTATGTAGAAAATATTGTATCATTGCACGGTGTGCCATTATCTATTATATCTGATAGAGACAGTCGTTTCACCTCCAATTTATGGAGAAGTTTTCAAAAAGCAATGGGTACGCGCTTAAATCTAAGTACTGCTTATCACCCACAAACGGAATGACAAAGTGAAAGGACGATTCAAACATTAGATGATATGCTTCGTGCTTGTGTCATAGACTTAGGTGGTAGTTGGGATACTCACTTATCTGTAATGGAATTTTCGTACAATAACAGTTATCACACAAGCATACAAATGGCACCATATGAAGCATTATATGGACGTAAGTGTAGAACGCCTGTATGTTGATCCGAAATCGGTGATAATCAACAGTCAGGTCTTGAAATCATCCAAGGAACGACTGATCAGGTTATATAAATTCGTGAACGAATGAAAGAAGCACGAGATATGTAACATTCGTTACTTTTCAAACCTGAAAACCCGAACCACTTTTAATTTTTCGGTTTTGTTTATATATATATATATATATATATATATATATATATATATATATATATATATATATATATATATCTCAAGTTTAGTTGCTTGTATTTCTTGCGTTGTTTTTATTTGCACTTGGATTTGTATTCGCGTTTGTTAAATCAACCCATTTCGTCGTTTCATTTTATTTCGTGTTTAACGATTATTATTAATATAATATATACGAGGATTCATGTTTATCAATCGTTCGTTTTTCTATTCGGTTGTTCAATTAACAGAACTCTGGGTTTTTGACGTTTAATCAATTCGCAAACTTTAACGGGTTAAATACGTAAATATCCAAATATTATAACCTTATTACATTATTTATAATATCATTAAAGTTCAAGGTTTAAAATGAAAATGCATTATTATTCTTTTTGTTTTAAAGAAACTTGAAAGTTGAGGGACCGGCGTTGTAATTTACCCAAAGTAATAATAATGTTACAAAAACAACCCAACCCTCCCTTCCCGTACCCCGTTTTCACGTCATCAACTCCGGCCGCCGTAACGACGCCGGAGAACATATAAATCTCACTTTTTTTTAATATTGTTTGACCCATAAAATCATCCTAACTTAATTTGGCATCGATATTAAACGTATTACGACTAGTTAATTGAGTTTTTACGACCATAACCGTCCATTAAAACCCGTTAAACTCGCCGGATTTTCAACCAAGCTAATTAACACGAATTAACGAATTTACGTTGCAAATGATTGTATAAATAGGACCAGAACCTCAATCTAAACTCGCTCATCACCTCTAATTGCATTATTATACACTCTGTAACATCGAATTTCGCCTCTTAAGTTTCGGATTCCGGCCACCCCGTCGCTATCCCTCTTTCCGGCACCCATAGAGGTAAGTATTATATGTTTTTGAATCGTTTTCTTCTGATCATCATAAACCCTAAACTAATTTAAACGAACCTGGAATAAATTCCACTAATTGAAAACCTAGGGTTTCAATGTAGAAGACGAACTGAAGGTTTATATAAAATTAACAGTTTTCATTTTTCATTTGAGTATCACTTCTAGTCCACTAGTTAAGCCTTGGGTATGATAAGCGTGAGACTCGGGTTCGAAGCCCGGGTCAGACATTTTAATAAACATTAATTTTTTTTCTTTTACTTCTATTATTGTATTTAAATAAGCAAATCCAAGATTTAAACGAATATAGGGCTTAGCTCAACTGGTTAACACCTGTTATAATCACACTCAGACCCGGGTTCAAAACCCGGGTCAATACTTAATTTTTTGTTGTTAATTCTCTTAATACAATTTATTATTAAATCATTATAAATCATTTTAAAACCATAATTAACTTATAAAAATCAATTTAAATTAAATGAAAATTATATAAATTAAGTATAAATAATATCTCACTATTGTTTCTTCGTCAATAACTAATGTGGTTATATTATTAATCACGTTTCCGTTAGAACATAAATATTAATATAATAATCAAAATCTATAAAACTAGTAAAATAATTCCTAAACTTCCAATATAAGCTTATACAATATTTAATCTCGTTAGATTGTCGTTTGAGTTTCATATTTATTTATCGTAGTTAGTGTGATTTGCTCTTTTGGACTTTTGTGACACTTCCGGTTCCTTTGCCATACTCAATCTTTTCGACGATTTCGGAATTCCTTCACATCAATAAGGTGAGTTTTCATAACCCCTTTTTACCTTTATACGTTTTGGGGTGTAGCACGTCCAAACTCAGTTTTCTTGTGTCAAACTAAAATTCATATGCGTGTCTTGGATGTATTTGTTTTATATCATATTACTTGTAAACTGT
The DNA here is from genome assembly GCF_021521415.1 of Bidens hawaiensis. NCBI lineage: Eukaryota > Viridiplantae > Streptophyta > Magnoliopsida > Asterales > Asteraceae > Bidens > Bidens hawaiensis. The sequence continues at coordinate 1,482,418 of NW_027491234.1, forward strand.
GTGATTATGTGCTAGTTGTTTACTGTTTTTGTTGGTGGATACACATACTCATAGCGGGAGGATCCGACGGTACGTACCTGCTACGTCCATTGTTAATGGCGGTATCAACACATACTCATAGTGGGAGGGTCCGACGGGATGTACCTGCGCCGTCCATTTGTTAATGGCGGTATCATTATCATATTCTATACTCCAAGTAGCTCGGCGAACGGGGGTTCCTTAGTAGATTTGACTTATGTCAAACGAACGGGAATATCATGTATTTACTTTGCTTTAACTATATGATTGAGACTATACATCTTGACTTGTGAATTTTACACTTTTCGTATTATATATATATATATATATATATGTGCAAAACTTTACGAATTCTCACCAACATTATTGTTGACAAAATATATTATTTTAAACGTGCTACATGTTGAAGTTTAAGGATGGGAGAATAGAATAGTTGGACCATTAGATTACAAGAGACGAAAATTCAAAGTTTATTGTATTAATATTTGATTGTGTATTTTTGATGTATTGAAATGAATTAAAAAAATATAATTATTGTCGCTTTAATTGCATTACGAGCTTATGAGTGATCTGTACGTCACACTCGGGCGTATTCCGCTTTAGCCGGGGTGTTACAAGATAGACAAAAGAGTTATGCTGACATAAGACGAAAACCACTAGAGTTTAAGGAAGGAGATAAAGTGTTGCTAAAAGTGTCACCTTGGAAGGGTGTTGTTCGTTTTGGAAATGAAGGAAAATTAAGTCCACGATTTGTTGGACCATTTAAGATTCTTAAAAGGATAGGTCCTGTAGCTTATCGATTAGAGTTACATGATGAGATGCAAGGAATTCATGATGTGTTTCATGTATCAAATCTGCGAAAATGCTTAGCCGATGAAACACTCGCAATGCCTTTAAAAGATGTGCAAGTAAATGAAAAACTTAAATTTGTAGAGAAACCGATACGAATCGAGGATAGTCAAACCAAGTTCCTTAAACGTAAAAGATTGAAGTTAGTAAAAGTTAGATGGAATTCTCGAAGAGGTCCGGAATTTACTTGGGAACTTGAGTCTGAAATGAAAAGGAAGTATCCACATCCTTTTACATAAATCATGAGGACGAGATTTTTCGAAAGGTGGGGAGGATGTAACATCGTGAAAATACCCCATCTAATTTTGGGCTAAAAACGTAAATTTTGGAAGTTAAAAGGCTAAAAATGAAAATTTTAGTTTTCATGCATCTTCGTAGGACGCGAAGATGCCACTGAACAACTTCACGCGACGCGAAGATGCTGGCACACATTTCAACGTTATCCTACCACGTGTCGCTCCAGGATTGACATGCAAAATTGCGGCGCCCCCATGCACCTTCGCGAGGCACGAAGATGCTCACGTCGAGGTTATAAATAGGCAGCCGCGGATTTAAGTTCATTCATCCCATTTTCACCATCATTCTCACATAGTAAGCCTAGGGAAGTATGCTAGGGTGTTCCAAGGTTCCGAGGGTCCGATTCTGTGAGAAAACGAGGTGCTGAGGTGCTGTTAATGAGCTGTTGTCCCTGTAAGCAAAACACGAGCTAAACCGCTGCCGATTTTCTTAGTTCTTACTCACCGACTAGCCGATTAAGGTAGTATTATGGTTAAGTTATGTTACTATATAGTTATTTGAACTTAATTTAAGGATATAGTCATTAAACCGTAACTGTTTTCCAATTAATATTTTATAAAGTAAAGGTGTTGCTTCTACATGAAGTAATGTTATTAAAACTATATTTTGACGGGCACGTAGTAACTGAAAGGGGGATATCATTGGTAGACTCTTCTTGCCTATGGAAAGTAATTCGTACACATCCCAATCAACCGCGGGACCTTTTACTTACTTGGAGAAGTTTGCCAACGTGATATCCTTTATTAGGCCAAAGCGTAATATTCCAAACGTCATATGTAAATACAAAGTAATTTCATAAAACGACTATAACTCAACTAAGGTTAGGTCAGACCTAAGAGTCTGCTGATCAGACCTCAAGTCTGCTGAATTGAAACAGGCTTAAAGTCTGCTGAATATTAACAACTAGGTACTTATGCATGCCTATTATAATTATAGGTTAATATCATACCGAGGGAAGAAGTTCTGATAACACCAACTGATAATACAAGGTGAACACGTTAACCTTTTATGGTCTGAACTGATTTTACTCTTGTAATAGACAGGTTGTTTATTGCAAAGAGTTTGATAAATGTTTGCAAGAGATTATTGTCTCTAAAATCGTTATAATACAAAATAGATAATAAAAAGCAACTCTGACCGAATACACATGTGTCTGGATCTAAACATAACTGATAATTGGCATACAAAACCAAGTCAGTCATAACCAGTTCTCCAACAGGGTCACATAGCCTAGGGGAAGGTTGTCTCTGAACAAGGGCTATGTACTCGGGGAACCTTTGAATTGTGTGTGTAGGGCAGTGGTACAAATCCCAGGAATGACAGGCTTCCTGCTGAGTTTGTGAAACAGAAAACTATATTTGTATTTAACGACTGTTATAAACTGTTTTATCGAGTCAACATTTCACCAGCATATAGCTGACACATTTTTCCCACCCGTGTAGGTAGTTAGATGACGATAGATGATGTACAAGGATTGGAGTCATTAGAAGATCGCTCGAGATGGCTCTATTTTGATATTATAAAATCCTTTTAATAATAATATAACACTTTTTTGTAACTAAAACTTGGGTATTTAATTCCCGAGTAATTTTGATAATGTAAATTAATATTTTAATATATAAGAGTTCCGCTAAAATGGACCCGCTACTCTGATATATTTACAAAACTGGGTACCAACCCGGGACGTCGCACCCAGTCCCTAAGTCAGGGTGTGACACTCATAAATAAAAGTTTCTAGAAATGTCCCCTACAAACACATCTTTGACGGCGTGTTAGGCCTCAACGCGTCTTTCACGACCGATGTAGCCACCAAGCGCGTCTTTCACGACCTGTTAGCCTCCAACGCGCGTCTTTCACGACGTGTTTAGCCTATTAAATTAATCTTATACATATTTGGTTTTTCTTTTATAGCTTGTAATATATAAATTCATATATAATTTCGAATATGTTTTTGAGACGCGTTTATTTTTTCTACGTGTTGTCATAAATTTTATTCATAATCGAGATATTGGAATGTTCAATTAAATTTGATCAGGCTCGCTTTAAGTAAAGTTTATATCAACACATAGATAAAAACAAGCACGTTTCAACGGTATACTTGGAACTTTATAAAACTTTATGTATTACAAGTTATTAATTATAATAGTGTGTAATATTAAAAAAACAATCAATATGGCAAACATGTCGTGAAAGACGTGTTAGAGACTAACATGTCGTGAAAGACGTGCGTTGGAGGCTAACATATCATGAAAGACAAGTTGAGTCCTAACACGTCGTCAAAGACGTGTTTGTATGAGACATTTCTGAAAACTTTTATTTATGAGGACAAAAATGGAATGTAGCTCCATTTGTTGGACATTTTGGCAATTTTCCCTTAAATTATTCTTATTCACAATCCAACTCAATCAAACTTTTTAATAAAAAATTTTAATTTTCTCTCTTCCACCTATACAACCAAACATAATTCAAATTTGCACTCACATTCACAACTCAAAGTTTTTTATTTTCAAACTTGTGTTTGTAAAAAAAATATTTACCCAATAGATGTTCTTTAAAAATTATTTACTAGTGTTTTAACTATTTTTTTTTTCTTACTCATACTTTTATTGGATATAACACATGCCATTTTTCTCTTATCTTTTCACTTAAAAACAAAAATGCTAATTAAAAACTAAAATAAACAATTTTTATATACAATTATGTATTTTCTTAGCCTTTTGACAATATATTATTTAAAAGGTGTGATGGATATACTAACTGAATGTTTTTGGCAACAAACAATTATGAAAAACGATGATCAATTATATAATATTTAGTCTTATAAAATAAAATTTCATACTTAATATTGAACACGACTACACAAAATGATATATTTTTTTATTATATTTATAAGTTTATACAAAAGCTTGAATTTGCATGCTTTTTTTATAATTCATCTTAAAATTTAAAAATGTATTTGAGTTTGAATATGTAAGAAAAACTTAAGAATGTATGAAGTGTTTTAATTTCTTTTATATGCTTCAACCAAAGTAAAAAACAAGTTACAAAAAATATTTAATAGAGTTTTTTATTTCTTCTAAAAAAATGTCTCTTAAAAAAATCAATTTTAAACTGATTTTTCTTTTAAGAAAGCAATTTCTTTTTGAAGTTTTTTTAATTGAAAATATGTTATTAAATTAGTTTTTCTAATAAAAATGATTTTTATTTGGACATCAAAAAAGGTTTTTTTATAGGAAAAAAAAAAGCGATTTTCTTCTTTAAGAAAAAACATTTTTCTTATGCTTAAGCATTTTGGTACTATTATTTATGCAGCTAAAGGTCTTTTTTTAAATACACAAACAAAAAAACTATTAAATAATTTTAATGGATTTTTCAATGCTAAAACAATTTTAACAGAAACTTTTTATTTATTAAATTTTTTTAAAATAGAAATCTTTAAACGTAGTTTTAAAAGAAAATTTGTTCCTTTTATTATAAAAAAATTCAAATTGTTTATTAAATAGAAAACCTAATGAAACATTACAAATAACACCAATTTAGTAAATATTTTTTTCACCAATAATAGTTTGAAAAAAAAAACTCAACAACTCAAGTCAAACTAATTTTTTTATAAATAAAATACTCCATCTTGTAGTGTACCATCTTGTAGCGTATCACGAAGGAAAGCTTCGCATAGCGTGACCTAGCTTCGTCTTGATTTTAGGTGATGTTACTTCGCGTCGCGTGAAGCGATTTTGGTTAATACTTCGTGTAGCCCGAAGTGCTTAAAAAATCAGAATTTTTACTTTAAGTCCTTAAACTTTGAAAATTGACATTTTTGGCTAAATCTTAAGTTTGAAATTTTCTAGGTGTTACATACTCCCCACCTTTTAAGTAATCTCATCCTCGAGATTTATTGAAACAAATGTGGGTACTTTTTTTTTCATTTCTGACTCGAGTTCCCATGTATATTTTGGTCCACGCCTAGAGTCTCATTGAACTTTCACTTACTTGAGTCATTTGCGTTTGAGGACTTTAATCATGCTGTCTTCGAGTTGAATTGGTTGTTCCACAAACATGAGCTTTTTGTTGACCTCGACATCCTTTAACGGCATTTCAAGAGTTTCATCGGCTAAACACTTGCGTAAATTTGATACATGAAATATGTCATGAATGCCTTTCATTTCTTCAGGTAGTTCCAGTCAATATGCAAATGGTCTGATTCTTTCATGTATTTTGAATGGTCCTACAAAACACGAACTCAGTTTCCCTTTCTTTCCGAACCGTACTACACCTTTCCAAGGTGATACTTTGAGTAGTACTTTATCTTCTTCTTGAAATTCTAATGGTTTGCAGCGAACATCTGGATAAGTTTTCTATCTATCTCTTGCTGCTTTCAATCATTCTCGGATTTGCATTATTTGGTCAGTGGTTTTCTGAATGATTTCAGGTCCTGACAATTGATTATCTCCAGTCTCAGACCAAAATATGGTTCCAACAGTGCCATTTGGATACTCGTAGGATAACTGTTGTTATACGAGAATACCATTAGAGATAGATGAATATCCCAACTACCTCCTAAATCAATTACACTGGCACGACGCATATCCTCCAATGTTTGAATAGTACGTTCACTTTGTATGTCAGTTTGAGGATGATACGCGGTACTTAAATTTAATTACATGCCCAAGGCTTTTTGTAAACTTGTCCAAAATTTAGAAGTGAAACGACTATCTCTATCAGGAATGATGGATAGTGGTACACCATGCAAAGATACAATGTTCTCGACATATAATTGTGCTACTTGTCCATACTGAATGGTTCTTGCGTTGGAATGAAATGGGCAGACTTGGTCAGCCTATCTATAGTAACCCAGATTGCATCATTTTGGCGAGAAGTTTTAGGTACTTCATGATGAAATCCATGGTTATTATATCCCATTTCCATATTGGTATTTCTGGTTGTTGTAGTAATATAAACAGCTTTTGATCCTCGGTTTTTACCTTGGAACATGTTAGGCATTTAGCAACATACATGACAAAGTCCTTTTTCATACCAATCCACCAATAATCATTTCTCATATTATGATACATCTTATCACTTCCGGATGCATCATGTACTTTGAATTATGAGCTTCTTCAAGAATTTGAGCTCTTAAATCTCCAACAATCGGTACCCATATTCTTTGGCCAAGTCTGAGTATTTCATCGTGTCCTTTGACTAATTAGTCAATGGTTCCTTTCTCTTTTTCGGCTTTAATTTTTCCTTCTTCTAGTACCAACTTCTGAGCTTCTTTAATTTGATTGATCAAATCTACTTTAAGCTCTAATCTAAGGGCTCGAACTCTTTTGGGTTTATCGTGCTCTTTCCTACTTAAAGCATCCGCAACAACGTTGGCTTTTCCTTCATGGTATATGATTTCACAATCACAATTATTGAGAGTTTCCATCCAACGCATTTGTCTCATATTCAATTCTTTTTTATCAAAAATCTGCATCAGATTCTTGTGATCGGTATATATTATGAATTTAGTACCATACAAATAGTTTCGACATAACTTTAATGCAAATATTATAGTGCCTAATTCAAGGTCGCGTGTGGTGTAATTTTTCTCATGAATTTTTAATTGTCTAGAAGCATAAGCAATAACTTTTTTCGCTTGCATTAAAACACATCCCATACCCGCGTGCGAAGCATCGCAGTATATGGTAAACTTATCTAGACCTTCTACTAAAGCCAATATAGGTGCATTTGTTAGCTTTTGCTTCAATGTTTCAAATGCTTCCTCTTGCTTTGGTCCTCATTCAAACTTAACTGTTTTCCTTGTGAGTGTAGTTAAAGGGACAACTATTCTAGAGAAGTTTTGAATAAATCTTTGGTAATACCCAGCTAATCCTAGAAAACTTCTGACTTGAGTTGATGTCCTAATTTTTCCCAATTGGTAATGGCTTCTATCTTAGTTGGATCAACTTGAATACCTTTCGCATTTACAATATGGCTGAGAAATTGAACTTCCGATAACCAAAACTCACACTTAGAGAATTTGGCATATAACTTTTCATTCATTAAGGTTTTTAATATACCTTTAGATGGACCAGATAATCTTCTTTGGATTTGGAATAAATAAGAATATCATCTATGAACACAATAACAAACTTATCAAGATATGACTTACAGATTCGGTTCATCACGTCCGTGAAAGCTGCTAGAGCATTAGTGAGTCTGAAAGGCTTAACAGTGAATTCATAATGTTCGTATCTTGTTCTAAATGCTGTATTTGGTATATCTTCTTCTTGTACCTTCAATTGATGATATCCTGATCTAAGATCGATTTTAGAAAAATAATTTGCTCCTTGAAGTTGATTGAACAGATCATAGATTCTTAGAAGCGGATATCTGTTTTTGATTGTAACCTTGTTCAGCTCACGATAGTCTATACACATCCTCATCGACCCATCTTTCTTTTTGACAAATAATATCGGAGCTCCCATGGTGGAGAACTTGGTCGTGCAAATCCTTTGTCTAGCAACTCATCCAACTGTTTCTTCAATTCCTTCATTTTGGTGGGTGCTAATCTATAAGGAGATTTAGCTATTGGTGCGATTCCTTGTATTAGATCAATCCTAAATTCTAATTCCCTATCTGATGGATTCCTGGTAGCTCATCGGAATATACATCCTTAAACTCAAAAACAACCGGCACTTCTTCCATTTTCTTTGGTTCGGGTTCCTTGATTACACAGGCCATGAATACAAGGAATCCCTTACCTAAGCAACGGTTGGATTTTATTTTTGAAATTATTCCAATCTTTCCAGCTTCCTTATCTTCGGTTATACAAATTATTTTATTATTTGGTGTTTGGATATCAATTGCCTTCTCATCACATAAGATACCGGCTTGATTAGTTGATAACCAATCCATACCTAAGACTACATCAACACATGCTAACGTCATAGGTAACAATCGCACAGGTATGACGTGGTCAGCTAAAGAGATTGTTGCATTGTCTAAGGCTTCGGTTATTCTAATCAAATTTCCATTGGCAGTTTCAACCTCATAATGATTATTTAATTTAACTAGAGGTTCATTTAATAGACTACAGAATTTATAATCTATAAAACTCTGGTTTGCACCCGAGTCAAACAAAACTCTAGCATAAACATTATTGATAGGAAACATACCAATAATCACGCCCGGTATCTCCGCAGCCTTCTAAGTATCGAGTAAGAAGAAGCGGGAATTCCCTTTCTTGGCATCTGTCTTGACACCACTCCCACTCGCTCATGTTGTTGTGGTTGTTGGTTTCTTCTTTAGACACACAGTACTAAAGTGCCCCTTCTCTCCACAATCAAAATAAACTATCATCTTTCTCTTGCAATCAGCTTCAGCATGACCAATCTTCTTGCAGAAGTTACATGTTATAGTATTAGCTGGTCGTAAGCACTTCCTATATTGTCTTCTATCACAGGATTTGCTTATTGGTCGAGTATAAGTAAACGTCCCTTCTCTCTTCTTTTCAACTTTCTTTATCTTTCCTCCAACATTATGTTTCTTATCATTCTTCTTCCTTTCATCTATATTCCTAATTATATCATCAATTAAGTATCCAACTAACTCCATAGCGGATTTCATTGTCGGTGGCATGTGTGAACGAACCAAATCACGTATTTCTATTGGCATCCCATAAATATAACGAGTCATTTTATTGAATTCAGGGGTGACTAAATTTGGAACAATCCTGTAGTATTCAAGAAACTTTGTGTTATACTCATTGAGGTTTTTTCCTATAACTCTGTAATTCCATAACTTCTTTTGGATTTGATCCACCTCATGGATCAGGCAGAACTTCTTCAAAATAATTTCCTTAAAACACTTTCCATTCCAAATCATACAAATTTTCTCTACCCTTAACCTCAATAAGAGTATTCCACCACTCCAACACCTCTCCCTTGAACACTGGGAGGTATACTGAACTTTCTCTCTTTCGGTAAATTTACTGATGACTACTATTGATTCCATTTCCTCCGGCCAACACAGGGTTACGATTGCACCTTTATCACCATAAAATTCTTTTGGATTATAAACTTTGAAAATTTTAAAATCACATCCCTCTTGTATTTTCAATTTCTTAGTTTTTTCGTGTAGCTCATTATCAACAGTCGAGCTATGACAACTTTCTTGTTCTTTATTTTCTGATTCCTTCTTTTCTGTTTCTCTCTTTGATTGTACAGTTTCATTCTTACTATGACTAAGTCTTTTGTTGGAATGCGAGGCACTCGTAATTGGATTGTTTTTCATTAATTCAACAAGTGGGTTCACAACTTCTTTAATTAGATCGGATACCACTTAAATATTCATTTGGTATCGTCCAAATGTTTTTTTCAACTGGCTTTTCTTGACTATTAGTTTGAACGGTAGGACTGCTGTTGGCTTTCTCTTTTTTCCAGACATATTACAAATAGGTACAACAAGATTTTAAAAAGTGGAAATACACCGTTTCTATTTTACATTATTTATAGTACAGGAAAGAAGAGCACAACAACAAGTAGTGATTCTTAACAACTCTACTCTAATCCCTAATCCAATTCTTAACGAGGTTCCTCATTTTATCACATTTCTTGATGATTTTCTTGACTACTTTCTTCTTTTCAATCCTTTCATTTCTAAGTTCATCCATCACCGTGTTTGGCGGGTTTGGGGTACCCTGTAGGTGTGGATGCAGTTGGAAAAAGATATGATGTTTCCCTTGGGTAAAGATGTGGGTTGGCAACATAAGCATGCATTTCCTCGTCAGAAATGTTATTGGTGTAAAACTCCTCTATAAGTCGGCCCTCTTCCCGAATTGCGTTGGCTTGCTCGGAAATTGTCAGTATCGGGCCTACATACGGCGGAGAGTGAGGATTTTCATTATCTTTTTCATCTTCTTTTTCCTCCTCGGGTTCGGAGGGATCATTGATTGGCATTTGAAGTGGTGTCTGTTCATAACGACTGGGTCTTGCTATAATTTGTCGAGCTTGGTAATGGTAATTCGGTGGAGGTGATCCAAAATGCCATTTACTCTGATCGGAATGACAGTTTATCCAACTGGACGAATCTGTACTGGTTTCCTGTTTAAACCTACTTTAGACTTCTATTTCTTCCGAAAGATGATATGGTGGAATTTCTGACAGGTAATATTGTGGAATGTTTTCGGTAATATCATTTGATTTTCTATTGGCATTTTTTTTTGACCCAATAAACAGATTACATTATGAATCAAGATTTTAGTTTATGATTACATCGAAACAGAAGGCAAGCGGGCAACAAGCTGCGTCGCTACCCCTTTTTGAATTGCAAAATCCAATCTTTTAAAAACTACATTTGCGGATCTTGGAGTCATAACATTACTATGCATGACCCGTTGGACACGGGTAAGTAGCTCCACAGTTTCAGGCGTGAGGAAACCAAAAGTGCCAAAAGCAAAAGGAATAAAAACGTGTTGGTTGTCAAGACACGCCTTCTCATATTTGGTCACCTGGCATTTGTTGGCTTCCCGGGAGATACACTGGTTGGGTTCCATATGGTAACATCGGAACTGTTGGTTGCTCTTGACTAAAAAAGTTAGTATAATGCCGGTCATGTCTGGTAATTTAGATATGGGTGCTGAATTAGATCATCTAGCTACTCGTCGTTTATGACCGCGATAATTTATGTAAGACATCTGCACTAATTTAAATTTAGGGATAGGAATATTACTAATCCTATCTTATCCCTATAGAATATAATAATAATAACAACAATCTTAAGGTTGAAGCTTAGGTACTAACATCTTAATATCTAATTCGCTGAAACTGATGGCTCTGATACCAACCTGTCACACCCTGACTTAGGGCCTAGATATGTGACCATCAGTTGGTACCTGTTTTGTAAATATATCAGAGTTAAGGGTTATTTTAGTGGAATACTTTAAGTTATAAAATATTAATTTACATTGAAAATTTACTCAGGAATTAAATACCCTAGTATTCGTTTACAAACTATTGTTTGTTATATTACAAATATTTTATGATCAAAACTGAGCCATCTTGTAATGCGAGCTTCTATCCCCATGATGACTCTAATCCTTGTTGTTGCTACTGATCTTAGTTACCTGCAATGTGGGAATAAAATACGTCAGCTATATGCTGGTGAAACCTTTGACTCTAAAAGCATTTAAACTACAATCATAATACAAATATATTTTTCTTTACAAGCTCAGCGGAAATACCTATATTTATGATATCTGTACCACTGCCTTACACACACAAAAGTTTCTTCGAGCCATGTAGCCTTTGCATGTTTAGTTATGACTGTTAACCCGCGGCCATGTAGCCTTTGCATGTTTAGGCTAAACAGTTATGTTTGGATCCATACACATGTGTAATCGTTCTGAGTTGCTTTTATTTTCTTTCTTGTATTATAAAGTTTTAGAGATCATGTAATCTCATGTAAACGTTTGACTGACTCTTTAAGACAAACAATCCGTTTATCTTATAGAGTATAATTATGTTTTGACTGTTTGTAAAGGTTTAACGTATTCACATATACCGTCGGTGTTTGTTTGTAACCTTCTTGATATGAATGAGAATGATGTTAACCTATAAATAGATATGTTTGTATGAATACCTTTTCTTGATTAGATTGCATACCTTAAGTCTGGTTTAACCTTTATAAAGTTTTAAACTTGATTTTGAAATTATATCTGTATTTTTGTGACGTTTGATATAGCATGCTTTGGCCTAACAGGTTCTAATACGTTGGTGAGTTTCTCTAGGTAAGTAAACGGGTCCCGCGGTTGATTAAGATTTGTACGAATTACTTTCCTTCGGTAAGAAATTTACTACTAGTGATATCCCCCTTCCAGTTACTACATGCCCGTCAAAATATAATTTTTCTAGCATTACTTCTTCAAGAACTAACGTTTTACTGAAAAATTTTTATGAATGTTTTAATAATCTTTTCAAGGTTAAAAGGCCATAGCCTTGACTGATGTAACATCTCGGATTTTTCGTATTTTTTAAACCGATTCAAGAATGTAATTCAGATCTTTTGAATTGATTAAAACTTGTATTTAACTTATTTTATAATTCCATAACTTTCAATCATGCCAAATAATCCTTAGAAACCTTTAAAATCGCTTAAAACGGCTAAAAATCGCAGTTTCGGGAACTACAGGGACTAATTTTGTCAATTCTTTCCTATTTTCGATTAAATTAACGAAACTTAAAATCCAAGAAATGTTATAGCTGGTCCAATTTCATTTTCTTGGTGTCCAAGCCAAATTTGTTAGTTGTTGTACTAGATTTCTCATTAAATAGCTTATTTTATTTCCTAATTTGTTTTTAGCATCCAAATCGCTTATTTTTGGCATAAATCGAGTAAATTAAGGTCTAAGAAAATGATGATAACTAAAATACAAGTCCATATTTATAAATTACTGATCATGCATGAAATCTACAACTTATTTCATTGATTTCGTCATTAATATTGTATTTAGTTACTTAAACGAGTAAATCTTCCATAAATGGTTCGTTTTTGATATTCTTATATAAACAAGACTTATAATCTCTGCCAAAAACTTTACCTAAACCCTAAGAAGCATTCTCAGCCGTCACCCCTCTCTATGCCTCATAAAATCCTTCGATTTTTGCATTATTGTTGAAGATACAAGCTTGTTCGTTTGACTTTGCTTACGTGTGGACCTTTGACTCATCATTTATGTTGATTCTTTCACTTTCCGGGTAAATTGTAAACACAGAAATCATTCATATATATTCCCTAGTCAATAACATTCAATCAATTTTGGTGGTTGAAGGGTGTTGACTAGTCAAATCGTTTAAAACTCGTTAAAGGACAAAATAGTCAACTAGTTTGACTTAACATTTTCTCATACTTCTGGTTGGATTCAACGTTCGGTCCAGAAGACTTTTGTTCTCATAACAAATTTTTTAATGCTACTGACCAAAACCCAACTTCCGACTCGCTGTTCGGATTCTGGTAAGTACTAGCTCGCTTAAATCTTAAAGCAAACATAACTTAAATTCTAAACGTCTGTTTGGATTGATTCTAGCGGCAACAAGTTCATTTTTACTTATGTTATCAAAACTCAAAATTACAGGTTCTGAATGGTTTATATCGTTTGACGTGTAGTGGATGACTCGCTTATTCGTTAGCTCGCTTATTTATATTTATATTTATATTCGTTTGTCTTTAATCTAAGGTGAGTTTATCATTCCCCTATTTTACCAACTTTTCTAAATGTTTTGGGGACATATGCATACCTATCCATATTTTATACCTATATATATATATATATCAAACAAATGGATACGTGTAATTGTGAGTGGCTTAACCAAATATACGTGTTACATGCTTACTTGTGTTAATATTCATTCATTCGTATATTCGGAGGGGTCCATCATACTCCCATGTATTGGGTTCTCATGCTATTGACCAACGCCCGATTCGCTTGGCAACGGTCTACATACTTGTTTATGGTTTGATTATATTTACCACTTTTATCACGTTATGTTTATTTATATTGACATGCAAAACTGGTGATATTCTCACTCAAATTTATGTTGACAAACTCCATTTTCTATGCATATGCAGGTTGCTTGTATTGAAGATTAAAGTTTGGACACGTAGACAAGACCTTAGGATATAATCAAGATAAACATTATTTGAGCTTATATTCATGTATTTAAATTGCTTGTTGTAATTGAATAATGTGTGTATACTTTGAATAAAATAATTAATTAGATATTGTCACTTTTATATTATGTTATTATCCTCGAGCTGTGAGCAATCGGATCACGCCGCGGCATTTCCGCCTTAGGTTAGGGTGTGACAACTGAGTCTAATCTATTCATAATATACTTGAATAACTTAAACGTAGATCCTACCTTAGCGGACACTCGGAAATGTTAATAATAAGAAAGAGTGGAAACTTGATTGTCAAGGTCTCGGTACTAGCATGCTTAGATGATCAATAAAGCATCGGGACTTCGATACTTGCACGAACTTCAAGGAAATAGGGTGTCGGCACGTCGTAGCTATAGGGCACGCTTTCCTCGGCTAAATGAGTGTGAATGAAGGTGTCTTTGGGATGAGAATGACTCAAACACGTAACTCCCCTTTTATAGAAAAAATTGGCTTCCTTCGCGTATCGCGAAGGACTAAGTCGGTGCCTATTCACGTAGCACAAAGCAGTATCTTATCTAATCCTGCCACGTGTTGACACTTGGCCTGCACAATCATGCAACGTGTGGATACGTGGTTGGGCATGTGTACCCGATTACTTAACGAGGTTTCGCGTATCGCGAAGGAAAGCTTTGCGAAGCGTGACCTAGCTTCGTCTTGATTTTACGTGATGTTACATCGCATCGCGTGGAGCGATTTTGGTTAATACTTCGTGTAGCATGAAGGGCTTAAAAACATAATTTTTACTTTAAGTCCCTAAACTTTGAAAATTGAAATTTTTGGCTAAATCTTAAGTTTGAAATTTTCGAGGTGTTACAAACGGCTCGGTTATGAGCAAGAATATACGCTCGGTTATGAGCAAGAATAGACAGCTCGGTTATGAGAAAGAATAGGCAGCTCGGTTATGAGCAAGAATAGACGGCTCGGCTATGAGAAAGAATAGGCGGTTCGGTTATAAGCAAGAATAGACGGCTCTTTTGTGACCAAGAATAGGAGCCTTGGTTATGAGCAAGAATAGATGGATCGATTATGAGGAAGAATAGGAAGCTCGGTTATGAGCAAGGATAGGAGGTTCGGCTATGAGCAAGCATGTATGAACCTAGTTATAGAATAACTGATAGACAGACATAGAGCAAGCAAATAATGAATTGTAAATGTTATGTTATGTATGAATGTTTGAAAGATGAGTTTTATATATAAATCATATTATATGACAAGAAACAAATGTTAGAACTCACTCTATGTGTAGTTGACTTTTAGTATGCATGCGGGTATTGATGATGACGTGGCAAGCTTGAGGTGTGTGCAAGGCTATTCGTATTGAAGATCTAGCAAAAGATATAAGTTATTATGTAAAAAGTTTTACTAGATAGTTTTTGCTACAAATTGTATGTGCTTTCACTGTAACGAACTTAGTTTATGAGTAAATCCAACGTCCAGTGTAGAACACCGGGAGCGAGGCCTTACAAATTAGTATTTAAATAGGTTTTTCATTAATTGTGGACACAAATTTAAATGTATATATATATATATATATATAATTAATAGTTTATGAGTTTGTCTTCTCCATGTTGATAGTTTCACAACGAAATAAAAATGATCTAAAATGATGCTAAGATAAATGAGACTTCGATACTCAAAACAATAACTTGATACGTAACTTAATAAAAACAGAAATTCTAAAAGTAAATATCTAAGTCACGAAGACAAAGTTGGGAAGACGTCTTCATAGACTAAGGTTCTGTTTGTTTTTGCTTAAAAGGTATGCAAGGGGCTTACGTCTGCGGACGCGCAGACATAAGCTTCTGAAGACTTTTTGTTTTTTTAGAAGAAAAAGATCTGAAAAATGCTTTTATATTCTTAAAAAAATAAGCTATTGCTCAACTTCTTTACACTTATTCACACCCCATCAACACCTAATGTCCAACACCAAACCACCCACCGTGCGCCACCACCATCACCATCCACCGTCCGCCACCACCGTCCACCACCACCACCCACCACCGTCCATCACCACAACTACCCACCGTCGGCCACAACCACCGTCCACTACCATCACCCACCATCCGCCACCACCACCATCCACCAACCACCACCATCGCCACCCACCGTCACCGTTCACCACCACCACCCACCGCCCGCCACCACCACCGTCCATCACCACCACCACCCACCGTCGTCCACCACCCACCACCCACCGTCCGTCACCACCACCGTCCATCACCCACCACCACCATCACAACCGTCCATCACCACCACCCACAGTCCTCCACCACCACCACCCACCACCACCGTCCACTACCACCACCACCGTCCACCACCCACCACAACTGCCCATCACCACCACCCACCGTTCGCCTACCACAACCGTCTGCCACCAATTGTCCACCATCACCCACTTCCACAATTCGTACGCCATCACCAATTATTTTAGCTGTCTACATACGTTAAATAAATTTTATTTACTGTGATATGTATGATAGGTAATTAATTTTAAGCTTATGCAGACACTATCCAGTTTATGAAACAAACAGTATTATATTTTCATATTGCAGACCTTCGGACCACATCTTTAGTTGCAAACATAAAATCAGATGAAATCAGATTACAGACAATTTTTGTCTTAAAAAACAAACGACACCTAAGTCTAAGACCGAAGGTTTCCGCTACAGAAAGCATGTCCACAATCATGAGAAGTCAAATCTAGGGGCTTCAAATGTTGAAACTGAATCCAAAGGCTTCCGAAGCTAAGTTATCAGGCTTTAGTAGCACTAAGAGGTTTTAGCTTCAGAAACTACGATTTTACTAGTTAGTTACAAGTTGCTGTAATTGATTTCTTAAAGGAAGCAGCCTATTTATTTGTTTGTCTAATTTAGTGGACTTTTTGTTGATTAAAATAAGTAAAATTTTAATTCTTTGACCGTAGTTAAGCAGTTTCATTTGG
Source organism: Bidens hawaiensis (assembly GCF_021521415.1). Lineage (NCBI taxonomy): Eukaryota > Viridiplantae > Streptophyta > Magnoliopsida > Asterales > Asteraceae > Bidens > Bidens hawaiensis. The sequence goes on from NW_027491234.1 coordinate 1,499,225, forward strand.
AACGGGTATAAAATGATTATATATTTTTATAATCCATTTAGTAAATTGTAACATCCGGTAGCGATTGTCATCGATGAACAAACATTTGCTTTACATTTCTAATAAGGCTTGCCTTAACATTCTAATCCAAAAATATAGGATTGGCCTAAGATATTTTAATAGACTCCCTGGAAAACCCATCTTCCTTGATGAGGTTTGCTTTGTCATTTTAAAAGCATAACATGTTCATTAAACGGCTATCCAAATCATTTAAAAACTGGGAATGTTTATTTTCATTAGTTGTGTTTCAAGTTATATAAGAGAAAATTATCCCTTCTAATTAAAACAAGTGCACAATTATATTGTTTGAAGAACGAATACTCAATATAATTTACCTGTGAAGATATAAAGACTAAAGAGGAGTGAGTTGTCTCACTCTCATTGCAAAATGGAAGTATATAATTCTCTTCGACACGTGGGCAGCCCATGCTGATTTGGACCACAACGGGACCACAGAAGCATGCGAGAAGATATAATTTAAAATTACTCATATGGTTTTGTCAATTGGCGTGATTGGTCCCTTAAGTACGGCAAAAATATATCATTTTGATTACTTATTGTAATGAACCATTACATATTAGTTACACCGGATTAGGTTATAATAGAAAGTACGGTTTTTGCATGAAGGATAAAATTAATTTAGTTTATTGATTTTTGACATGAATGATTGAGATTAGTTTAGAGAAGAAATTAAGTGTGAAACAAGGGAATGACATAATAGGGATAACACATTTGTTGACTTTATCTCCCCATATGCAAGGCACATGTCAAATTCCCCTATTATTTTAAAACGTCAATAACTTTTTTTACAGCATTTTTTGAAAAACAAATTTACCATAATAAAGAGTACTATTTTATCTTTTATATAAGTACCATATTGTTATATAAAAATTAAAAAAAAAATTAATGGGTTTTTTTACAAATTGTGTTTTATTCAAAATTGTGTTTTACAAAATTGTGTTATACAATTGTATTTTTCATTGTGTTTTTTTTTATTTTCTTTTTTACATTGTATCATACAATTGTAGTTTTTATTATATTTTTTTTCATAGTGTTTTCTCTGTTGTGTTTTTTTCATAGTGTTTTTTTGGCGGCCGTTTTCTGGTCACTTTTTCCGATGACTGTTTTTCAGCTACTTTTCTATGAATTTTTTGGCGATTTTTCCGGCAAAATTTCCTGATGATTGTTTTCTGATGACTTTTCTGGTGAAATTTCTAGCGACTTTTCCGGCGAGGTGGTGGCGGTGGGTGACGGTTGTGGTGACCGTGGGCGGTGGAGTGGTGGTGGTTGTAAGAGATGAGTGAAGATGTAAGTGGGCTTTATGTAAGTTGGTTTTTGAGATTAATATAAGTGGGTTTTGAGATTAAAGTAAGTAAGGTTTAATATTAAAGTAATGGACTAAAATACTCTCCTTTCTAGCATTTTTAGAAAAATCAAACTTCTTATTTGAACCTAACCCTAGTTATATCTTCTATTTTGTGTTAGGTTTTCGTGATTTAGAGACAATGTGACAGTAAAATGATGCACTGATGCTCATACGTAAATTTTCTCACTAGCAATATAATTTAAAAGTATTTAAAAGTTATTTGATGTTAACAACGTGACAAAAAGTATATGATAAATATGATAAAAAATCAAGATACTTATAATATTTTTCTCATAAAAATTTTTTAACACGTTTTTCACGTTAAAAATTAAAATCCCTCTTATGTTAAATTTGAACTATGCTGTTACATTTTGTTTTAAACAACTTGGAATTAGATCATCTAAATTGTTTTTAAAAAACAACATATATGAAGAAAATATAAGCCACGTAAAGTCAGGAAAACAGTCGTAAGAGACAGTTTCAAGTTGCTTAAAATCCTTCTTTTATAATTTTATTCAAATTGCATGTGCAAAAGTTGTTGACTGGTTTTTGTGATAAAAAGTGAAAAGATATATTTTTGTTTGAATGTCATGAGGTTTCGGTTTATTCTTTTTTATGAAAACCCGTTTGATTTTATTATTGCCGAATTTAACATGTAATTTTACCACTATTGATATTTTCTCAGTCAAACTAAGTATTTGATTTTAATAATAGTATTAGTCTGAAGTATATGAAAATGCAATGATGGTTTACATTGATTCTTATTAGATTATACGTAGTTAAAACTAGACACTTTCAAACATTTTACGTTATGTGACGTCTAATTAACATTTCAGCAATTTGCAAAAAATGAGTGTAGTCAAAACTCTATGTAAACCTCTTCAGCAATAATTCCTCGATCATTTTTTTTTTCTTTTTTACATTCTAATTTTTTTAATCAAAACTAAACAAATAATATTTCAATAAATAGATAAAAATTACATTAAAATAAAAAAACCCACTCATCTCCCTCGTCCTCGTTATCACCGTCGCCGTCGTCTTTATTATTGCCCTCGTCTTTATCTTCATTTTCACATGGAACACGCCGAAACATCCAAGCATGTCGGACCAAATCTGACATATTTGCTGGAGTTGGTGGTGGATCATCATCCGGTATATAAGTTGGACACATTGCTCTCATATCGTCTTCGATGATCATGTTAGGGAATATGATATACGTATACATAACACTTTTCATTTTTTCCAACGACCATAGACAAAAGTGATTTTAACAAAATGCCAACGTTGCTGAAAAACCCCAAAACATCTCTCGATGTCCTTTCGCGAATACTCTTGTACTTTCTTAAATTGCTATCTTTTTTCATCAATCAGGTCTCTAAACGTTTTCACGATAATCAAATACTCCGGATATATCCCATCACCCAAATAGAAACCATGTGGGTAGTAGTTATAGTTAGCCCAAAACGAAGCGATGGGAATGATATTAGTGATGCAACTCTCTATCACAGGCGACTATTCCAAGACGTTTATGTAATTGTTGGAACCGGAGACACCAAAGAACACCGACCAAATTCAAAAGTCGTATGAAACAATCGCTTGAAACTGATCGTTGGTTCATTTTGGTCACCTCGTGTGTATTGACTTCAACACGCGGTTGGGCAATTTGTCACACCCCAACCTAAGGAGGAAATGCCGGGGCGTGATCCGATTGCTCACAGCTCGAAAATACTATCATATATAACATGTGACAATATCTAATTAATTATTTAATTCAAATAATACACAATATTCAAATACAACAATACAATTCAAATAAATAAATAAAATCAATTAAAATTTAAGATTGTCTTCAATATAACTCTAAGGTCTTTTTAAGTGTCCATTCTTCAACTCAGGCAACCTTCATATGCGTAGAAAATGGAGTTTTGGTCAACAACATGTGACATTCATCATTTTTAAAAACCCGAACCATTTTAAAATTTTGATACTTTTCGGATTCTTAACAAAATCTCCGCGTTTATTGAGTATTGATTGTGTTATTTAATTGTTTATATATATTTGTATTATTCAAGACGGGTCAACTGCCTTCTTCTCATCCTCTCTAAATTCCCGCCAGTTGACTCGTTTTTCCAAGTCTTGGATGAACCTAGACTATTTTTTTATTGATAATTAAATTCCCCCTTCATCAAATTTGGTCAAAACTCATTAATTTGATTATTAATATTGCTTAAGACTAGCCTTATGATTAGCTTATGCAATTAATCACTTCAACCTTGTTATTAACGATTTGAAGCTTATATAAAGGCTCTCATACTTCTACAAATCATTCACCACAACACTTTACATTTTCAATTGTGTTCTTGCTTTTCAAATGGTACAAAAATCCAAGTTTCAAGTTCTTCTTTCTTTTTTGATATTCCATCCTCGGGTAATTATTGTCTTATTTATGTACAACATATCATGTGATCATCATCATGTTGTCACTCTAAATTAACAACCGTGGTTGTGTTTTCACTATCGCTCGTCGGCACGTTAATGTTCGGTTAAAAATAAGTTTTATGCTAAAAACTAACTTTTGCAAAGCTAATAAACAAGACTAAGAATTTCCAACATGTCGCACCATCTTAACATTTCAAGCATGTTAGATATAAACCCCAATCAAACCAAGTTCATGTCCAACCAAAAAAATGAACCACTCGTTAAACTTGTTTTATGAAATAATATTCGGCTCGGAAACGAACCGAGATCATTAAAATTAACTAATAATTATTATAACCTGTATTTTTATTTTTATTTTTTTTCTAAAACTAAGATAAATTGATTAAAAATCAAATAACTAACCTATTTCATTTAACTTATAAAAATAGAACAACAATATATTTTTAACAAAATTTACGTTTAAGAATTATAAACCAAACATGTCGGCCATCTATTTCTTATCTTTTCTCAACCTTATTTTGATCATAGTTATCTATTAATCTAGGGCCACTTATTGAACTGAACCCTGTCGGTTCACTCGCTTAAAGACATATTCGTTTATTTACTCATTCTTGCTTATTTAACATGTGAGTTTTTCATAACCCCTTTTTAACGTTTTTAATATTTTTGGGGTGTAGCATGTCACAAGTTTTTATTTCGGTAGTAATGCGCTTGTTTACAAACCGATTCACATTTATCGTACATGTTAATATTATTCTTGCATATTGTTTATGATTATATACGTGGATTATGTGCAACGTGTTTACTGTTTTTATGGTGGAAGTTACGCAAACGCAAACGCGTAAACATAGTGGGAGGGTCCGACGGGATGTACCTGCGCCGTCTAACGTTACGACTTCGGTTGTTTACGTAAGGTGGTTCTCATTTCCCCGACTTCTACGGCTTCGGCTAAATGAACGGGAGGACGACACTATTTGATTTCATTTACATTATGTCCGAATATTTATTGCATGACAATCGTTGAATCGCGCATTTTATGTATATCTATATACGCAAAAACTTATGAAAACTCACCAACATGTGTTGTTGACAAAATATATTATTTTAACGTGCTGCAGGTTGATACGATAAAGTGCCAGGACAAGAAAACTAGTTATACCTTAGGATTATTTCAATGAATAATATTTGTTTCATTTAGATGTAGTGTTGTTTGTCTCATTATCAAACTATTTTTGTACTTGCGATATTATGGAATAAAATAAATATATTGTCACTATTAATAGTGTTACAAGCTTATGAGTGATCTGTACATTGCACCCGGGCATATTCCGCTTAAAGTCGGGGTGTTACAGATTGGTACCAGAGACTTGACTATACGATAGGTGGTTAGACGTAACGACCTAGTATAGTTATAGTTTATTTTAAGTACCCAAATTGCATGTATACTCTATGTGCTATGTGCCCGCACTTATTTTTAAAGTTCATTCGTACGCTTGAATTTATATTTATAATATTTTATAACGTCGCCTGTACACATATTCACACACAAACTCCAAGGCTTAGGCCTAAAACAAATATTTTCAAAACATTTTTTTTCAATCGATTTTATTTCGGTTTTCCGATGTTTTCTCTTTTTAAAGATGGTTCTACGTGGCGGGTATGTAGTAAATTGTAAGGGGAGACGTGCTTGTTTTCTGAACTCTTGACGCCAAGGTTATTGAAACCTAAGGATAAGCAATGCGTACAAATCCAATCAGACACGGACCCGGTTGCTTACCTGGAGAGTTCGGAAAGGGCACGAAACCTATTAAGCCAAAGCATACCACACTAAACGCCATACGAATCACAACTTTATGCTTTCAAACGTGACCATGTTCTCTTTGTGAAAAGAATATGGTTACACTCCTAAGGATGTCACATAAGTCATGGTGGTTCATGCGACGTGTGACTCCGACCCTCAATGTTTTACAATGAGTTTTAGCTAAAAGTCTGACAAGTCGTGGTGATACACGAATAACCAGCTTTTGGTTCGATTAGATTTCACATTTTTTACTTATGTATTTTAACTAAAAGTCTGACAAGTCGTGGTGATACACGAATAACCAGCTTTTGGTTCGTTTTGATTACACATTTTTATTTTTATTGGAACATATAAGTTATGATAATTCATACAACGTGTGATTCCAAAGACTCAATTGTTTATATTATGGTTTTAATTGAAAATTCGAAAAGTCATGGTGATACATGAATAGTCGAGCTTTCAATTCGTTTTCTTTAGTTATATATTCACTTATTATTATGGTTTTAATTGAAAATTCGAAAATTCATAGTGATACATGAATAGTCGAGTTTTCAATTCGTTTTCTTTAGTTATATATTCATTTATTATTATGGTTTTAATTGAAAATTCAAAAAGTCATGGTGATACATGAATAGTCGAGTTTTCAGTTCGTTTTCTTTAGTTATATATATTCATTTATTATTATGGATTTAATAAGAAAATCAAAAATTCATGGTTATAAATGAATAGTTGAGTTTCAGTTCGTTTTCCTTATTCAGGTATTTGATCATTATTCTGGTTTAATTGAAAATTCGAAAAGTTATGGTGATACATGAACACTCGATTTTCAATTCGATTTCACTATTTATTTTAAGTTTGTATTGGGATACGAAAATCCATGGTGGTTCATGGATTTTGATTTCAAATTTGATATATTTTTCATTTGATTAGTTATGAAATTCTTATTGGAATCCGAAAACCCGTGGTGGGTCATGGGCATTTGAATCTCGAATTCAAATTTTTGCTTAGTGCGATTTTATTTAATTATTTATATAGAGTAATTCTGATTTCAGGAATGTTTCATGTAGTGTTTCTATTGGTTGGTAATTCGAATTTTCATATTTACGTCCCATGTCACGCAAATAATTTCCACTTCGCAACATGTCTTCTTGTTTTCCTCGACGTCGCCCTCGAAACTCAACCAGACCATGCTGACCCAAATGCATCAAAACTCATCAACACCAACCACAACAACAAGTGAAAACACCAAATCTATGCCCTAACCAATCTAAAACCTAACACAAACCCAAGATACCCAAAGGCAACCAAACCATTAAAAAAAAACCCTACCCGGAAACACAACCTTTGGTTGGCTTGTTTATGCGTCACCACTCAATCGCCTCACAATATCGAAATGCTTCCCTCGACCCATTACTCAGCCATTTACCACACCTTATGTTTTACCATATGCTGATGTTGCGAGCCTAGTACCACTATAGTGACCCAAACATACCAACTATGCTCAGGAAGGCCTAACTTGTTTCTACCATACAATACCCTAAACCGCGTTCCCTGGCCACTTGAAGCTCACTCTTAGCCTTGCACCAATACTTAGGCCCTTCACACTCGTCAAACATACGTATTTTTTTAAACCATGCATGTTTCTCCGCTTCATTTTTTTTATGAACACCCTATACTTATAATTTTAAATTCTCGATTATTTTAAATAGCTACTTAACTAATCAGTTGATTTTCTTCAAAAAGTCTCTAAGTCAAATTAAATGGTTTATTATTATTATTATTATTATTATTATTATTATTATTATTATTATTATCATCGTCATACCATTACTATTATTAATGTTATTATTATTATCATCACTACTATTATTACTATTATTACCATTATTGTTATTATTATTATTATTATTATATAATATTTTTCCAAGGTTCAATAAAATTTTTGTTTCAAACAAGTCCCAAGCCCATTAGGCTAATATATTATTTCTATCAAAATGAGTCATTTTATTTGGCGATCCTTTCTAAAGTTTTCATAGTACACCGCCAAAAGGGAAACCTTTATTTTACATCAAAACAAAAAAAAATTCATAAAGTTTCGCAAGCCTTAGCACTAATTCAGGACTTTTATTTATCATAAAGAAAAAAAAATTAACTTTCAATTATAAATCACCATATTTTGCAACCGATTTTCACAAATTAAAATGAATCTTAAAAATCATTTTTATCCCCCCACCCCCTTCATCACCACCAATGTGTTTCGGTTAAGAAATCATGGCACCGCCCCTCACCCTAGCCTTCATACCTCAACCCACCTACCTTCAAGAAGACAAGTATTGCAAGCTGCATTTTGTTTTTTTTTTCTTTAACTTCTTCTTTTTATATTTGGATATAATCGTAATAATTCTATGTATCTATTTCTTCGAAAGTTGTTATGAAATTTATATTTGAGTTTGGTTATTTGTCAATTGTTGACCTATTTTCGTTCATGTTTACTCTCAAGCACGAAACATACAAATACATGCGTCATTTATAATACATAGTCGTATTGTTGAATTGGTTTACTTTTGTACTTCAATCTCACGGTCTATGACCGATTTCCCATGAATATAATCGTTTAGTAGAAGTTGGGTCTATGAACATGGTTATGTGCATAGTTATCTAATAGAAAATCCTATTTCTACCTTTAGCTATCTATTCCGGTTACCTCTAAAGGGATTAGTTTAATTATAACCAGTAATATGACTATAGCTATCTAGTATAACACACGTGTTCATTTTATATTTACTTTACATGAATTGTTTTGGTTATTTGTTTGATTCTTTTCTCGCTCAATGTTTCATCGAACCATCTTGTTATTCTTGATCTTAATGTTTCATTAATTTGAGTCCAATGTTTTACCTTGTTAATCTCAATCTTGAGGTTTCAACTATTCACTTTGTTATTCTTAATCTCAATGCTACCTTATTCATGTTGATACTTTATTTTATATGAAATTTCACTTGTTTAACGTGTTATTATTGACCACAAAAACTTAATTTATTTTGATATTTTGACAACAAAAGTGTCGTTTATGTATTTTATTCTTAAACTCAAGGCTCTATCGACTTACTTGGCTATATTTTGTTAGTTAAAATCACCCAGCTATTCTCGACCCCCCAATATTCCATTTATTTATTGTGACGTTCATGACCTTATTGTTTTCATTCATTATTTTTGTTAATTTGTGTTACTCTAGAGTTTCGCTTATTTCATTTTAACTTCAATAGTTTCATTTATTTAGTTTTAAACCTCAATAACATCATTTATATCGTTTCAACGTTAATAACATAGTTTATTTCGTTTTAAACCCCAATAACATTGTTTATTTTGTTTAAACTTCAATAATTTAATTTATTTATTTTGACATAATACTTTCGCGTTATCCATGACCTTAAGGGCTCGCCTTTATATTTTTGTTAGTTTCGATCTTTATAGTTCACTATTCTTGATTTCTAAACTTTTATATAAATTTTTTTTTTATTTATTAAAACCCACACAATGGGACGGATTATGTGGACTATCCGACGACAAAGGTAATTATGGGTCGACACGTAATTATCAACGTACTCGCATGGAACACATAATAAGTACGGTTGTATGGAATAACTCGGAACTGAGAATGATTTTGGGAAACGGGACAAATGCAGTATGATAAGGACATGGTAGATACGCCGCTGGTACATTCTATATATAAGTGCCCTTGCCATACAACCCATTTGTGGCGTTTTTCAGGATATTCAAAGATCAGTGTTATTAATTTATTTAATTATCGATTTTATTTTTCATATGTATATAAAATTTGTTAAAACTTTTAACAACTCCATGTAGTAGTTGTTTTTTTATTATTTTTAAATTAAGTTTAGGACGAAATTTCTAAAAGTTGTGAATCCTGTGACATTTATCATTTTTAAAAACCCGAAAACCCGAACCATTTTAAAATTTTGATACTTTTCGGATTCTTAACAATATCTCCGTATTTATTGAGTATTGATTGTGTTATTTAATTGTTTATAATTATTTGTATTATTCAAGACGGGTCAACTGCCTTCTTCTCATCCTCTCTAAATTCCCGCCATTTGACTCGTTTTTCCAAGTCTAGGATGAACCTAGACTATTTTTTTATTGATAATTAAATTCCCCCTTCATCAAATTTGGTCAAAACTCATTAATTTGATGATTAATATTGCTTAAGACTAGCCTTATTATTAGCTTATGCAATTAATCACTTCAACCTTGTTATTAAAGATTTGAAGCTTATATAAAGGCTCTCATACTTCTACAAATCATTCACCACAACACTTTACATTTTTAATTGTGTTCTTGCTTTTCAAATGGTACAAAAATCCAAGTTTCAAGTTCTTCTTTCTTTTTTGATATTCCATCCTCGGGTAATTATTGTCTTATTTATGTACAACATATCATGTGATCATCATCATGTTGTCACTCTAAATTAACAACCGTGGTTGTGTTTTCACTATCGCTCGTCGGCACGTTAATGTTCGGTTAAAAATAAGTTTTATGCTAAAAACTAACTTTTGCAAAGCTAATAAACAAGACTAAGAATTTCCAACATGTCGCACCATCTTAACATTTCAAGCATGTTAGATATAAACCCCAATCAAACCAAGTTCATGTCCAACCAAAAACATGAACCACTCTTTAAACTTGTTTTATGAAATAATATTCGGCTCGGAAACGAACCGAGATCATTAAAATTAACTAATAATTATTATAACCTGTATTTTTATTTTTATTTTTATTTTTTTTTTTCTAAAACTAAGATAAATTGATTAAAAATCAAATAACTAACCTATTTCATTTAACTTATAAAAATATAACAACAATATATTTTTAACAAACTTTACGTTTAAGAATTATAAACCAAACATGTCGGCCATCTATTTCTTATCTTTTCTCAACCCTATTTTGATCATAGTTATCTATTAATCTAGGGCCACTTATTGAACTGAACCCTGTCGGTTCACTCGCTTAAAGACATCTTCGTTTATTTACTCATTCTTGCTTATTTAACATGTGAGTTTTTCATAACCCCTTTTTAACGCTTTTAATATTTTTGGGGTGTAGCATGTCACAAGTTTTTATTTCGGTAGTAATGCGCTTGTTTACAAACCGATTCACATTTATCGTACATGTTAATATTATTCTTGCATATTGTTTATGATTATATACGTGGATTATGTGCAACGTGTTTACTGTTTTTATGGTGGAAGTTACGCAAACGCAAACGCGTAAACATAGTGGGAGGGTCCGACGGGATGTACCTGCGCCGTCTAACGTTACGACTTCGGTTGTTTACGTAAGGTGGTTCTCATTTCCCCGACTTCTACGGCTTCGGCTAAATGAACGGGAGGACGACACTATTTGATTTCATTTACATTATGTCCGAATATTTATTGCATGACGATCGTTGAATCGCGCATTTTATATATATATCTATATACGCAAAAACTTATGAAAACTCACCAACATGTGTTGTTGACAAAATATATTATTTTAACGTGCTGCAGGTTGATACGATAAAGTGCCAGGACAAGAAAACTAGTTATACCTTAGGATTATTTCAATGAATAATGTTTGTTTCATTTAGATGTAGTGTTGTTTGTCTAATTATCAAACTATTTGTGTACTTGCGATATTATGGAATAAAATAAATATATTGTCACTATTAATAGTGTTACGAGCTTATTAGTGATCTGTACGTTGCACCTGGGCGTATTCCGCTTAAAGCCGGGGTGTTACACAACACATGTTGAGTGAGTTTATCACCAGTTTTGCAATAAAATAAGGATAATATAATAACTAAACAAAACGTAATAAATGCGGCAATAAAATCAAACAATAAGCATGTAAGTTGTCGATTAAACCATTGCCAAGCGAATCGGGCGCCGGTAAATTAACCATGAGCAAATAAGAATAAGACCGTTGCCAAGCGAATCGGGCGGTGGTCAATAGAATGAGAACCCTCCCTAAGGGGATATATCAAGCGAATCAATACAATAAACACATAAGCACATAACAAGTAGATTTGATTAATCACACATAATTACACGTTTGCTATTTTTGATATGTTTGTATATATAGATATGTATGTATAGTATTATATACGCTTATGTCCCCAAAACGTTTATGAAAATCGAGTAAAATAGGGGAATGATAAAACTCACCTGATCGACTAAGCCAAACGGGAATGAATACGACAAGAACGATAATCACGCTCTTCGAGAATTACCGACACAGATCCTAATTAAATGATATTACGAGTGAATTATAATGATATAATATGTATAACGAAATTTAAGGTTTCGATGTGATTTGAGTTACAATTATGATTTGGTATGTTACGGATTGAACTATTGATCTCTACGGATTATTGTTATTATTTAATTATAAAAATCATTATTTGTCATAAAAATCGGGTTTACGAATAATTAAATAAATAAATATGAGTTAAGACCTACTATAATAATAAACGTTTAGATATATAATTATTATAAAATTTATATTTTAGAATCCTTAACGAATTTCGATGGTAAAAATATAATTAATACTTTTAATCCGTTTATTATAGATTTTCTTTTAAAAATAATAATACATACATATATATATATATAAGTAAATTTCATAAATACTTTAACAACGAGAAACCTTAATATTAATGTCGGTTATTAATAAAATAATAATGATTTATTATTAATAATAAGATATATATATATATATATATATATATATATATATATATATATATATATGAACGAAAGCTTGTAACGAAACTAGTCGACACGAACGTTTAACGTTTATAATGTCGGTTTAGACAAAATATTGTTTATTTAACATTTAATATTAATTATAATACATTTATAATTCATTAAAACAATCAAAATAGAAATATACCAAAAAAAAAACCTCACTGGCCGGACTCGAACTCGCGACCTCAGGCCGGACCAGGTTTAAGCACACACACACCAGCCATGCGAGCTGGTGTTTCAGCTGTTAATGGAATAAGAACCAAACAATATATACAAACACTAGTTACACCCGTTTTGATTATAGACTTTCAATCGAGCAATCCGTTCAATGTTCGTTTAATTAGTGTTAGGGCTTCTGTTTGCATAGCTTAGAAGAGTATTATGCATAATCAAATTACCTTATATGCTGCTGAATCAAGGGACAACGATGAACTCATAGCCGCGGCGATAATAGTATACAAACAAAGGGTAGCGGCCAGAATTAGGGTAATTAGGTTGAGGGCTATTGATCGTTGGTTTATAAAGGTGCTTCAGATGCGATGAATTGAATTGTTATGCACCCTAGATTATATAATCAAATCCTATATTAGGACGGTTTCTACGATATACAATACTCATTTGATTTTGATCTTGTTTCTTAATTAAAGAGTTGGTTAGGCCGATATTAGTAAGTTTATTAAGAAAATTGATTCAATTCCTAACTTAGATCGTTAATTGAGGCTCAAGTAATCTAAACGGGTCACGGATTTGGGCATATGGATACGGTTTAACGGATTTGGTAAATGGCTTATGAAAGTAATATGGAAAACTTGCACTTTAGTCCTTGAAAGTTGTAGGAGGAAGCAATGAAGGTTCAAAGTTTAGTTTTGGGTTAGAATTGTATATTCCCTAAAGTTATAAATATATATTAAATAAATATAGATTGTAAAATGATTTCTCGATAAACGTGGCAGTTTTTAGTGATAAAATTTTCGCGAATTTAAAACGGGTCGGGTTACGGATATAAGTTCGTTCGGTGAAAAACCCGAGTTGTTACACAATTAGTCCAATCCCAATGCATACAATTTATAAGCTCGATCATGTTGGGTAAACCATGCACCCTTGCATGAGCCTCGTAAATTGGTTGTAGATCGTTTCAATTGGGCGTTCTTAGATAATGTGGAGCATATAGCTTTATTATTCCTACATAATAATTATAAAAACAACTTAAAAAGAGAGATAATTTTTTTAAAACTAAAATATATTGTAGCAGAAATACTCCAAGGTGTCCTGAGTTGTTTTATCAACTATCTTTAAGTATTCGTCGTTGATGTCAGTCTTGTTTCCGTAGGCAAGCACGCACATAGCTAAAGTAACCTTTTGGATTGTAGTGAATCCTAGCGCTCCTCGGCCGTCAGGTTTTTTGCTTAAAGTATTCAAATCGCCCTCCAAATCTTTGGTGATGCGCATAAATAAACATTTAGACATCCAACAGCGACGCCTAAAAATCTTCGGGTTCTTGTATCTGGGCGACTCATCGAAGTAATCTATCATCAAACGAGCGTTCGCGCCCAAACGGTTTCATTCAATATGTTCTTTTTTCGAAACTACGAGTGGAGGAGAACGAACAGAATTCATATAATTTGTCGCAAGCACAACCACACTCGTAACTGTCTCTTTCTTTATGTCGTCATTGGCTTGTTCATCGATCCCAAAAAAATGGTCGTATATAGAAGTGGGTGAATCCATATGTGTTTGAGTTTTGATTGGGGAGTAAATAAATTATATAGGAAATTTTTTTTTTATAAAATAGCCGTTAGCCAATGGCTAGTTAACCATTCAAGTCTTTCCTTTAACGTTGTGTACACAACGTCCTTAGCCAAAATGCCACCCAGAAACGCCGGGAGGGAGGTTGGTGGGCGGTGTTCTCCGGTGTTTTAGACCGAAAGCACGCCTCCACAACGCACCATTACGGATGGTCTTATATGTAATGAGGTTTCAAGTTTATTTTATTTTTTTAAGAAAACACATTTAATCTTGTTATTGTCGAATTTAACATTTTAATTTTATCATTACCATTTTTTATGACAAGTTGTATCTCGACAAACATCTTTACTAGACAACATATCAATGCATCGTCGTCCTTTTTTGACGAACTTGTCATGTGGTAGTTACTCTATTAACTTTTTTCTACTATTTCTCGTGGCAACCTACCGTGTTACTTAGTGAAGTGTAAGATGGCTAGAGGCAAACATCGATAAAGTGGATTGACTCAATAGAAGTCACTTAGACCCTTCACTATAGGCATTGTGGGGGGGAACACTGTCAAGGGGCGGTAAGGGAAGGGCGACAAAGAGTGGAAGGGGGTGGGGGTTAGGATGGGCGGCAAAGGGGGTGGGTGGTGGGCCCTCTCTCACTCAATTACTGTTTTTTTAAAATTAATTATTAACATATTTAAACAACCAACCTCATTTTTGTTCAACACTCCATTTTATCTTCAAAACACTCTCAATTTTCTTCAAAATACAATCAATTTCTCAACTATCCAACCATGAACCCGAGCTGAAATCGAATCAAAACCCGAACCCTTGGGATCTGGCTCAATTGTGGTGGAGTCCTACTAACCCTTTATTTGCCACCCAACAAGGTTATCGACCCGTAATGCCACCCACCATGCAACTATTCACTGATATGTTATATCGACTGCCAATTCCACATATATCTTCACAAGTACCCGAAACCCAAGTACCTAAACCACAAGTAGCTCCTACCACATCAAAAGGTAAACGAAAGCATAAAAAAAACCTCAATGTCGAACAACCAGGGAAAAAGGCAAAACATTAAAGCGGCAAATGGATGAGGAGATTGCGTTGTCACGTGCGCGTATTAACTTATCCGAAGACTCAATTGAAGGTAAATTATAATATATATATATATATATATATATATATATCATGTTTCATTTTTTTGTTGACTAATACTAGGTTTTTATTTTTTTTGAATGTAACGGTAAACCTACCCCTAAGTTTTGAGAGGGTATACGCGCTAGGTTCTTTTGCTACAATGGTTCAAGATGAATGTCGGAAGGACGATTCCGTCTACAGCAAATGAAAGGCAATGCGAACATAAATAACCAACTTCGCCACCTGTTACAACCGCATTGCAAACAGTGGGAGAAAAAGCGGTATGGGTGATGCGAACGTGATGGAGTTTGCCTTAAAACAATACAAGGCCGGAGATAATGGAGATTTCAATATATTGGAAGCTTGGAGACAATGCACGAGCTCACCAAAGTGGGCACTAGTCTCGCCACCTTTATCGCAACCGTCCAAACGGTCAAAGACAACGTTTACTTCGGCCGATCAATCAGCGTCTTAAGCCATGTCGGAGCTCGTTGTCAATTAAACTTAAACGAATATGATCTCGAGTTTGTTTTTTATTAACCGGATGAGTTACCATGCCCGGTAGGTAGAGATAAAGCCAAGGCGGCAGCGAAAAATGGAAGATCTTTGTCTAGAACGACATCCTCGATGAGTTCCAAAGTGAGCTCGCTTTTTGACAACTTGGAGTTTAAACCTATCCGAGAATGTCAAGGTTAAAAAAGGCACAAAATATGAAAACACAAGAATGCACGAAGAAAAAAAAATAATGCATGCGGAATACAAAACGACGCACGATGAAAAAAAATTCAATTGGATCGGCAACAAGACAAGGGTTTCAAGTTTCTTGCAAATGATCTATTGCATCTATATCCGGCCACGTGGGCTTTGTTGAAGGGGAAAAAAACAAAGATAATGGCTAAATATGCAAACGAGGATGAAGACGAGGACGACGATGAATATTAGTTGTATTTTGGTTAATTTAAGTTGTTTATGTTTTCATTGTGTTTTTTTATGTTTTTAATTTTAATTTTAATATTTGTATTAATATATTATTATTAATTTTTTATTTTATTGTGCTCGTTAAAATAAAATCTTTAGATCTTATCGGGGCTTCAAACCATAACGAGACAACATAGTGGAAATGCTTTAAAGCCACAATACCCATGTGATGATAATGTGACATTGTAAAGGAGCTTTAAAGCTTCCATTATAGTGAATAGTGTTGTAGCAACATAGTACAGTCCCACATGATAATATCTATATTGTATATAAAACAATTTAGATGGACATAATGGTCATTTTGCACTTTTGACCCTGTTAAAATTGATTGCATGAGACGCCACAAAACTTAAATACACTAACCTCCGGCGTCCCTCCATATCATCACCGGCGCCTTTAAATTACAGTTATTAAACAACGTTTAATTGCAATTAAACCTTCCCAATCATCATACGACCTTCCAATTAACCATCCTTGTAACCCCTAATTCTCTAATGGCACCGGCGACGTTTGATTGCAATTCTCTATAAAACCAGCGACATCATCCTGGTAACCCCTGATTCTCCAATGAAACCGTGAAGTTGGTAGCTGTTATCCTAGGTGCAGCTCATTCGTTTTCATATGTTGTTGATATTATAGGTTTAGCTATTTTATATTTTTTGTGATTTTAGGGCTGGGATTCTTTGGTATAGCTATCTGTGACGACGCTCAGAAACCAGCAGATAATCTTGACGGTCAGTACTGGCTATTTGTAATAGTTCGAACAAACAATATGGTTTGCAATTCAAAGCATCAATGTTTATGTTTATGCATTTATTTCAGGAAGAGCATTTGATGGTACAGGGATAAAGGTTCATTTTGCCAAATACAGGTAAAAAATACTGTATTTTTTTTTCTTTGGATGAAAACTATCTACTATTGTGTGTTTGAAGTATAATTTGCACATTGCCTAATAATTTTGACCCTTGTGGTGACTAAATGGCACAAATGC
Organism: Bidens hawaiensis; assembly: GCF_021521415.1. Taxonomy (NCBI): domain Eukaryota; kingdom Viridiplantae; phylum Streptophyta; class Magnoliopsida; order Asterales; family Asteraceae; genus Bidens; species Bidens hawaiensis. The sequence goes on from NW_027491234.1 coordinate 1,516,527, forward strand.
AGTTGATTAGTGTTTCGTTTGTATAACAAATTGAGTTTCTTCTAAGATTATTGTTTTCATGGTTTTCAATTTTAGGATGTTTGAGTACTGATATTGATCATGTTCTCAATCACTTTCATACGTAGGTCAATGATTTGATTTGTTGATGTTTTTGCGGTGGCAGAAACAACAAATGAACAGATTTTTTTAACGTTAACCGAAAAACACGGGCACCTAAAACAATTAGATTTTTTTAATGCTCGTTCGTTAAGAAAATGAGCTTGCTTGGGTTTGTTTATGCTCGTTCGTTGTTACAAGCGGCCATTCACAAACTAAATGAAAACACTCGGACACCAATTAAAAAAAATAGTGAATATCATTCATTAATAACTAATTTAGTAAAGGGTAATTCCATCTATTGTTCTTGCATTTGATCTGGTATTTTTGAATCTGCATATACAAACAAAACCTGCATAAAATGGATTAATATCACATTCTGCAAATGTGAATGAAACCAAACTGCATAAGATGTGTTGCAAATTTGCTTCAGATGTGTTGAAATTATTTGAAGTTTTGATTCAGTATTCATTTACTACAAATAATTGTTGGGAATTACCGAGTCGACTTATGGCTATTGTGTGGAGCGACTTGGGATGCAAGAAACCGGTTATCTTGGCGTGCAAGTAATCGGGTTATTTATGGATAATTATTTTATGGAAAATCTATTTTAGTTTTAAATGAAGATAATTATCGTGTTGATTTTATTGTGTCCTAAATATATTCAACGTGTTTAAGTTAGTCTATATATACCGTGTTTAGGGTATGGGACAAATTGTATCAAGTTTTTGAGTCAGATTTCTTAATCAAAAAAGTTTGGGTGTTAGCCAAATATTTTTGTTCTTGTTTCTTTGTTCTTGTCCATCGCATCTCTGATTACTATAATTGGTATCAGAGCCAAGTTTAAGAAATCGAAGCGGTTGGTGGCGGCTTGAGGAGAAGCTATCATCGGTGTATATCAGAACCGCTTTGGGTTTCTGAAGCTGAGTTTTCTTTCCACAAGCGGGTGCCAATGGAGTGTTCGGCGGCAACGATTTGATTTGAGCACCTACGCGTTGATTGGTACTTTTGTTTTCTTTTGGGTTCAATTATCCGATTGAGTGGTTTTCTTTTTATTGTTAATTTTTCAAAAAGGAACAGAAGGTGTTAATTGGCAGATTAGTTGGTCTCCAAGTTTTGTGGAGAGTTGATTTTGTGATTACCAAGGTTTACGAAAGTCAAGGTGGTCTTCGTAAAGTAATTAAAGGTTTTATTATCACAAAAGTCAATCGGTTACGAAGAAGAAAAAATCAAACATCTCATTTGAGGGGTTCCGTCTTCAAATTTGTTGGCATAGAAGAGAAGGCGGTTAGAGCTTAACGAACAACAATGAGTGATCAGTCGGCCAAAGAAACGACCACGAACCCGAACTTGTTTCAACGTTCGAAACTAACAACAACGAATTACATGGTCTGGGCTATGCATATGCGCGTGCTGATGTATATGCATGGCGTGTAGGATACGATTGATCCGGGTAACGGCGAGGTAAAACAACACAATATTGTGATCGCCTTGATTTTTCAGTCGATCCTCGAAGCACAGATTTTACAAGTCGGTAATCTGCGCACGGCGAAAGAGATGTGGGAAGCGGTAAAGACTCGACATTTAGGTGCTGAACAGGTGAAGGAGGCGAAGCTCCAAACCCTAACGTCAAAGTTTGACGGGTTGAAAATGAAAGAAACAGGGACGATTGATGAGTATGCAGCCACGTTATCAAGCTACTCATCGAAAGCCGCCATGCTCGGAGAGATATAATCGGAAGAAAAGATGGTAAAAACATTCCTTACGAGTCGTTCAAGACGTTTTATTCATATTGTTGCATCACTCGAGCAAGTTTTAGATTTAAAGACGGTTGGGTTTGATGATGTGGTGGGTCGATTAAAAGCCTATGAAGAGAGGATAAAAGAAGACAATCTTCAAACCGAGAGCAGTCACGGTTAGTTAATGTTCACTAAATCTAATTCGTTTAGCAGGGGTCGAGGTCGAGAATCCTATGCTTCAAGAGCACAAGGACGCGGTCGAGATGATAACAAGAAACATGTTGATAAGAAAGGAAAAGGTATGGAATGAGATTTATCACACATTAAATGTTACAGGTGCGATGAATTCAGACACTTTGTCTCAAGGTGCCCCCACCGGCTTCGAAAAGATGAAGAAGCAAATCTGAACCGAACGGACGAGCGTGAACCAAAAGATCTTGATGGTTCGTTTTTCATGATAGAATGTGTCCGGGAAACTGTATACCTTAACGAAGATCAAGTAATTCCGACAAAGTACGATAACGATTCGGGTGAGGTCGACATGTGGCACTTAGATAATGGTGCAACTAACCATATGACGGGAAACCATGAATATTTTTCGGAATTAAACGAACAGATAGTCGGACGAGTAAGGTTCGGGGATGGTTCGTGTGTACTGATCAAAGGGAAAGGTTCGATTGTTTTTAAAGGTAAAAGTGGAGAACATAAATTGATGACTAATATTTATTGTATTCCGGGTTTATAGTGTAATGTGATTAGCTTTGGTCAAGCAACCGCGTCGGGTTGTGATATACGGATGATGAGTAACTACTTAACGATGCACGATAGTAGTGGGAGGTTACTAATGAAGGTCACGAGGAACGCCAAGATGCTTTATAAAATCTGGCTAAATGTTGGGAGCCCAACCTGTTTGAAAACAAAGTTACTTGGTATGTTCTCAAGTGTTTACAAGCCAATCGATTTCGGGTCTGGACCAGTGAAACCGAACCCAGCCCAAACGAACAGCAGCAATAGCGAAGGTTTTGGCACTAACAGCAGCAATAGCGACGGGTCTGATACAAACAGCAGCAATAGCGACGGTGTTGGTACCAACAGCAGCAATGACGGGCCTGATACAAGCTGCAGCAATAGCGACATTGAAACTGTCGCAAACAGCAGCATTAGTGATGGAATTGTCGCTAACAGTAGTAGTACAACACTGAATGACGTTGTGCAAACCCCGGTTAAGCGTTCTATTTGCTCTTTGATCCTAACCAATAATATTGGTGATTACGAGTTAAATTCCAATGAAGAATTCGAAGAACTACTAGTGTTATTGAATAATGAATTGAGTAGTTTTGATGAAGCGAAATTGAAACCCGAGTGGATGAAAGCGATGCGGGCCGAGATCAATTCAATCGAGAAAAAGAAAAGGCGGAGTTTAGCGGGGTTACCAAAAGGAGTTACACCACCCGATTTAAAACGGGTATTCAAAGTAAAACGGAATCCGATAAACAAACACAAGGCGATGCTTGTGGTGAAAGGATACTTGCAACAACCCGGGATTGACTATGATAAAGTGTTCGCCCCGGAAGCACGAATCGAGAAGATAAAGATATTAGTTTCTCTCGCTCGGATTAAATTTTAAGGAGATGCAAGCTTTTCTAAAGTCGGAAGATCTCCCCTATACGACTTAGAAATTCAGGGGGTGATTGTTGGGAATTACCGAGTCGACTTATGGCTATTGCGTGGAGCGACTTGGGATGCAAGAAACCGGTTATCTTGGCGTGCAAGTAATCGGGTTATTTATGGATAATTATTTTATGGAAAATCTATTTTAGGTTTAGATGGAGATAATTATCGTGTTGATTTTATTGTGTCCTAAATATATTCTAACGTGTTTAAGTTAGTCTATATATACCGTGTTTAGGGTATGGGACAAACTGTATCAAGTTTTTGAGTCAGATTTCTTGATCAATGAAGTTTGGGTTAGCCAAGTATTTTTGTTCTTGTTTCTTTGTTCTTGTCCATCGCATCTCTGATTACTATAATAATAGTTAAGAATACCTGTCTTTTTTAACACCATGCAGGGGAGAGGTGATGAATTGTTTTTGGAGTTCTCTACAGCGTTTACACAGCGTCTCTTGGTAGGTAAAACAGGGGTAGGTATGTTATTTAATGAAAGTAGTTTATGTTAATTTCAGTTTGTAGAGGATGAATTTTATTTTCTTTTCATCATCACATAACATCAATTTCGGCAAGATGGTGACTCAAAAACCGGACATTTACCTATTTGAATAAAATGTAATGAGTTAAATTGCTTTTAAACAGAAATGTGTCATTTTTCGACTTTTCAACTTTTAAATATGAATAACAGAATAAATATACACGTTCCGCCTTAGATGGAGATCACTTTGGATTGGTTGACAGTATCATGGAAATCAAAAGAGTTGAATCAGGTTATTCTTTTTTATCTCTAATGATTCAAATAGATGAAATCAAATATTATACGAATAAAACTAATATCAGTTTTATACAATATATAACGATTTAAGAGAGGATTGATAAACTATAACATAAACGACTATTGTGCAACTTGTCGTCTTTGTTAATACCCTTTGTGTGAACTATATGTGTTGTTTATGGCAGATAGTTTAAGGTTTATGGTGGTCAATTTTGTTCATGTTTTAGTAATAATTGACTGATTAAAATGAAGGTGTGATATATTGGGTCAAACAAATATCCTTAGTTTATTTTCTTTTGTTAACGTAGCAACTAAACAATCATATATAATGGTTAGTGACAACTTAATTCCTCTTTGTTTGAAGTTGAAAGTTCACGTAGCAACTAAACAATCATATATAATGCTTAGCGACAACTTAATTCCTCTTTGTTTGAAGTTGAAAGTTCGGTTTTGAATGATGGAGCTCTAGCTTTGGCTAAAGATGTCAACAGGAGCTAAGGAATTTTTTGGGGTTCCTTCTCAAGAAATGGTTAGTATTTTCGTGTTTTGTCTTTTCATGTATTCAGTTACAAAAGTAAAAGCTAATATCAGTCCGTTGGGTCTACAAACTAATAAAACTAGACTAAATCGTAATGCAGTGATATTTTAATGTAATAACACTAAATTAAACTATAACGGTCCTACCAATTTGAATGAATTCGATATTGAACAAACATAGACACTCATATGCGGACGGACACAAATGAATGTAAATGAACGAGAACATAAATGGGCGTAAATGAACATTTTCGAACATGAAAGAACTTCCACTTCGAATGGTTTACTAAAGATTCGGTTCGTTTACTAGCCTATGGACAGTTGGCTATATCAACCAATTTACTTTTTGTAAGACCCCAAACCCTGGGAATCCTACAGTTGGTCATCATATCCAAAAATTCTCAAAAATTTAAAGCCAAACAATTTCATCTTATTAAAATCATCTCAGAGTAATAAATAGCAGAATAAGGAATATCAAATTTTCCAAAACCGGGAAAATGTGATTTTAAACCCAAAGCAATTCATTTTATTTTAAAACATGTTCAGAGTATATAATCAGTGGAAAATCACAAGTACTAAAACATGTTCCCCAAAGCCGGGAACGATGCCCAAAACAAACTTTAGTTATATCTAGTAATGGTTAAAAAGAAACAATGTTCATTATTGAATTCCCCTATGCTTAACATCCAAGTAATAACATCAGGGTCGAGCACACGTACAACCCAAACACGTAATATCCAAGTAATAACATCAGGGTCGAGCACACGTACAACCCAAACACGTAACATCCAAGTAATAAAATCAGGGTCGAGCACACGTACAACCCAAACACGTAACATTCCATCCGATGGTGATCATGCCACACAAGCCTCCCCCCTTATGGGCTTTCCAGGGCCCGTCACATGATTTTAGAACCTGAGTAGTATAGTTTGGCCCAGCCAAGATCACCATCCATCTGTATGCAAACACAAAGTAGGCATACGCAAACATCCTTAGTCGATAACGACTAATTAACATCGCCAATTATTGGCCATAAAGTAACGCATGTATAAACATGCGTATGTATGTATATATATATATATATATCATTCCAAAATATACCATAATGAAAGTAAGCCTATGCTCATAAAGTAACACATGCGTATACATACATAAATATCATCTCAAGACATGCTATGATATAAGTAAGCCTAAATCCTTGAGCCTAGGCCATAAGTAATATATATAACCTTAAGGAATATATGACCATAAACGAGTCTCAAATATCCTAAGGCAAAGAATATAATTCACACATATTTTCATGAACCCACAAACACAAGTAAGGCCATGTAATACCATACAATTAGTTTAAACAAGTAAAAATCGGGTAAAGTTGTAATATGGTGTGTATGCTAGCCCAAAACGTAAAAATGTAAGAAGGGGCATCATGAACTCACCTGATACGAGGCACCAAGTCATCACGAGCTAGAGGGCTCCTAAGTAATTCCATAACTCACGCGCCTGTCGAATTATATACAATAGTTACTAACGACACCGAAGGGACTCGTTTATCATACGAGGCGTTCTAATATGATTCAAGTTACCTAGAGCCTCGACCTAACCATGTTCGATTAAAACAGCCCCCCAGGACCTTATATTTACCAAAACGACCCATAGTTACTCTCGAGAACAAAGAATTCCCAAATTACCCCCGGAAGTACTAGGTGAGACTAATATACGCGTTTAAGAGTTGTTTAGGCACTTAGCATCCAACTCAGCCCCGTGTGGACCCAATTTGATAAATTCACAGCCAACAAATCTACACGACGCTACACGAGTTGAATGGGTCAGTAACTCGCAAGCAGAACGCACCAACTATTCAATAAACGCGAATACGCGTTGTACCGACCCGTTTGAGTAACCGACAACCAATTCAGCCCCAATACTTATAAAAATAATTTTCCAACAGCCCGTACCCGAACCAAAGTCACCCGAACTGAAATGGTCGTTAATTACTTCAACACTCGCGTTAAACGCAACAATTCACTATTCTAGACAACCGAATCCTAACTTTCAATCTACCAGTAGTTGACCAATCAAACGAGCACCAAAGTGCACGATACAAAAGTATATTTTATTAGACATACCTAGGAAGATTATGGAGCAAGACCTCACTTAAAACAACCCCCAAAAGGTACTCGTATTGACAGCCACCAGTTAAGCCTAAAACGAACGAATAGATCAATAACGAGTATAACGTGCAGATTTTAGCATGTAAAGATGTATTTTATTACATAGGAAAGTCATAGAACTAAATTATGAAATTTTTCCCATAGTTGCATAAATGTATTAGATTTATAAAATTATTTTTATTATATATTTCCAGTGGACACACAAATCATAAAAATTCTTCCAACACAGAAAGGTATGTGCAGCTATTTCAGTGCGCAACAAAATGGTTTTATTTTTATAAAAATCATTACCTAACCAAATTAAACGATTCCAATTGGGTTTGATTCCTAACTCAAAATATTAAGTTCCAGAAGTAGAACCAACCAATTTGGACTTGTCAAAAAAGAGTTATGATGTCGGGAAGACAGACCAGAATCCGTTATCCCGAATCAGCTTTGACACTCGATCTTATAAAATCATAAAAACCATTCAAATCTCTTCCAAAAATTATATATTATACCTTTCTGGAAAACTAGACTCAAAGTAGAACATTATAGAAACAAGAATCGATCAAAAACAATTAATTTTCATCGAGTTACAGACCGAGCAATAAACGAGTATGAATCTGTCAGAAATGGTTATAATCAAAAAAACAAACGGTTTAATGGCGAAAAAGAGTTATACTAAGATAGAACCGACCTTAAATTAGATGAGAGATGGCTGGAACCTGCTTGAGATGGCACGAAAAGCGAGGTGGGAACACCTCCTTGCTGCCGATCGGACTCAAGGGAAGAAGGAAAAAGACTAGGGTTTATGTTATACTAATTTTACACTTTGGCCCTCCCACTTGCAAAACGTATTATCTTGAACCAAAAGTTAAATGAATAGACTTACAAGAACGACTAGAAGGTCCCTAAAGATGCCGGATCGGGTTTCGGTTTAAATACAAAACTCTACATGGCATAATCCTTTTTAACAAAAATTGACGGGTGTTACACTTTTAAATGGTTTGATTTGGGTTTTGTTTCATTTGAAAAAAAAGAACAAATTTGTAAATCAAGCAGGTTCCTTCTTCCAGCATGCTTGTCATCAATGTTATTATGCTAAATTTTATTTGGTTAACTAAAATCTGATGGGAAATAGAGGTTGGAAGGATGTAAGACCCTGAATCCCGGGAATCCTACAGTTGATGATCATGTACGAAACTTACAAAATTCTTAAACCCAAAACAATTCATTTCATTTCGAAAACCATTTCAAAGTATAGTTTAGCGGAAAACCATAATTAATAAAACAAGTTCCCGAAACCCGGGAGTTATGCCCAAAACCAATTTAAATGTATTTAAATAAATATTGAAACGCAAATGTTTATTATTATTGAAACATCCGACTAAGCATGCCCTCCATCGTCCAAGTAGCTTCGTGCACGTCCAGGCGGTAATGCATCCATCTCCTAACATGAAACTCACACTAACATGCACACAAAGTCAGCTTGAGCTGAGTGAGTTCATGTTTTAAATAAATAACATAAATAAATAATCATGATAGTCATTCCAAGAATTTTAGAATAAACTGGATATAACAGTTAGGCCATCATCATTAATAAATAATCATTCTTATATATATATATATATATACATACGTACATATATATAAACATCTTTATAAGTGCATCCTTATATATATATATATATACATATAACATCCAAGTAATAACATCAGGGTCGAGCAAACGTACAACCCAAACACATAACATCTCATCAACGTATGCAAACACAAAGTTGGCATACGTAACATCTGTAGTCGATAACGACAACTAACATCGCCAAATATTGGCCATACAGTAATACATACATACATACATACATACTATAACATCCCAAGGCCTACCATATACAAGCAAGCCTATATAAAATAGTTTAAACGTTTCATCTAGCAAAATCGCTTAGGTGTGCATGCTAGCCCAAAAACTTAAAAAGAGTTAAAAGAGGGCATCATGAACTCACCTGACACATGACACGTATTCACCATGAGCTAGGTAATCCCTAAGTGATCCCAAAACTCAAACACCTGTCGGTTTACATACAAACATTACAATCGACCTCGAAAGGACTTGTTTATCCTACGAGACGTTCTAACATGGTTCGAGTTACCTAAAGCCTCGACCTCATCAAACTAAATCACAACAGCCCCCGAGGCCTCACATTCACCAAAACGACCCTTAGGTACTCCCGGGAATAAAGAATTCCCAAATTACCCCCGGAAGCACTAAGTGATACCAATACGCGCGTTTAAGAGTCGTTTAGGCCATTAACATCCAACTCAACCCCGTGTGGACCCAATATGATAAAATCACAGCCAACAAGTCCACACGACGCTACACGAATAAAATGGGTCGGTAACTCACAAGTACAACACACCGACTATTCAATAAACGAAATTGCGCGTTGTACCGACCCGTTTGAGTAACCGACAACCAATTCAGCCCCATAACTTATTAAAATGATTTGTCAACAGCCCGTACATCAAACCAAGTGCCCCCAAGCTGAATTGGTCGTTAATCACCTCAACCCTCGCGTTAAATGCAACAGTCAACAATTCTAGTCAACCGAACACTAACAATCAAACTACAACTAGTTGACCAATCTAACGAACCAATGAACATAATTTTTAAGTATGTTATACCAGACATACCTAGGAAGATTTTGGTGCAAAAACCTCAACCAAAACAGTCCCGAAACCGCTCAATTGGACAGCCACCCAGTTAACATAAAACAAGTCGTTTATCGATCAATACGCGTAATATAAAGATCAATTAAGGTGTAAAAGACCTAGAAACATAAAACTAACCTTGAATTGAAGTTTTATGGCTTAACCTTGGCTGCACAGAAGAAAATCGCAAGGGGGGGGGGGGGTCTTCTTGGTCCGATCGGCTGCAATATGGTGGCTAGGGTTTAGGTTTTATTTTTTTATGATATAAATAAACATGTTACACTCTAGCCCTTCTAATTTAAGGGATATGGCAACTTGTGAGGAAAGATTAGATGACTTAACGTACCGGGAAGATGATAGGGTCAACGAAAAATGCCGGATAACTCCCGAGAAGTATACATACTTTACATGATTTAAAATCCTTAAACCGGAAATTAACGAGAGTTACAAATGATGTCTTGATGATTTGGAATGCTAAGGGCAGAAGGGAAAATTGGTTGTGAACAGGCAAGGGCAATTTAGCGATTTGAGATATAATGAGTAAGTTTAGAAATTTGGTTAATGTGGTCAAACTTGACTTTTTTTTTTTTTTGATACTTTGGCTTTTTTTGGGTCACCTGAAATCACCGATGGCGAGTGTATTGATTGAAATGTTTAAAGATGTTATATGTGCTTAATGGTTCAACTCAAAAGCTGTGGGACTTGAATGGATTGACGCCCCTATAAAGGGGAGGTCCAAACTGATGGTTTTCATGTCTTTTGATTATTATTTTTATTATTATTAATTATTATATGTTTTTTTTGGTTGGATAGATATAACTTTGTAGGTTTGTGATGTAGGACCTATCAACCACTTAGCTTCAGTGTGACCCTAATCCTCTATCAATTGGTTCGAACAACAACCCATGGATCTGGTTACCTACGACTTCTACTAACAGAAAATTTACTAATAGTATTAGATAAAGTAAGGTATTGCCTATGATCATACTATTTTGACCATTTACTCATTTTACTAGAATCATTAATTAGAGTTTAATGATGGCGGCCAAAGTCAACAAATTTAAACAAGTGACGCGGTGGTGGCAGCCCACAAAGTCGCGGTCACAAAAGCTTTCAAATATACACGGTTTGTTTTATGTTTTGGTATTAACAATTGTTGTTTGTCTTTGATCAGGATTTTATTATGTACTTATGTTTGTATTAAAAAAATTTTATTCAAACATGTAATGCATTTGACGTTCTCCGTCGCAGTGCGTGCCAATTATACTTTCAATTAATTTAACAATAAATAAAGAGTGCGGTGCTATTAAGCTAATGATTTATCAATATTGATTTTTATACTAAATAACAAATAAATATTTAAAACTTATCAACTTTTTAAACTTGGTTAGACTGATCCTACTTGTCTTATGGATGTACTAGGTAGCAAGTACATCTCTAGCACTCTCATCCGACCCGTCGTAAAGCACGAGCTCTTTGCTAGTAATATTTAAAGTAACTTATTATACGACGTGATGTTTTGAAGGCTTCACATTAAATACTCGAGGATGATGATAGAACACATAATACATGTGACTTTTCTAGGAACTTAACTTTCCAAAATAAATCTACCGAAAGCAAACTTCTAAGATATCATTAAGATCTCCCCCTTAGAACACATGACCCTAACATCTCATTAGAAATCTAGCCAAGTTAAGTGTAAGTTGACTAAATTTATTAAAGATTATTTAGTTTGCAATGCAATAGTTAATTATAAATCTTAAATGGAAAGCTAAAACTAATATGTTTTGCTAATTCTTATCTAGTTAAAACATTCAAATATCCTATGAGCGTTCCGACAAACCACCAAGAGAAAAGTTTCAACATCCTGTAATGGGTTGTTAATAAACCACATTCAAAAATGGGAAAATTTTAAAAAATGTCCTGTTAAAGTTAATTTAATGTAGAGAGATTTTATTTTTTTTCATATAAATAAAAGTTTTCAGAAATGTCCCCAATAAAGACGTCTTTGACGACGTGTTAGGCCTCCTTGCATCTTTCAGAGCCTGTTAGTCTCCAACACGCGTCATTCACAACCTGTTAGCTTCTAGCACGTCTTTCACGGCCTGTTAGCATCTAACACGTCTTTCACAATATGTTTGGCATATTAATTGTTTATTTTAATATTACATTATTATAATTAATTTTATCCAGATTTGGTTTTTTCTTTTATAACTTGTAATATATAAATTTATATATAATTTCGAATATGTCGTTGAGACATTTTTATTTTTCTACATGTTGTCATAAATTTTACTCAAAACCGAGGGTCAAATTGATATCGAAATGTTCAAATAAATGTTTAATTAAATTTGACCATGTTCGTTTAAATAAAGTTTATGTCAACACGTAGATAAAAAATAAGCACGTGTCAACTGTATATGTGGAACTTTATAAAACTTTATGCATTACAAGTTATTAAAAAACCAAATATGAGTAAATTAATTATAACAATGTAATATTTAAAAAAAACTATTAATAGGGCAAACATGTCGTTAAAAACGCGTTTGAGGCTAACAGGTCATGAAATATGCGCGTTGGAAGCTAACAGGTTGGGAAAGACACGTTAAGACCTAACATGTTGTCAAATACGTGTTTGTAGGAGACATTACGAAAACAAAAATGGAATCTATCTTTATTAATGGGACATTATGGGAATTTTCCCTTCAAAAATTTAAGTTGAAATGTTTTTCAAGAGTGGATTACTTGGAACACAAGAAACACTTCACATTTTTGTTATAAAACTGTTTTGAGGCTATAAACCCATGGTGAAGCTTGAATGTAAATTGTGTGTGTGGGGTGGGGGTTGTTTGATTGATAATGGTTTTATATTTTTAGATGAAAACGGATAAATTTAAACTATATATAAAATTAAAAATTTTTTAAATGAAATCACGTAAATTTACGTTATTGAGCAAAACGAAAAAAGGAGAGAGTTGTCCTTTTATAACTTACCATAAAAGTAAAAAAGTAAAAATAAAAAAAAAAGTTGGAGACAGCCAAGTTTTTAGAATAATATTCTATATATATTTTTTTAATGTTTTTAATTAATTGGTTATATATATATATACACACACACATATATATATATATATGGGATGGATCTTGCGAGAAGTGATATTACAGCGAGAAGTGCGAGAAGTGAATCTCATCCATTGATTTTATTTGATCAATGGTCATTACTTAAAATGGCACTCTTGTAATTTATTTTCACCCTTTTAATGAACTTTAATACCAAAAAAGGCATGCAAGTAATTTTTATGTACCATCATTAAAAACAATTGTGTAACTCATAATTACTTAACTGGTTAATTAAATATTCCCATTAAAGCCACAACTAATTTTTTCTTTTGAAAATCATTTAATATTTTTGGTTTACTATCATTTTGAAGGCTTACAAATGTTTTATCTAATCTTATGGATGATGAATATCTTATTATTTGCAGGTGTACAGTGAAGAAACTGGTAAAAACCTCTTTTATCCATATGAAGTGTAGGTACGTGCGTACACACAAACATACGTAGGTACGCACGTCCCTACATGTGTACGCTCCTACATACGCACATACACACATACATACATAGGTGCGTACCTACCTACATCCTTATGTGCGGATATACCTACATGCCTACGTACGTACGTCCCAAAGTGTGTAGGTACCTACGTGCCTACGTATGTACATGCCTAAGTAATTATGTAAATACATTCATAAAGTGTATGGCGTACCTATGAGTTTCATATAATTGGAATATACATGATAATTTCGATAATTTTGTAATAGTTATTAAAAATTCATGTAAGATATATGTGTCATCTAACAAACAAAATAAAGTAAATACATGTTAATATTCAAATAAAATTTAAGTTACAATATTTTGCTTTTTAACTTACTAATAGTATTTAATAGTTACCATAAAAAGAAAAGTGTTCACTTGACTAACATGCCCTTATAATTAATAATTAAATAAATAAGAAGAAAAATTATGATTGGTTCTGATCACTTCTCGCACTAAAAATACTTTGGAAAAAAACCAAATCCTATATACATATATATATTAACAACTTTGTACAGGCTTATATGGTATCAAAATATGTATATACGGGTGTTTCTTCTCAATTGGCGAGGGTTCGGGTCCCACGACAGACCAAGGCGTAAACTTAAGACTCGGACTAGTGAATGCATACATTAGCTGTTATAAAAAAAATAATAATAATAAAACATAAATAAAAAAACCTTGAATGTTCATAATACAATAAGAAATGTTAATGTTACCAATACAAAATGTGTTGGGGTATTCGGATTGGAAATTTAGATTTTAGAATACGAGTTTAATAGGGTTCAAGTATGCTTGGTAGAAAATCATAAAGACCTATTACTTCAATAACATAGATTGAACCCCATTGAACTCATATCCTTACATCTAAATTTCCGATCCAAACACCCCCTTACATTTTGTATTGGTAAAATTACCATTGCTTATTGTATTATGAACATTCAAGGGTTTAAAAAACCGACTAACTTTTCACATGCAGTTATCCCATTCCTAAATTTACACCTTAGTCCATTATGGAACCTGCACCCTCGCCACTTGAGAAGAAACACCTATATATACACATTTTGATAGCATTTGATCAAAAGTCTTTTGAGTATATGTGTGTGTGTATATATATATATATATATATATATATATATATTGATACATGTTTTGTACGTCTCGGTCTTTATCAGGATATTAATGCAATTATCTTATATTGTAGGGGCTTTAATGTAATGTTGGCCATTCCCTCTATTGTAAGTTACATTCGTTACCCCGTAATAAATGTAACACATTCGTATTAAATGTAAGTTCATTCGTTAACCTTGATTAACGAATGAGGGTGATTCGCTAGGATTAAATGTATAACGAATGAGTAACACATTCGTATGGTTTAATGTAACGAATGACACATTCGTTAAGTGTTAACTTAACGAATGTGGTCATCCCCTATAAATACCCTATAAGATATTTACTAATGTAACAGTTCCGATTATTCCATCTTCCATCTCGTTACTCTGCCCGAATTCACTCTCAACACACACACTACACATACATAACGTAATCCATCCTAATCGTATACGTATTGAACGAATTCATCGATGTCATCACAAGATCTAGATCCTACCGGCTCTTTCAAGTGGTATCAGAGCCTGTAATCTGATCTTCGATGTTATTCATTGAATAATTGTATTAATTCATCATTATTTGAGTCAATATGAGTTTGAATTGACTTGAATTTGATTTCAGTTAAGTTTCGGATAAACAGAGTGTTCTGTTTAACTGTAATTGGATTGAAATTAGTTGTTTATGTATGGTATTTGGAACTGGATATGACGGTTCGAGATTGAATTAAAGAGAATTGATTGATTGATTGATTCAATTGTTAGTTAATTGAAGTTCGAATCGGATGTTCATGGTGTTTGACTATTTGGACAATTGAGGTCCTGATTGAATTGATTGTGATTATGAACTGAGTTAGTGATGTTCGGATTCGTGTTTCGGAGTGCTTGATATAAGATTCATTGATTTCGGACAAATTTGGATTAAGTTTAGAAGTTTGAATGTTTGAAGATATGAATTCTTATTCGTTACTGATGAATTCTGATTCGTTAATCTAGCAACTGATCATTCGTTAACTTCACTCATTAATCATGAAACACATTCACTAAACAGATTCGTTATATTCATTCGCTTAAATCTGATTCGTTAATCTCATTCGCTATTCATTCTACATTCGTGATACACATTCGCTAAACTCATTCACCATTCGTCAGAACAGTATTCTCATTCGTTATTCACATTCGTCATAATTCACATATTCACTTGAATCTTTAACGAATATCTTTCACTTGTTACTTGTTACATCTCGCACTCGTTACTGTTCTCTCATTCGTTTGAACAGTGACCATAAGTTTTAAGTGTTTACAAGTTTAGTCCTCTGAGTTTCAAAAGTGTTATCTCATGGCTTCTCAGAATGCTTCATTCTATGCATTAGCATCCCAGAATGCTTTAATGCAACAAATGCTGACGATGAATAACAAGATTGGTAGTCACAATAAGTGTCCTAAACTTCTCAAACTTTCAGATTTTGCTCGTTGGGAACCGAGGTTTCGTGCTCATTTGGGATCGATGCATCCAAGCAGCGTACGGTATCTCGATGTTGTTTATGCAGCACCTCTTGTTGGTAGTGACAATAGGGGTTGGACTCCAAAGGAATTTAAACATTATGAAGCACAAGAACTGAAAGATTTTGAGAAAGAGACAAAAGCATATTCGACTCTTACAATGGCTTTGCCTGAGCAGATCTTTCATCAATACAGCATTATAAAGATTTGGCATCTCTTTTGGATACTCTGAAAAGAAGAAGCTTGGGTAATACGCTTGAGAGTAATAAAACTCTTGTAAAGTTTCAGTTTAGAAACTCTATCTTGATGAAGAATGAAACTATATAAGAGATGATTAATCGTTTTAGTCATCTTGTTGTGGAAATGGCAAGTGTAAATCTTGAGCCAACTGAAGCCGATAAAATTGATACACTGAAGGACGCATTGCCATCATCATATTCTACTTTCCTATTTGTGTTAAAAGAGAACGGTTTCTTTCGTAACACAGAGTATACTACCGTGCAATTCATTAACAAAATTGAAGAAAGAGAATTTGAGTTGAAGTGCCAAAACTCATTGAAGGATAATCAAACCCAGAATCCTTCACTTAATGGGGGTGCAATGCCAGCAAACAATTCTTCAAGTTCCGTTCCAATTAATGCTTTCTTTGCTCAAGCTCAAGATGAGACCTCTAATGTAAACAGCTCACCTAATGTATGCTTTATGGAAACGGGTGCTAAGTCTGAGTCAACTGCCAATGCATCAAGTTCTTTACCAAAAGTAAATCTACAAGAAGCTGAACAACAATTGCTTTTGTGTGTGCATTCATGACTTCATATGAACAACTGGTTGGTAGCAAGATTGCAACAAGTGAGTTGACCGATGAAGACTACGACCAGATTGATCTCGATGATCTTGAACCGATGGATCTCAAATGGAATATAGCAATGATTTTCAGAAAGGTTAAAAGGTTTATGCAAAGCACCGGAAAAGAACTTCCTACTCTTAACAAGCAAGTTGGGTTTGATAAACTAAAGGTCAAGTGTTATAATTGCGGGGACTTTGGCCACTTTGCCAAAGAATGTGATAAACCAAGAAAAGAGTATTCAGGTCCACGCAATGCTGAGAGATCTCCAAGTAAGAATTCATCGAGAAGTGACTAAAGTAAAAGGAGTTCATCAGAAGTTGACAAGAATAAGTCAAACAACACTCAAGCTCTTGTAGCAAATGATGGTTTAGACTGGTCTCAAAGGTTGTTGGCGAATCAGGCCAACCTTGCTGTTTTTGAACCAGTTGAGAAGTTTGAAGATGCAAGCAGTGACAATATATCTTAAGAAAGTGACTTCTCTGACTCTAAGACTGATTCTGATCAGAGTTCATCTGTGCAAATCGGATCTGATAAGTCAATCCCTGATCAAGTTGATTCTTATGCTTGTATGGCTAAGATTGAAGAGGTATGTCCTACTCCTCAAGTTAATGTAACTGAATCCTCGGCTGCTGTGATTGAGTGTTCTGAATGTGCTGATCTTAAAGCTAAACCTGAAACAACGTTAAATCAGAACACTACTCTCACAAAAGATCACTTTATGATCAATGAATGCTATAGACAGAAATCCAAAATACTAGAACAATCTACTCTAAAAATTCAAAATCTGTCTGAAAGCAATCATGATCTGAAAGCTGAGATTCGGTGTAAGATAATTGTGGTTGATCAACATTTTAAGGAGATTCTACGACTCCGAACCTGCATTTCAAATCTTGAAAATGAAGTTATGGAACTTAAAACAAACTTGGAAAATTTCGAGATTCCTGGTTTTACCTAAATGAGATCATTGAAGTAAACAATTCTCGTAAGAAAAATGGAAAAGCTGGTTTGGGGTATGTCGAGATTCCTCCTCCTTTTAAAGAAGATTACAGTAGCATTCCCGATGTGGAAAAATGTTCGGAAATGCCTACTGTTGAATCTGAGAAGGTTGATTCAACCAAAACTAATTGAGAACAGATTCATATCAAAAGTAAAGCTGTATTTACCAAAAATGAATTGGATGGTTCTATCGAGGAGTTGTATGAACCAGATGAGATTGTCAAAAACAAGAATATACCTGTTGACAATCATATTCTGTGTGAACCTGAAGACTTTCAGCAAGCCGTTTATTGCTCAAATCCTTTGGGTAATTCAGTGAAACATCCTAATGTAATTCCTAAACCGAAGAAGTCAGATAAACCAACTGTGGCTGATAAGGAGTTGATGAAATTCATCAATCCTCAGTCTGTTTCTTCAAATGGGAAAGTATTTAAATTAAGGGGTTTATCCAAAGTTTTTTTGGACAAGGAAGTTCCGTTGAACCTTATCAAACCCAAAATGATTGAAAGTGTATATCAGGATGACACTTAAAAAGTTACCGAACTTGAACAAAAATTCTATCAATCAAAATCTGCTAATGTTCAAGTGAAATCTCAAAGTAATATTTTCAAACACATTAAATTTGTCAAATCTTCAGGATTGAAAAATTCGTCGAATTCAAACAATCTTGAATTTTATAAAAACAAAAAGGGTTTGAAACATGAAGTTCCAAAGTCGGTAACGTTTGAGAAACCCAAAGTTGATACTAATCAATCTTTGCTACCAAACAAGACAAGTAGTCCACCACTCAAATTTTTAGATTCTCGGTTATGTTTCAAGTGTGATGAACCTAGTCATGTTTCAAAAAGATGTAAAGCAAAAATAGAAGATATCAAACATTCTACAACTCAAAAGACTGATTTGTTTCAAAATTTAAAAGAAAATCAAGTTGATGAGTGTATGATAATGTATTCAAATGTTAATCCGAAGAAAGTAGTTCGGGTTGAAACGTTTAATGTATCAAACAAATTTGTTGACCGTGTTAAACCAATTTGTAAGAACACTGATTCGGGAATCATACGTGATGGTTACTTAAAGAAGAAAAATAAGAAACCGGTCTCTTATTCTCAAGTACCGAATTCTAGTGTTAATTTATCTTTTTCTCCGAAAGTATCAAAGGGAGAGCCCAAGACTGAGGCTTGGGCTGCCTTTTCGAACTAATCTATTTACCTTGCTGTGCAGAGTTCATCTAGATCTGTGTCAAGTCACAAGTGGATATTGGATAGTGAATGTTCTCGGCATATCACTGGCAACCTGGACCTTCTAAATAACGTCAAAGATATTAAAGGGGGTTATGTGGCGTTTGCTGGTAACAACGGTGGGATGATTACAAAGGAGTCAGAAGTTTCAAATAGGAAAGTGACGTTTGAAAAGGTTAATTATTGTGAAAAGATGGATCATAATCTGTTGAGCGTGTCGCAGATATGTGATAAGAAATTTTCCACAATTTTCACTGATAAGGAATGTGTTATCCTTCAACCAGGATACACGGTTCCTGAAGACATGGTTGTCATGAGACCACCTCGATCGAATGATATTTATGTATTAGACAAGAGTTGTAACGTAACTGTTTCACCCTCGGCTACATGTTTCGTGTCAAAAGCAACAGAGAAGGACTCTATCCTTTGGAATCGATGCATGGGACATATTCACATACGCAAGATGAATTTTCTCATTTCAAATGAATTGGTGGATGGTGTTTCACTTAAGAACTTCAAGATCAATGATCATTGCGTTGCATGCAAAAAGGGGAAACAAAAGAAGAAATCACATCCGAGCAAATCACTTAACTCGATTAATACACCACTAGAACGACTTCATATGGATCTTTTTGGTCCAGTGAATTGTACTAGTATAGCTGGTGATCTGTACTGCTTGGTGGTTACTGATGATTTCTCACGATACTCATGGGGTTCTATTTATGGGGTCAAAAGATCAGATGCCTATCTTAATTCAGAACGTTATCACGAAGATTGAATCACTTTAGAAGCTGAAAGTGAGACGAATACGAAGTGATAATGGAACTGAATTTAAGAATAATGTATTGGATTTATTCTGCATTCAGAAAGGAATTCATCGAGAATTCAGTGCGCCTTATGTTCCTCAAAAAATGGTGTGTCTAAAAGAAATAATCGTACGTTGATTGAAGCTGTGAGAACGATGCTTGCTGATACTAAGCTACCCGTTCAATTCTGGAACGAAGCTGTGAATACAGCGTGCTACACACTGAATCGCGTATTAACTGTAAAGAGGTTCAAGAAAACAAGTTATGAGCTTCTGAACAATCACAAACCGAACTTAAAGTATTTGGAACCATTCGGGTGTCAGTGTACTATCTTGAAGAGAGATGCTGGAAAGTTTGAAGAAAAAGCGTTTGAGGGTTATTTTTTGGGATACAATTCTCCTAAGAAACGGATCTTCAATATCTCTTCTGGTTGTGTGGAAGAATGATATCACGTTGATTGTCAAAGTTATACTACTCCTCCAACTGGTACGGGTCCCGATTGGATGTTCGATTACGACGGGTTATTTAATTCGTTTACATAAGTAGTTAAGAAAGTTCCTGAAGATTTCATTAGATCTTATTTGGAAGAACAATGTCTTCCTATTCCAAGGTCTTCTTCGATTGATGTAGATGACTCTCCTAATGTATCAGAAATGTCAAATGAGGTTTCTGAGTCTTCCAATGAAGCTGATTTTGTTGATTCATTGTCAGTTCCATTAGATGAAGCTACAGACACAAACGAGCCTATTCTAATTGATGATGCCTCACCAACTGTCTCTTTAGACACGACAGAGGAAAATATCACCAATTTGGGTGATAACGTATCTGTACCTGCTAATCCTTCCTTAAGGATTCATTCTAATCATCCGCAGGAACAGATAATTGGTGATATGAATGACGGAGTTCGTACAAGACACCAATTAGCTAATGTATGTGATGAACATGTTGAGTGTAACTTATCTCCTTTTGAGGATTCGATAGTTTGTGCTTATGCGGATTTGCACTCTTCGGGTATCCTTAGTATTGCACAATACACCTGCTTTCTATCACAGATTGAACCGACAAGTGTCACGATGGCACTCAAGGAACCATATTGGGTGGAGGTAATGTAGGAAGAGCTGCAACAGTTTATACGACTGGGTGTATGGGACTTAATTGATAAACCCGACCGTGTGAAAAAGGTTATTCCGACAAAATGGGTTTTTAAGTGCAAAAAGGACGACCGCAGGATTAATCATGAGAAATAAGGCACGATTGGTCGTTCTTGGTTACAATCAACAAGAAGGCATAGATTACACTGAAGTATATGCTCCTGTGGCACGACCGGAGGCTATACGTATTTTTCTTGTCTATGCAGCCTATAAAAATTTTAAGGTTTATCAGATGGATGTGAAATCGGCGTTCTTAATCGAAGCTATTCATGAAGAAGTACATGTGAAGCAGCCTCCCGGTTTCGAGGATCCAGACTTTCCAGAGCGTGTTTATCAATTAAACAAGGCTCTTTATTGTTTACATCAGGCCCCGAGAGCTTGGTACAACACGTTGGCTGACCATCTGATTGAAAGTGGATTCATGAGGGGAACTGTGGATTGTACTTTGTTTTCTAAGAACGTGGGTGATGATCTGCTCCTCGTCCAAATCTATGTGGACGACATAATTTTCGGTTCGACGAACGACAACCTGTGTAAAGATTTCGAGAAGGCGATGCAAACCAAATTCGAGATGAGTTCGATCAGAGAGATGAACTTTTTCTTAGGATTTCAAGTTCACCAGTCTGATTCCGGGATCTTTATCCATCAGACCAAATACGTGAATGATGTCTTGATCCGATTCAAGATATCCGACGGCAAAATTCCTTCGACACCTCTTCCCATGGGTCACAATTTATCACCGGATGAATTGGAGTATACCGTTGATCCAACCCTGTATCAAGCGATGATCGGATCTCTTATGTATTTGACTGCATCTCGACCTGATATCATGTTTGCTGTTTGTTTGTGTGCCAGGTACCAATCGAGACCACGAGCGACTCATCTGGCGGCAATAAAGCGTATCTTACATTATCTGAGGGGAAATCCCGACATCGGGTTATGGTACCACAAGGACGATAAGTTTGATCTCACTGCTTTTACTGATTCAGACTATGGAGGGTGCAAGATCAATTTCAAGTCTACAACAGCGGGTTGTCAGTTCTTAGGAAACCGGCTTGTTTCCTGGCAGTGTAAGAAGCAGACGATGGTCTCAACTTCTACAGCTGAAGCGGAATATGTGGCGGCCTCGAGTTGCTGTTCACAAGTTCTCTGGATCCAGCAACACTTGCGGGATTACGGTTTGAAGTTTCTTACTACTCCTAATTTTATTGACAATTCGGCCGCTATATCTATCACCAAAAATCCGGTTCACCATTCGAAAACCAAACACATTGAAATCCGTTATCACTTTATACGTGATTGCTATGAAAAGAAATTAATTTCAATTGATAAAATTCACACGGATTTTCAAAAGGCTGACATTTATACCAAAGCGTTTAACAAAACACGTTTTCAATATTTGCTGTGTATAAATGGTTTAAAAACTTTGAAAGATTTTCAAAAGCTTTTTTAAATCAATTTACTTTGTTTCTTTCGTGTTTTAGTTCAATTTTTGTTGTTTTAGGTGGAGAAAATATAAAATCCAAACATATTGTGTTTTCAATTTGTACAGAGAAATTTAAAAACGCCAAAAACATTTAAATATTGAAAATCCAAAACAATGAAAAATGCTCCTAAAATGATTTTAGAAGCAAAAAGGGAAAATGATAGTACATTGATAATTTGCTCCTAAGTCCAGTAAAATGTAAGTAATAAAAGACTGTGTATTTAATTGCATTGATGTATTGGTAGGTCTTTTAACAAACATGTATGGACTAGTAAGTGATATAAACATAAAACTGCTAAATACTCTAGGAGATTAGTTCTATAAAAGGTCTTGATAATGATGGCAGAAATGTAATAAACCGGTCATACTTAAGCCTTCTAATCAATTTGAAAATAATTTTAGCAAAAGTATCTAGTTGGTGGTTAACGCTTCAACGATGTATGGTCTTGTGGCCTTAAATCCTGTATTGATGGGATGCTTTAAGGTTCCGGATTTCATTGGGTCTTTATGCGGTTTTACATCTGATATTCATTTCGATGAATATTAAAAATGCTTGTAAAAGCAAACCCTCAGTGTAATTGCTTAAGTCTCTAAACTTGATCGCAAAGAGTACTTTGTGTACAAAAATGAATTACAGACTTGATCAAACCACACCGTGAGTCATACATTGTCCCCTTGCTCGCGTCTTATTACCATTAAGAAATTGACCACAAGGGACACAATGTATGTAAACCGACAGATGAAATCGTGCATACTTATCCATGGGAACGGACCTTAGGGTATTGCTTGATAACTGGGGTATATCTTGTAGTGGGGATTACGGACTATGATTACTTAAAAATAATCATTTTTCATCAAATTGGTTCTAAGGTTTAAGTCAAGTTGGGGTGATTTAGATAAAATCAAACTACGCTTGAATCAAGATTTGAACTAATTCTTTCCGATATTTGTGCCTAATTGAACAAATTAATATATATCACAGAAAGTTCTGAAATATTTGTTCGAAGATTTAAGTGGGCAACAATACCAATAATCGACTTAACACATGTCATAATAAAAGCTGAAAATAAAACTGGTATGGACGGAAATTTTAGTCAATATGATTCCCTACTCGACTCACAAAAATATGTACTCTTTATTAGTTAGTCTTACTTCTGTATTTTGTTTGTAATTTGAAAAATATTTCAAAACTCAAAAAGATTTTATTTTTGCATTATTTTTGATTTACCAAGCTGGCGAATAATTCCAAAACAATACGAAGAATGAAGAATTTGATACCCCAACATTTTTAAGTTAATCGTGCTTAATGTAAATTTTCAATTGGTATCAATTGATTTTAACGTAAGAATCCGTTTAAGTTAAGTCTTACCGATTCTTGGATGATCGGGTAATTTTTAAAATATTTCAGTAAGAACATTAATGGGCTTAAGTGATTGTTAATGAGCTTAATTGATTATTTAATTCTTTAAAAACCCTAATTGGGTTTTAATAATATTAAAATCCTTAAATGAGATTGTATCTCATTCGCTAAGAAATACGGTGATTCGTTAATTGTTTTAACGAATGTAAAGTCTTTCGTTATTTAAACATAACGAATGACTTTCTCATTCGTTATCAAGACATTCGCTTCCGTTTTGCATAACGAATGGAAGACATTCGTCTAAACATTTAACGAATGGAATGATTTTAAATGTATTATTCATTAAGAATTTAATGAATGACTCTATTATTCGTTATACATTTTAACGAATGAGAAGAGTTAAGGTATTATTCGTTAAAGTTTTAACGAATATGAATCCTATTCGTTTAAAATCTTGACGAATCAGGTTCATTAATTTAACGAATGACGCCATTCGTTAGTTCAAAATTTGAACAAATGACCTTGGAGCACGTGAAATTATTGGAGTTTATATTCCCGACACAGACGAATGACTCTTCATTCGTCCATTCACTATTTCATCGTCTACCTAAACCAAACTCTTGCAAATTTTTTTCTTGATCTTATACATGCATGTTAGCTTAATTGACTATCTTATCCGTTTTCTACATGTATTGACGGACTCAATGATATAAATTTCATAAGATTTCATCAGAATTTTAGGGTTTAATTAATCAGTTAGATAATAGAATATTAATCGAATTGACAACACTCCTAAAACCTTCATATTTGGATAAAATTTGGTGTCAAGGAGTTCTGATTGTTATATTAAATCAATTTTCGAACACGGTTATAAAGACTAATTGTGAAATGTGTTAGGAAATTAAAGGTTTCAACGATGATGTTCGTCTTCTTTGACTTTATTAAGTCAAAATTAATTGTAAAAATTGACTCCTGATAGTCAAATTGGTAATTTTAGTCAGATTCGTTATTGTTTAACGAATAACAGTAATATTCGTTAATTTTTTAACGAATGTATATATGATTCGTTAAAAATAACGAATGAGTCTTCAACTGATAACGAATTAGGATAATGAATCTGAGTCAATTCGTTAAAGTATTAAACATTGATTCGTTATGATAATGAATATTATAACGTATGAGTTGGATTCGTTATTTGTAACCAATGAAAGATATTTAATATATAACGAATATCTCATTCGTTATGGACATTCGTTAATCAGTTTGAATATTATAATAATATTTTTGTTTGTGTAATCAGAAATGGCAGATGAGATCATTCAAAACCCTGTTCCCGAGCAACAACCAGCAAATAATCCAGAGCAACAACCTCAAGCTCAAGCAGAACCTGAACAAGCTCCAGTGATGTTATCTTGGAACAAGAGTCACAACATATGTGCCTATCTAGAGCCGAACTTTGAAGACTCTCCGATATTCGGTGGCATGATTAGTTTCTTGACTCGCTCGAGAATTTACAAGGCCATATCTACTCATACTGTTGTTTATCAGAGTATTATTCGAGCATTCTAGAATACCGCTCGATACAACGAGACTGAAAATCAGATAGAGGCAGTGATTCAAGATAAGCGAGTTGTGATTGATATTGGTGTGATTCGAGATTCGTTGGGATTTCGTGATACGATTGACGATAGGTGTGAGTTTGATAAAGGATTGATTAGAGGGTTGTTTGGACGGGTAAAGTATAATGGAGATTTGGGTAGATCGATGTACAACAAAGCAAACTTGTGGGAACAATACAAGTATTTGCTTCATGTGTTGATACATTGTCTCGGTGGACGCAAAGGTGGATTCGATGAATGCCGAGTGATGCTACAGTCAACTTTTGTTGCTCTAGTATTTAATAAACCATTCAACTTCTCTGAATTGGTTTATTATCACTTGAGGGAAAATCTTACGAGTCGTCATAAGTTTCTCATGTATTCCAGATTTCTACAGATGATGATCAATGACCTGCAGCCTAGTTTATTGAAGAATCAAGATGACGTGATAAAGCTTGAACACATGGGTGATGAGACGATGAGACATTTAAGATCTTATTGAGGTCAGAGTCTGGAGGAACGACCGAGGTTTAAGCGATTGATCGGTCATCTCCCTAACATTGATTATGTAGCACCACCTAATGATCGTTGGGCTCATGATGATTCCGATTCTGAGCATGAAGGTGGTGATGGTGGAAATGGTGGAAATGATGGAAATGATGGTGGTCCAGGACCACAGGCTGGGTTAACTTATGAACAGAAGAGAAAGCGTAAGGGTAAGGAACCTATGGAAGATAAGGGGGAGAAGCCAAAAAAGCAAAGGATTAGGAGAGGATATGGTATTGAGATACCTAGTCAACCATTTGAGAGGTCTACTCCTATTGTATCTACTCCGGTATCTACTCCAGTTGTTTCTACGTCACCTACAATTCAGAACATTCCGAGATCTCCAGTTTCAGATTTTACTCGATCTCCTACACCTGTACAAATGCCTATTTCTCCAATGCCTCCATATATGACTTTGATTACTACTGCAAGACCTGATCCTTATTTTGTAGATGTATTGCAGACAGTGTTGGCTCGTATGCCTACACCACAGCCGACTACTCCAGTGACTCCATCTACACCTACACAGTTGCCAAGACCTGAGCATTCATTTATGACATTTACTCGTCCTCAGGGTCCCTTGCAACTAGTTCATCCAAATTTCTTTGTTATGACTCCTCAAACTCAGTGGTTCCATACGATGAATCTGTTGCATCTTCAACAGACACAAATGCAAGCTGACAGAGCCGCCCATGAGCTAGCACAACGAAATTTGTTACGACATATTCAGTTTTCTCAACGTGAAAACAGGGAACTTAGAGCCTTTGTTGCTGATTAGGGGGGAGAGATTGGATAAACAAGATGAGATCATCCTTCAGCTCACTTGTAAAGATGACGTGTTGAATAAGTTAAAGAATGATGAGGATGATCAGGATGGAACGGGGGTGTAGATCAGCAACCGGGCGGTAGTTCTCGACCGTCGGCAGGTAATAATGCTGATACGAGTACTAGTGGTGGGTCTGAGGGTAGTAATTTGCAGATAGGGCCATACAAGGATTACACGAGAGCCAAACCGATTGATGTTATTCCGGCTAACATGATTTTGTTTGTGGGTATAGACAGGGTTGTGTACAGTATGGTGAATGTAGATGAGATCGAAGAAGGCGAGTTTGTAGACCATTCATTGACTAAAGAGCAGATAGCCTTGCTTCTAGATCTAAATGAATAGGAGGTTGAAGAATTGGGTAAAAGTGTGGATGTGGATGTGGAGATTGAGGAAAGTACTAATACAGGCATTCCACATGGGGATGTGCCTGAATTTGATGAAGTGGAAGTTGAGGACGTTACTGCTGAGGAGTATCCTGAGTTTTACACCGATAACAACAACAACAACTCAAGTATTCCATTTTCCACAACAGAACATTTCGATGCAGCAGAACGTCGCTTACCTGAAGAAATTGAGAAGCGGAACAAAGCTGCTGAAACAAGTCACCTATCGGCTAAAGAAAGAAAACAGAAGCGTGCTTTGGAGGGTATGTTTGAGCATGACATGAAGAAAATGAACAAGATGATCAAGGCCTTTAGATATCATGAAAAAGAGGAAGTAAAATTGGCCAAGGCTCGAGCATCGGCATACCAGATGAAGAAGTACAAACCTGTCAAAGATGTTAAAGGTGATTTGGTGTCATGGCAGTTTGATTCTGAACTTAAGGTATATATCGTTAAGTGGAAACATGGTATTTATTATTTCAAGCGCCCACACGATATATTATCTATGCCAAGGTGGGATGTTAGAACACTAGCCAACAGACCATTCATGAATCGTGGGAAAGATCAGTGGGCTGAGTGGTTCTACGCTCATTTATTGCATGAAACCCATTATGGTTTCAAATTCTTCAAGCCACAGGTGCTGACTCACAAGTATATAGATGAGATTGATCCGTACATTGGCTGGAGGAAGATGATTCTACAGGTGAAGCTGCCAAAGACAATGAATAGGGCTCCGATGAAGACATTCCCTCAGAGTCTGTTCACGTCGTTCAATTACTAGTATTATGATAATAAAACGAGTGAAGCGGTTATGTATTTGGTTCCGGGTCAAACACAAAGACTATTTGTGTGATTGATCCGATGTGGCTGGTTAACTTATCTGAGTCTGACAACGATGCCTTATTTACAAGTCAGATCAGATTTGCTAATGTAAGTGACTACGAACTTGCTATGCAATTTCAGAAGGTGGTTCGTGTCTGTTATGCATACAAGATTCATAGTTGTGTGGACTGGAAGACGAAGATATTCCAGTATTGATGAAGATAAAGAGCTCGAGACGAAGGGGAGTTTGTTGATACATGTTTTGTACGTCTCGGTCTTTATTAGGATATTAATGTAATTATCTTATATTGTAGGGGCTTTAATGTAATATTGGCCATTCTCTCTGTTGTAAGTTACATTCGTTACCCCGTAACGAATGTAACACATTCGTATTAAATGTAAGCTCATTCGTTAACCTTGATTAACGAATGAGATAACGAATGAGGGTGATTCGCTAGGATTAAATGTATAACGAATGAGTAACACATTCGTATGGTTTAATGTAACGAATGACACATTCGTTAAGTGTTAACTTAACGAATGTGGTCATCCCCTATAAATACCCTGTAAGATATTTACTAATGTAACAGTTCCGATTATTCCATCTTCCATCTCGTTACTCTGCCCGAATTCACTCTCAACACACACACTACACATACATAACATAATCCATCCTAATCGTATACGTATTCAACGAATTCATCGATGTCATCAAAAGATCTAGATCCTACCAGCTCTTTCAATATATATATATATATACTCTTTAACTAAACTACTACATGTGTTATATACTGTCCAACCTTTTACTCATTTAAGTAGGACTAAAATCCTCCACTTGTGGACTTGTGGCCTAGGGGTAGAAGGCTTTGGTTCTCCAGTGGAGACTCAAGTTCGAATTCCACTTGTGTCACATTTGGGTGGATATCGGCAATGATAGATTTGAGCTAGGCCTTGTGAAAAGGTTGTCAGTTTGAATCCTGAGCCCACCAGGGTTTTTGTCCCACCATGTGTTACCCAGAGAGTTATGCTCTTGTGGTGGAACAACGACTGTCACATTTGGGTGGATATCGGCAATGATAGATTTGAGCTAGGCCTTGTGAAAAGGTTGTCAGTTTGAATCCTGAGCCCACCAGGGTTTTTGTCCCACCATGTGTTACCCCAGAGAGTTATGCTCTTGTGGTGGAACAACGACTGTCAAGTGGAAGTCCACAGTATGGTTTCCTGGGGAACACCCAAGCCAAACTCTGAAGCAAACATGGGCCAGGTTAAGACAACATAGTCTGACTAGAGTGGGGCATCGGGGCTCTCCAAATTTAAGAAAATCGCCGTTCTATAAAAAAACAAATTAAGTAGGACTAAAAGAACATGTATAATTATTAGTTGATTACTTATTGTAATATATTGAAAATTTTGTGTTATAAATGCCAAATTTATAAGTTCAGAGGCCGGGCACTTATTATGCAAAACTTAAATTTCAAGGACTATAGTTTTGGAAAATATGATCCAAAGGGCCGTTGCATTTTCTCAATGATCCATTGCAAAACGGATTGCCCGGAGGACCGCTGGCATAAGCAATCAACGACACATGACGGATAATGATTAACCGACGCTAGACATAGGACGAGGAATCATCATCCCAATGGACCTCCAGTGGAGCTGGAAACGATCTTTTGGTGACTAGATAAACATCTTACTTGACACAGTTTGACACGAGTTCGATGATTTGACAACAATGCGTCCTAACGGTTGTTGACGGTCCGCCGAGGGCAGGAAACGAACTTTGAAGAAAGTTCCCAACGGTCCATCGAAAGTCTCTAAATCTCAGTTAGAAATAGCGAGTAGGGGCTGCTCATTTGGCCATCACAATCCTAGAGCATTTTTGTTGAATGTGCCTGACACCTGAGCCGTGTTACCAACTTCTAAGACATATAGCCACGTTCCCGTGTCTTCAATGTATGGGTAGGGGGCTGCTCATTTAGGACATCACAACCCAGAGTAGTTTTGATAAATGTACCCGGCACCTGAGCCGTGATACTGAATCCCGAGATGTATAGCCATGTTCCTGTGTCCTCAAAGTACGTGTTTTGTGTTACACCTGAAAATTTTAGGTTAACGACGTTAACACAAACTCCGTTATCTCAAGCATTCATTCATGCATTTCACTTAATTAAGATTAATTAAGTGTGTCGGTTATTGCACAAACATTCACGTAATGATAATTCGGGGAATTACCAAGTCACACGTGTCTGTTTGAATACGTTTGTGATTAATGTCGAACCAGAAATTTTAAATATTTTAATACATTTATTATGTGTTATTTGATTATATGTGTTATATGATTAGGCGTTACATGTCTTGCTATATTATAATTAGGTATTATAATATTAGTAAAAATATATATTATAAAACTCGTCGCTCAATGCGACGGGCCAGGGGGCTGGCCATCGGGATCAAATCAGGAAAATTATTTTAATTTGTTTTAAAACCCCTAGTCAACCCATAACTCACCCTAGTCGCTTCATGATGAAAATACAAAGTTCCTTGGGAGATTTTGGTGACATCTTTGTGTATAGAAGTTCTTTGGATCGTTGTTTGATCCTAGGAATCAATATCCGTGAGTGTTTATCGTTAAAGTCTCGTTTCTTACATGCTTCTTGTTTTACTCTAGTATAAACCCCTACATGTTCATGTATCTCTACAGTTCATATTAGTTATATGATGGATTAGAACGTTAGGGTTTGTGTATACATGCTATTGTGTGAGTTTTGAGGTTTAAAAGTTTAAGACAGATTCATACTCGCTTATTATTTCGGCTATAAGTGTGTTTTCAATCGATCTTGATTTTAGGTTATACTACTTTGAGCCTAGTTTTCGAAGAACTAGGGTTTATAATTTTTGGACACATGCTTGATAGTTTTTCTGATTTTACAAGTTAACATGCCAAGGTTGTTTCAGGAAATTGTAATCGGGTCTAGATTCCCAATAACATATATTGAAATTGACAAATCTATATGGGTTGTTTCTACTTCTAGAGCTTAATATTATGTATCTAGAAGACAACACAATTAGTCTTGTACGATTTAGATAAATGTGATGGAAAAACCATGTAAACACTTTTTGTTTCGCATAATGATGAACTTTTGTACCTATATGTAGTGATTGAATTATTATGATTTTTTTATGCAAGATAAAATTATAATAAAAACTGCTTGAGAAACATACTCCATTTATGGTTCTTTGGTAAAACTTGAAGAATTTATTTCTATGTTTTGCTTGGTTAATAAAAATCATTTGTACAAGTCTAAATCTATCTCGTGAATTACGTGATTAGAATTTGAGGTTTCATGATGAATGCTTGCTTGATTGATCATTATATGATGTTGGGTGCATGCTTGAGTTTCCTTACACCAATGAGATTAATTTAACCACCAACGGGTTGTCGAGTCAAACTTTCTTGCATTTTGAGTCATTACTTGAACTTACGATTAAGAGATTGTTGGACACTTACGTTTTGTCAAGTTGCATGAACACGCACTTATAGCTTAACTTGTAATAGGTGACTATTAGCGGGATGACTGGTTTACACTTTCTTACTTTTAGCAATCAATTCTAAGGTGAGTTTCACGGTCCATCTATTTTACGTACTTTTCTTTTTGGGGGAGAAATTATGCTTATAAACATTTTCATTTGGATTCTTAATAATATATATGACATGCGTACTATAGAGCATACTTTACCAAACTTAAAATTCTCTGACCATTAGTATACGGGATAGCGAGGAAATTCGGCCAGTACTACTGGGTTTTAAAAACCCCATCCGGGACAAGGAGTCGCATGGTGTGACTTGTCCTAAACATTTGCTCTAGTGTTATTGGTAGACTTATAAGAAGGCAATCACTATATGTGACGTAGGTTGTAGCAGTCTACTCAAAAACAATTAATTAAAGACTTAAATACCTATAAACTAGTACGAGTAAGCAAGGTCGTCTCCACAGGAACTCAAAGAAAGTGCTAATTTAATATTACTAATTTGATTATTAAACTAAGGCGGACAGTCAATGTCAAGCAATTTTAGAAAAAGATTAATTAAAACTAAACGATTATTTTAAAACAATTTGAAAACAATATTAATGAAAAGTATTCATTCTAGGTTCGGGTAATGTGATATTCAGCATAATTCCAGATTTACTTGTCTTGATTGCTCAGTAATTACTAGACTTATTAGTTTGATTGTGATGACAAACGATACCCTAGCCGAATTTTTGACACAATTGAACTTGATCTACTTAATTACCAATTTATGTTTTATGAAAACTAATTAAGTGACAATAGTTGACGATTATAAATTCAATGACACAAGAGCCTAACCCTAAGTGTTGATAAATAAAACCAAGCAAGTGATGCACTGATCAATAATCGATAATATAAATTCTTTAAACAAGCAAGCACTAATTTGAACAAGATAAAATCAATAAATCAAATCAAGTTCATAATCATTAAGCATAATAAATCTGGTCTTAAGTTAAATTACACAAACCCTAGCCTAGAATGAACACGGGAATTTAGCCGACATGATCATGATGTCAAAAGACTTATCTTTGAAGAACATGTAAACCCGAGATGAACCAGAAGCCTTGGAATGGTAGAAAATCGCCCTCAACAGCTTCGTTTGCCTCTGGAAGTTGTGATAATCCGAATGCTGAGGTTAATGGGTTTAAATAGAGAAAAACCTAGATTTTTTCGGGTTTAAGGCGGTTCGCGTCGCGCGAAGTTGTCATGGGCCTCATCTTCGTGTCGCGCTAAGGACAAAATAGTCAGGCTTAGAATGTTGAAACTTCACATCGCGCGAAGTTGTCTGTCATGCATCTTCGCGCCGGACGTGAAGATGCAAAGTAACAAAAATAATTCTGTTCTTTTCTTTACTGCCTATTGATGCATGCACTTCCAATCTTTCACTTCTAAGTCTTCGTTCCAAGCTCGTAAATATCTCCGATAAGCTCCTTAACGTCCAAGTCCCTGAAAACACATAACAATGCTTGAAGTACCAATGTTCGTTCATTTATTTACCTAAAATTAACTAATTAATATATAAACTAACTAACTTTTACCCAACCATCAATATGTTCAACAGTTAGCTTTGGTCACGAACGTTATTAGTAGCATGTACATAGACTGGAAGTCTACATATTCATTTTGTTTACAATATCGGTATCACTTGAACGTTACTTATTAACCTGTGAACTCAGCAACAATCGTGTTGACACTTTTTAGCATGTATTTCTCAGGTCACTAAGTTACACATCAGGATTTAGGATGCATGATGGATGCAAGGCTTTCCTCAAACAACAAAGCGTGTTTTGGGTATCATGAATTGTAGTGCCTGGGCATTTAACTATGAAATAGTTATCTTAAACTTGTATTTGTTGTATGCTTCCGCAAACGTAACTTACACTGGATCTGTATATACTCATATTAATAAGTTTTATTAATTTTACTTTATTAAATGATAATTTTACTCATCTTCAAGACTTTACATACAAACATGTGAACTCACCAATCATTGTATTGACACTTTTTAGCATGTCTTTCTCAGGTAACTAACGTGCACATCAGGAGCTTTCATGAATTTGAGCATGGTTTATGTTTTCATGAATTGTTATGTCTGGCGCCTTGTTGTACACTCATGATTTTTATCTTACATTTGTTTTACGCTACTGCAAACGCAACTTATACTATTGAATATGCTACTATCAAGAAAATATGAGGACATAATATTAAGGCGAGAATGATTGTAACATCTTGAAATTTTTAGGCCAAATTTGACAAATATCAAAAGATAAAGGGATGAAAATGAAATTTTTTGAATTAAAGACTCATCACGATACGCAATGGATGTTCACAAAACTCGAGAAAAAGATAGTGACACGCTACGCGATGAACCAAGTCTCGGGTCATCGCGATACGCGACATGGGCACCACGGTTACCAGACACGTGTTGCGCCATGTGGCAACACATGGCACGATCTGGCAGGCCACATGGCAAGTCTGGGGTGACGAAGCAACCCTATTTGGTCTTCTTCTTGCTACGCGATGATCAGATGTTCTGTCTATCGCAATACACGACGAATTAAAATAATAAAAAGACGGTTATAGATCCATCACACTGCGCAATGGAAGGTTTTACACTCCTTTGCGATATGCGATGAACTTCAAAATTTTTCCTATATATAGGAGGTTCTGGCTCTGTATTTTACATCCCAAATCACACCCTCACATTTACTCGATTTCTAACATTCCGATGGGTTTTATTTCTCAAAGTACATAAAACTTCCAAAGCTATTTTCTCTTAAATACCGCCGATTAATAGGAGCGCCACCTGCTTGAAGCCTGTGAATTTCATCCAAATACTCACGTAAGATAAGGGTTTTGTCAAAATATTTTATTATATTGGTTTAGATCCTAGTTGGGGATATAGCTCATACATTGATCAAACATAAAGTAAAATATGACTTTTCATAAGCTGATGGTATTGTTAAAATATTGTTTCTTATAATCTAGAAACATAAAAAGTTTATATGCATGAGGTATAGTTAAGTTAACGTTTCTTCTTGGAAAAGAAACCCAACATATACATTTCTTCATGAAGGAGAAACATAATACATAATTGGTAAATAAATAAAAAGGGACTAAAGGTTCAAATGTTTTATATAAACAAATGATTTATCAAGGTAAGGTTATGCAAAACAGACTAAAGGTCTGAAGCTAGATCTTTTGATCTAGATATTTATACAAGGATATTCTCGTACTATAGGTCCAAAGTAGCTTCAGAGCATAAATTGGTGAAAGCGCCGATTCTAAACCATGGTGAACACGCTCATATCTATAAAACTCTTTAATCGAATCATTTAATAAGAAACCAAAGTTTACATGGGATAATATATTCCTACAAGTTTAGTATCTGCTGGCGTTCAAGCTAGCTATACCTATATTTGGATCCTTACATATGTGGTCAGAGGGTAGGCATACCCCACCACGTGTGGTACCAGGTCCCGTCTCATTAAGCAAGTCTATAGGGTTGTGAGGACTGGACTAACGTGATATAATTAGTACTCCGATCTAGAGGGCCACTGATTTTTTCGAGTTTGAACTAAAGGTTTTTCATAAATGTTTTTAAGTCAGCATGTTCACCAGCATGTGTTGCTGGCGTATTTTCTAAAATTGTTTTACAGGTAATCAGGAATAGATGTTTGGAGATGGTGGCTTGTAACATTTGTTAATTTTCAAACCCGAAAACCCAATCTATTTTAAATTTCCGGTTTTGTATGTATATATATATATATTATAATGTTATTAATTAATCTCAAGTTTCGTTTCATGTATTTTATGTGACATTCGTCAATTTTGAACTTATTCATAATTTACCTTTCAATTATGTGATCATTTCTACGCAATTATATTTTTCACTGCCCTTGTAGCATTCATAATCAAAATCATCTATTCATGTACATATTCGAAACAATTCACTCAAATTATTCTTGAACTATCATCATCATCATCATCATCATCATCATCATCTTTTCATATGTTATTTAACTAATAAAAAACCAACTAGTGTTTTAATTAAATAAAATTGATTGAAAGAGTTAAACATGTTGAAAACCGCTTAAACTATTTTAAATTTTTCTTTTAATTATATTAAATATGATTAATTTTTATAAATACCATAAGACATAACAACTCTATAATTTCATTATAAAAGGATGACTAATCCTT
Source organism: Bidens hawaiensis (assembly GCF_021521415.1). Classification (NCBI taxonomy): domain Eukaryota; kingdom Viridiplantae; phylum Streptophyta; class Magnoliopsida; order Asterales; family Asteraceae; genus Bidens; species Bidens hawaiensis. The sequence goes on from NW_027491234.1 coordinate 1,552,239, forward strand.
CATCATTTTCACACCTTAATACATTCTTTTTTTTTAATGAGAGTACTAACAAGTAAGTTTTATGATTTTATGCATTTTATAGCTTTTGTTTTGATTTACCTTGAATGTTCATACTTGTTCATAAGTTGTTCCTCATGATCATAGTACTTTTATCATAAAAATCTTATATTTTGGTTTTAAAAATCATTGTGATCATGGATATTCAAGACAAACAATTTGATTTTTCTAAATGTGGAATCAAACCTAGTTATTTTGCAAGAACAAGCATGAATATATATTTATCTAAATCTTATAATCCCTTGATGATCATAAAATTTTACACGCTTTCTTTTAAATAAGATGCTTTAAACAAAATTATTTTTATTTAAATTTTTCTTTAAAATAGGCTAATATACTTGATATCTTTAAACAATTAAGCATTTTTTATTTTTGTTCAACATAAACTAATATGTATAATTTCATTAAAATAAGTTATGTATAAACCTTTAAATTAATTAATTAATAAATAAATTATTATGTTACTCAAAAACAAAACGTTTAATCATATATTGGTTTTAATTTTGCTATTTAAGTTTATATTAATAAGTGTTTTATTCATTTATAAATAATTCTTCAAGTAATAAATATCAAATGGTTATATAAACTTTAATTCATTTTAGTTAAATTCATTTTAAAGCAAAAAATCCTAAGTTCTCAATTTGTTATAGTATTCGTTTCATTTAGACTCGTTGTTAAAATCTAGCATATGTATTTACTTTATTAATATAATCCGTTGTGATTCTCCGCCTCGTTTTTTCGACTCGTTTAAACATCCATCCTCATTTTCGATGTGAGTTTCTCACACCCCCTTTTTAACGCTTTTACACACTTTGGGGGTAGCATATATATCCTACCAAAACATTTGCTTAAGTATTCGTATATTCAAACTACAATTCATATCATAGACTTGTGTGTTACTTGATTAGTTGCTCATATTTTACTTGCACGTGGTAGCCTCAAGATCCCCTTTGCACTCAGGACCATTTTGTTATGAGTGGAAAAGGACCTCATTATCCGAGTACATGGTTTTTATCAACTGGAAAGGATCTTGCGCGATTATACACATGTCACATAGAATTGTATGGTTTTATTATATATATCAAAACTTATGTGAACTCACCAGCTATTTAGTTGATCTGTATTTTATATATATATGCTATAAGGGCAGTCATTAGAGGATGATGCGTTGGAGAAAACACTAGTACTTAGGTTATATTAATAAATGGACAAGTTGTTTAATTTTTTCTTATAATAAATGTATTTCTTTGTTTACAAACTTGTGTAGTTGATGTTTAAATTAATTAATTATAATATTGTCACTTAGTAGTGTCACATGTGTTTTGAGCAATCTGTACGTCGCACTCAGCTGTTTCCGCTCTAAGAGATTATCTAGTGGCTCATATGAAGTTTATAAATGATGTAAATTATGGTTTTGTCAGTTAAACTCTTTTGTAACCTTATCGGGTATTTAATTCCCAACTTTTGAAATATAATGTTTTAATCAAAGACTTCCACTTTAAAACCTTAAACTCCGATAATTTTACAAAACATGTACCAATGATTGGTCGCACTCCTAGACCCTAAGTTGGGGCGTGACAATGATAATGAAATTTTGTTGTTTTTATTTTTTTTAGAACGGCTACTAGCTTTCATTTAGGTTAAAGCACTCTCCAAATTTGGAGAGCCCTGTTGCCCACTCTGGCAAGACTATGCTGTCTTAATCGCACCCACGCTGACTTCGGAGTTTGCTTGGGCATTTCCCCGAAAAATCATACCGCCGACTAATTTTATTATTATTATATAGTTGAATAAATATATTTAATTAATGAAATTTTATTTACGGGATTTACATTTTCAAATTAATTTTGTGTTTTTTTTACTTAGCTTATATACTTTAAATTAACTTTAATTATTTAAATTAATTAATACAATATAATTTAGAGATAAAATTAGTGAGAAAAATAATTAAATTAGTTTGGAGATAAAAGAGAATGAATTCAAGGCAAAAGATCAAACATTTTTTTATTACAAGAGAAATTTGACTCAAAAACTCGCTATAATAATTCTCATGAATCCCATATATAATCCTATATTTATAATAAAACCTTAACTTGGTGAGCAAGATATAACCATAAAAACACTAAATCAACTTGACCAAAATGTCCACTCTGGTCCTTCCATATTCATCTACTTGTAAATACGGTTCGGAATTACTAATATTTAACCCCGTAATTTAGGAACCGTAACTATAACTCTATTTTTCTTGTTCAACGACATTGATCATCTTCTATTCTTGATCTAGTCCTTCGGATCACAGATCATATCTGATTTCCTGCTTGGAATCGAAATCTGAATTGATTTACCAAGAAAAATCAAACAGTGGTCTTCTTGTCACTTACTTGGGCAACAAGTATGATTTGACTTTGGTTTTGTGGTTCCCGAAATTAATTGACAATATTTGGCACGGCTTCTTGAAAAATCAATCGATAGTCCCTAGATCTTTCCTTGGTGTCTTTGATCATTTGATACTAGATCTCACTCGATAAATCTCTTCTTGTAAAAAAACAATAGGCCCTAGATCTCTTCACAACGGTGAGAGGCTTCCGTGGGGCGAAAATTTTTTGATATCAACCCCGGGTACCAAGACCTTGGTCCGCAATTACACAAAGCCCTTATACCACTTAAAGGCATATGATCGATCAAACACTTTATTATTACAAGAGAAAACTGGCTCAAAAACTCGTTACAATTATTTTCTATTGATCACACATTTAAAGCATCTAACCAAGTCCTATATTTCTTATCTGAAACCCTGACTTGATGACTAAGACATTACCATAATAATCATATTACAATTAAGAAACTAAACCAACTTAGCCACCTTAGCTTCTTTCATATTTACCGACTTCTGTATACGGTCCGAGATTACCGACGTGAATGAAAACAAATGTAATAACGCTTCAAAAAGCACCGAGGTTAAACATATATTTCCTACTTATTTTTAAAAAAATGTTTTTACTTTTTTTGACATACCGAACTCCTATATATTTAAAAATTTCAGAATAATTCTATTTATGTTTTTTTTAAGGAGTAAGAGAGTTATATTCGATCAAAGAATTATTTAGTTAAATTTGTTATCAACCTTTTAGTTATTTTTTCACCTTAAAATTAACTTTATTCCATGGACAAATTTGTCAATGAATCCGAACATTATTGAGTCCCAAATTGAGGAGGGGACCAATGACACGTGGCTAACAAAGGAGCAGGATACGGGTTGTGGTCCGCCGCCAGTACCTGTGATAAAGAGCACTGCTTCTTAGACATGGGTCCCACGTGTCACTCGCAGAGCTATGCTTACTTTGTTTTGGTCCTACATTAGCGTACAGAGGTAGGTTACTAACTTACTATTCTTTGTCGTGGACAATGGAAAAGAAACAATAAACGACACTTTGAAAAAATATTTCCAACTAAAGTTAGTAAAACTTTTAGAAAAATAATCTTAAATATATATAAACGAAACATTTAAAAGTTTTATTGTCGCTCCGCATCTCTTTTAATTCATCAGATTTCTTCATTTGTAAATGAAGATCTCATATGCGTTTAACCCGAATTCATGGGTAGGATCTTATCAAACCCAGATAACCCTTAAACGAGTTATAACATCTAATTAAATTTTAAATTAACTCATCAAATATTTGATATGCAAATCCCATAAAATAGGGTTTGGATATACTAAAAATTAATATAAGATTTCTTTAAAAAAGAATATTATTTATAACTAAAAAACAATTTTATAGTAAAAAAAATAAGCGGGTTACAACATCTCATTTATTTGTAAAACTCTTTAATCATCAAACTTTAATTTAATTTCTCAATATGGATTTAGTTACATTAGCGATTTTTTTTTCTTTTAAGTTTAACTTAAATAAAAAGTTTCAGAAATAATATCCAAATTATAGCAAACAAACATAAACGAACAAATATAAAAAATATGTAGATAATTTATTCAATGTTTCATTCAAAAATGAACATAAATCAACATAAATGAATCAAAATAGGTTCAACAATATATTATTAGGTCCTTACAATAAATAAGCTAAAATATTAAAAATCTCTTGGTTTAAAACTAGTTTGCCGGTTTAAACTGGAATTTATTTTAAAAAAATGGCGGTACGATATTTTAGCAAACCGCCTAAAAATATCAGGCTCTAAATACCAATTGTCTTACAAAAATTTAGTATAACTGGTTCAACCGACCAATACATGCTGGTTTTTAAAACATTGGTTGAAACTATTAGAACTGGAAAAGTAAGTATTACATTAGGTATTATATTCCTTATTATTTATGTTTGTTAGGATGACACGGGAAGCACAGTTTCAATCGGGTGCCCCTCACAATACATCGGCTATCACCCAGCAACGGCTTTTAATCCATCGATTTCATCGATTATCTAAGAATTGGTTAAGGGAACCCGATCATGATACAGAAGAGAGAGAAATAAATGTAAGGTGAAGAAGAGAGAAAGACATGTGCGTTCTCATCCTATCCACTCTATTCTATGAGTATGGTTTTTATAATTGGAAATTTTGATTTTAATCATCCACACAATTAACCATTGGCCTATAATAATCCAAACTAACAATGTGACATGTGCCAATCTCAACTTTTGATTTTATTATAAATAACAATCTCAGTAATCGATCATTAACTATGTTAGTTATGTTAGTGTGAAATTACACTCACCCCCTTAATCTTTTATTCACGATGCCTACTTGCTTTTCAAGTTGCATCTAAACCGCCATCAGACCACCATAGTAGCACATTCGTCCACCACCACAATACCGTCTTTGTCCACTACCATACTACCACCGTCGTCCACCACCAATTGTCGTCGTCGTCCACCATCGTACTACCACCGTTGCCTACCGCACCAGACCTCCATTATAATTTAAACGATTAGGTCAAAGATTGTTGGATCGGTGTAACCCCGATAGCCATTCACCCTTTTTCGCTTCAATTTTGAAAGAACCAGTTGAATTTGTGGCCGACAATACCACTAGTTTCAAAGACACCGTAACCCGTTTCATTTTTCCGATGTTGTAGACGGTGGCGTTTCATTGTTGATGAAGAAGGAATACCATGGGGTGCACGGTGGTTTTGTTGAGGTTGCAAGTAGCGGTGGTGTTGGTATAGATGGTCGGCCGGTGGTGGAGCAAGCTTCTCGAGAGGGGATACAATTTTCTATATAATTTAGAGATTAACTAGTTTAGAGAGTCGGATGTGTACACTCTAAGTGCATTCATATACCCTCCACCGTTTTCTACTAATAATTTAACAAAAAAAATATACTTTTCTCAATATTTATCTCTAATTTTAAACCTCTCTCACATCTCATCTATCATTTTTATCTATATATGCTCACAAACACTTATTTCTATTTGATAAATGATGATTACTAGTTTTTTATATATAAAAAGTTACTATAACATCTTTATATAATTTTGGGTTAGGATAGTGATACTGTGGATGAAATAAGGTGAGAACATTCACATCCGTTCCACCATATTCTATCATATACTTTAACTAAAACTCATATTTTTTAAAATTTATCATTTTATAAAATCCCTTTTATCTCATTCCCTATCTTTATCTTTATATTACTCACAAATATTTATTTTATTATTTTTATTATTTTTATACACTAACAAAAATTCGATGGATGATGAGTAGTAGTTTTTTATATATAAAAAGTTACAATAGCAACTTTTTATAATTTAGGGTTAAAGAAGTAAAATTATGGAAGAGATGAAGTGTGTTTTTAGAATATATATATACATTCCCTATCTTTATCTTTATTTATATATATATATATATATATACTAGCAAAATTACCCGCGTTACGGTGGGAATTCAATGAGTATTGATTCGGTTCAGTTCATTATGACATTGGCATAGTATCAACATTTATATAGCAACTGAGAAAAACCTTGATGCAGTGGGACTCTATATACTATACTATAGCTGAATTTATTTAACATATAATTTCTATTAATACAATAATTTTGAAAAATAAATGCAAAATAAAATAGATCAAAATCGTACAAGTAGATTTTAATATATTATCACTATAATTAATCAATTGTCTACGTGTAAAAAATTAAATCATCCACTCCACATGTCTGTTCGTCTAACAATCTTTATCACACACACCTCTACAAACCAAAAAAGTTCACCCAAAACCCTAAAAGTTTATATGTTGAAAAAAATTATCCAATAACATTTACGATGATTGCGTTAATCGCTACCCGTGCCTTACAATAGTTTATTTGTGTTTGTTTAGATGGTAATATTACGTTTACATACGATAATTATATTTGAATATAATTGTGACCATGCAACAAATTAATATTAATATCTCACTGAAAAAGAAAGTAACTGATTTTAACTTTTATTTTTTTGTATATCATAAATTTCATTATGAATATTCTTTAAAAACAAAAAACTTTAATAGGTAGTTTTATTAGTGATGCCATCTATTCATGTAATGCAAATACTTAAACATAGACACATGAGATTTCTGGCAATCTTCCGAGACCCAGTCACAACTAACCTATTCCACATTCACCAACAACGTTTAGCCCTTCGGTTGCACGGTTCTTATTGTTGTCACCATGAACCGATGGATATGACGATAATTTATAAGCGAGAGTGGTTGCAGTTATCCGTTAGCGGTTAATAGAAACAATGCTATGGTTGCATGGATCAAATTGTTGTGCGTGATTGAACGGTGTGTCACGATGTGTTTGCCTCATTTTTACATCTTGAAGCGGTGAATGAAGGAACCAACATGTTGGTTTAAACATTTTTTAATTTTTTATAATTTAAGTTCGTATTATATAAACCTTTTTTTGTCAAATGAAGCAATTTTACAAATAAAGGTATGTTTTGTAAAAAGATTGGGGAACAGGTTCTTCATTATCTTCCCTTGGCGGAAACGTGTTAAGAGATCAATCTGATGTCTTAAAACATTTTGTTTCGAATCCATTGACCGACTTGCTGGAAGTCAACGCTCTTGCTATCGCGAGCTCGTTGCCGGCTTTCTATCTGCGGAGTGCCTTATGATGTATTTATAGGTATGGAGTGGTGGCGGTTTTACGGCGGTTGCTAAATAAACGACATGATTATAAACGTACGGCGCCAAACTTATTGTTACGTATAATTAATCTTTTATTATTTTGACACCTAGCAAAGAAAATAAAAAATCATATGTTTTGCATAGGGGGTTGTAAGAAAAGTTAATATGTAACCTTTTTAATTGTAAGAATATATAGACAATGCTTGGTTTAATATTACGTTGCATGGGAAGATTGTGTAATGTTAATAAAGGTATTTGGAAAAAAGGTTGAGAATTGCATAGGGGGTTGTAAGAAAAGTTAATATGTAACCTTTTTAATTGTAAGAATATATAGACAATGCTTGGTTTAATATTACGTTGCATGGGAAGATTGTGTAATGTTAATAAAGGTATTTGGAAAAAAGGTTGAGAAAATGGGTATGCAATGAATTCTAAATGTATTAGATAGAATAACACATAGGGGGGAACTACAACACGCAATGAGGATCGAGGAGCCGATCTAGGCATTGAGACGCCGCCACGAATAACCTAGGGTATTTGATTGTGAGTAATTGAGACGCCAACTCGAATAACCTAGGGCATTTGACAGTGAGTAGAGCCGATGTGTAGAAGACGATATGGTAATGGACTTTGTGACGATAGAGATGGTGGAAAGGGTGGGTTATATATCAATACGACCATTAATTGATTGATGGTTTTAAGTGTGCACCCAATTAAAGGCATTCAACAGGCATGTCGTAGATCGGATAGTGGCCGGAGGCTTACCGGAGAGTTAAATAACATTGAAAACTGCGGTGTCTTATAGAGAGAGAAAGAGGGAGATAAAAGGTTGCCTATATGTATTATAATATAATATAGATATAGATATATATAGGGTAAGGTTAAAATGAAAACCCACTTGAGTTGTGAAAACCCGCGAAAACCTTATGCAACATCGTTTGTTTTTTTTTTTGTTACATGTAATATATGTTGTAACATTTAATACAAAACATCGAAACTTAAAAAAAAATGTTTTGCTATTTTTTAACATTTTTTTACTAATTTTTATATATGCTTTCAGGAGAGAGAAAAAGTTATATTTATATTTACATTTTTTATTCACTTTAATTGTGGACCACAAAATTTAAACATTAATTAAAAACATGTGGTTGAGAATGGGTTTCTAGAGTTTTCACAACTTAAGTGAGTTTTCATTTTATACTTAGCCTATATATATACATATATATATATATATAGGGGAGATTTCAAATGAAAACCCTTTTGAGTTTTAAGAACTCAAAAGAACTCAGTGTAACGATTTTTTTTTTTCGAATTTTTTTAACACATGTGTAATATATGTAGATTACATACACGTAAAAAAATTACAGAATTTTTTACGCATCGAGTCAACTTTTTACACATGTGTAACGGACGTAAAAGTTAGTGTAACCACTTACAACTTTATTCTCTCTCATACTTTGACTTTTTTGTCCGATTTAATCTCAACCACATATTCCAATCCATTTAATTAAATATGTGGCCTAGAATAGAGTTCTTAAGTTCTTACAACTCAACATGGTTCTCAAAATATCCCTCCCCTATATATATATATATATATATATATATATATATAAATACTAGTTGATTGATTAGTTGTGAATGCTTTAAGCTTTTAGTAGATTATTTTTTTGGGATTTTTACATATTTTTTCTTTCTAAACATTTGAAATTACATATTTCTCAAAATACAAGTTTTTAATGCAAAATGTATAATGCTCTTTAAGCATGGTTTGGGAAAATATGTAATTTTAAAGTTTAGGAAGAAGAAATATATAAATGCCCCATTATTTTTTAAATTTAAAGATGAAGAAGGCAATGATGAGTGAATGGGAATGCTCTAATGATCGTTATTTGATTACAGAGAAGTTGAAGGGGGGCATTTATTTAGCCTCGTGGTATACTGTTAGCAACCACATGTGTAATGAGCCGTTAGCCGTTAAGGACGAAGTAAACATGCAGGTAATTCAACTACCTATTTGGATACCCGTGAAAGTGGCTAAGGATAAATCCATGCATCTCATTCTACCCACGTTTATCTCCATGCAAGTTGTTATTTTATTATTTTAATTTAGTTTTTGTTTGTTTCACTTTTGTTTAATTATTAGCAAGTAGTGGTCAATTTTTATTTCCTAAATATTAGGAACGTGGGTAGTTTTTATTTTCATTATTCTCTATTATTTTCTTTGTAATCAAACTCTAATGGATGAAGGTGGTAGATGATTATGTTTGAGAAAAGATTAAGTGTGTTAATTCATTTTTTTTGGGTGAATTAATATTTTGCCTTGCTAACTCGATTTTGGCCGATCGAGAAGGTGGTCTAAGGCACCGTGGTTCCGGTTATTGGTGGTGTATTTGTATCCAACAACTAGATCCGTAGCCCTACCCTTATCTTGGGTGGTGTATCTGTATCTCAAAGGTAGCCATAGCACTATCCAATTTCCGTTACGTAATCCGATATACAACATATACCTTAACGCTTCGGATATTAAAGTTGATTTGCCAAAGGTTAACGAGTGGAAAACCACTCCCTTCATCGGTTAAGGGACGTTAAAGGAAAGATAGGTTAAAATGTTAATAAGATTTAAAATCCCCTAAATTCACACACAATAATTTAATAATTGGTTTTAAATTAAACTGAGAGGGGTTAAGTGAGGTTAAATCATTTCATTTAAGTGAGATGGGGTAAAAAAGGGTAAAATGGGTGATGCGTCGCCTACGTGGAGTTAATGGGCATGAACGTATACCCTATTGCCTTAGAGACAAGATAATAAAGAAATTCTTTATAAAAAAGTTTAAAGAGTTAAATTGGATTGAATTAATTAACTTGATGTAAAATACATCAATGGTTATTTGACAACAACGTAATTTTGTTAAAAAATTGAAAAGGAAACAACGTTTCGTGAGAAAGGCTGCATATCGACATATCTTGACGGGTGGTACTGGTAACGGTTTTCTTTTCTTCAAAATATATTGTGAGAAAATAAGAAAAGAAAAGAAAAGAAATTCGAAATAGTGCGTAATTATATTTAGTAAGTAAACGTAATTTGATGATTTATCTTTCAAAAAAAAAAAAATATTGACTATGTATCAATAGTAAAAGTAACATGAAGACAAAGTGGCTAAACTTTTATTAACGGAGAAATAAAAAAATGACAAAAGCGGTCCCAGGACTTGACAAGATGAAACTATTGAACGTATTATTGGATGATGGAAAGTTGAAAGTTGAAAGTTGTCACAATAATATATTTTTCTGAATAATATTACAGTCATCTTTGGATAAAGAAACCAATAATTATCGCATATTATAAAATAGCCACATTTTACTTTTTTACATTGAAACTAAGGCTATCCGTTATGGTGGGGGTATCGAAGCCCCTCCATCGTACCACGTCAACGCCTCGTAGAAAACGGGGCATCGAAGCCCGCCCCGTTATGGTTAATGCCTCTTGGGCGCCCCCAATATATATATATATATATATATATATATATATATATATATATTTATGTGAGAGATGAAGAAAGAGAGGGCCCACCCATCTCCCCTCCGCGCCCATCATCCAGACAACCGTTCTCCCCTCCGCCGCCCCACCGACGGCGTCCTACAGCGGTGTTCCTCGCCCTTCGTATAGCGCCCATAGCGGGCAGTCTAAGGGTGCATTTGGTATGATGTAATTGAATGAAGGTGGAATGGAATATATAAAGAATGAAATTGATCATTACTATTTGTTTGTTTTATTGGTTAATCTGTAAGAATAAAATGAATTATTACTTCATATTATTTGATAACAAAAAAAAGTTATAGAAATGAAATTCAAATAACTAAACACACTATGGGGGACCACTACAAGGAATGTAGCTTTGCTCAACATTTAAATCAAAGGAACTCGCACTTGTTCTTCTTATCCAATAGCACGAAGGCGATGATTAATGCTTAATATCTTATTATCTCAGGTTTAAAATCCGACACAGCAAGGCGGACTCAACCTCTTTAGGGGCCTAAAACGATGTCTAAAAACGAGGCCTTGTTTTAAAATAGTTATATTGCTTTCACTCCAAAAATCAAGATGTTGTCATTATTTTTTGAAAATACAGAAGTAATGTAGTTTTGACGCCCTTCCGGACCTAATTCAGTTTAAACGTCGCTCAAATCACACGCATTAATCTAAATCCCAAATTATATATGTATAATTATTAATTTTGTTTTGGAAATTATGGGCCTTAGTAGGAAGGGGTGGGGGTAAAGCCCTAGCTTCATTTCGGTGTCCCTAGAGACGACCCTAGTGGTGAGTTTCCTACTTAATGTTATTCTTAGGTGAATTAGACTTGGAAGTTCAAAATCAGTATGAGCGGTTGGCATTTCTTCTTAGAAAGATCCATTTTGGTATTGGGGTCGTTCCAAATGCTATTCATAAAAAAAATCTAAGGAACCCAAATGTTTTGATTTCCAGAGGTATCCTTGCAATCTATAAGTTTTTATTGTTAAAGATAACGTTGTTTCCGGCTTTCCATAACACCCAACACGAGACTAAGACTACCAAATGTCCAAATGAATTCTGCTCCTTTAAAAATCATTTGTTTTGAGATTGTTAGGTTGTGTGTTGAGACACATTTGGAGCGCCACCACCATCCACGTCGGCCACCACCCCCAACGCCAAACCCTCAGCCCCTTTCAAAGTTAACCCATTACAACCCCGTTAACACCGTACACGTAATATTTAAGGCGTTTTTTTTTTGTGTCATGTCGAACCAGCTAAGTTGGCGTTAGCCCATAAATTTTAGACTTAGAATAACTATAATGCCACAATGTCTCCCATACTTCAACGTGATAATGCCTGCATACCATTACGCCCCTTATGAATATTTCCGGTTGCCCTAATTTGAAAATCTCCAATCTTTGTATTCAATTCCAATTTGGTAGCGTTTGTTTTTTGAAAAAAGCTTTACAGAAGCTCTTCTGTCTGCGTCACGCAGACCACACGCAAACATGAACTTCTGCAGAGTGTTTGTTTTCTCGCATACGTTTCATTGAAAAACATTTGCGCAAGCTCTTCTTGGAGCCAATCTAGCCCAACCTCTTTTTGCCTCTTATAACCACTTCCTAACCTCACAATCATCGTTCTTCTTCACAAACTCTCAACCCTAGCCACCACCCTCGCTCCACCATTGGCCCTATCGCCCCTCCACCGGCGTCGCCCCTCCACAACCTGTATCTTGCTTCACTACCTCTCGTCCTTGCTGTTCTCCGCCACCGCCTGCCATCTCTTCTGAACTTCGGCGTTGACTATAAATGAAATTAACAGCTTTCGAAAATTTTATTTGCTAAAATTTTCTCGTGATGAGATTGAAATTAGTCATTAGGTTTTGGTGTATTTGAAAGTTGAAATCAATGTATATAGCATTTGAAAGTTGAAATCAACGTATATGAAATTATTGAGTAGTTAATGCAAAGTATGGAATGAATGATTTAAAGAAATGTTAATATGGTTTAATAAATATTATTTTAGTGTTGTTTAATTATTATTTAAAATTTTGTGTTGAAACACTAAATCGGTTTATTTAAATTTCAGTTTATTTTAACAATCTGCAAAAGTTAAAAAAAATAAATAGCATTCTTATTACAGACTGCAGACCTTTAGTCCACCTTTTTCTATAGAGGTCTGCAGATGTTGTCCACCAACTGCAGACATTTTACTTTTTAAAAAACAAGCTGCACCTTAATCAATCACCACAAAACACATCTTTTCCTTTTTTTAATGTTGTATTTTATGTAATTAATTTAAACAATATTTTAATTAGTGTGGTTAACTGAACCATTACACATGAAACTTAAAAACGTCCAACTGCCTACGTGACAGTGATGTAGATGGACATTTTTCATTTCATTGTAGCTCAATTACGAATTACCATACCATTAGGTTTCAAAGACCAAGTGTTAATGGTCTTTAAATGGCGTGATAACCTTGTCCAAGTTGGCACCACCGGCACCCTGAACGCCGTTACATCCCCGATTTTTAGGGCTCCGTTCAAGTGGAGCGCATTTCCTTTGGCGCTTGAAAGGAAGAGATTGCACAGTTGGGAGAGTTCAAGACATGGGAAGAGATTGACCCTCAGTTAGTAAAGTTTGAATCTTGATTGAATTAATGTTCTTGTAGTTGAAATTAAGGTTTTGGAACAAAAATAGCGATGGATTCTGAGTTAGTTGGAAATAGGGTTTTAATAGATAAACTGAAGGAAAGAAATAAGATGGTGGTGAAAAAATAGGGTATTGGATTAAAGCTAAGATTATCTGGAAGGTGTATATCTTCGAGGCCTAAGTTGAAGATATAAATTTATAAATTAAAAGAAAAATGATTAACAAATGCTTATAGACTTGGTTAGTTAAAGCCACTCCGCTAAACACGTTTGATGAGTTATTTAGTTAGTTAATGTGTAACATCCGTTAATTTTTGAACCCGGAAATCAGACCCGTTTAAAATTTTGAATTTTCATTTGTGTTCGTTTATGTTAATTTTATCAAATTATGTTCATCTATAGTTTTGGGATATTGTATAAACTCAATTTCATGTATTTTATGTCATTGTTGAGTTTAATTTAAAGTTCATGGGTCAAAATTGTAAAATTTCAAAGTTTGGTGTTTATGGCAAGCCGTCGCGCTACACAATCCATTTGGGTCCTCTATGTCGCGCACACGACGGGAGTGTAGACCAGCCAACTCGTTTTGCGTCGGTTTCCTATTTTGAAATATGTGTTAGCATCATGCCTAAGCATATTCCATTGATTCCTTGAAGCAAGAAACAAGAATTGAGCTATTTTCGTTAATTATAGTTTTATTCCATTTTGGTCACTTTGGCAATTAATTCACAATCAAACGGTTTTTGTGTTCCCTTAGACGAATTGAGGCTATACAAACCTTCCCTAGTTGATGCCAAACGTTTATCCTCATTCAATTTTACCCTCAACTCGTGCTCTTGGTGCTTAATTGATCAATTGCTGAAGTTTTGACTTTTAAAAGTCCAAGTTGTTCATCTTTCAGGCTTCTGCTTGTTTCGTCGATTTTCCGGGTAAGTTGTAAACATGAAAGTTATTTGCTTTCGTCTTATAAACAAAATCCTTTAATCAATTTCAATGATTGTTGGGGTTTTGTCGTTCAATTTCGATTTGACCCGTTTAGGGTTTATGTTAATTTAATATGGGGCTCTTCAATTTCTTAATGAATTGACCATAATTAGCCACTGACCCTTTTATATTTTATTCTTATATCATTGTTTTAAACGTGTTAGACCTGAATTCGGTCTAATACCGACATCCGGGTCAGACACGAACCAACACTCATTTAACTCTAGAATTTTCAATAACTAGGGTTAGAGGATGAGTTAATCACTAATTCGTGTTCGGTTCAGTTCGTTTTCAATCATATAACTTATATTTAATTTTTCAGAATAATTTTATTTAAAATTCAGTCAGCTCGCTTATCTCTCGTTTTCTTTATAACGAGAGTTGCACTTTGTTGTTTTACGTAATTTTAGTTCGTTTCATCTTAAATATTAATTTATGGTTATTATTCTAAATTTTTAGGATTTTTCAATTAAGTTTAGTTGGCTCACTTATTCTCGCACATGTCATCTATTTCTTTAACTCGCCTAATAACAAAGGTGAATAATCATATCCCCTTTTCATACTTTTGTTTTAGGAACTTTTGTGCACAAAACACAGCTATTTATAATGATCAATATCAAAAACTAAAATGCTAAATGACTACGGGTTTATTGCTTTTGGTTGGTTGGTAACTCATCCTCATTCGCATCCTTATTACTATGATCACACGGCGTCCGAGTAACTAGAACGAATCTAGTGTCAAGGGGAAAAAACATTTATTATTTTTTTAGTTAATTGATGTAATTCATATATCGCAAGAAAATTGTATTTTTTTATCTATTATTAATTTATCAAATATGGTTGCTCACTCAACATGTGTTGTTGACAAACTATATTATTTTACGTACATTGCAGGTTTTCCTTGTAAGACGTTTGAAGTTGGAAGCATTTAGATTTAGGCCTTAGGATATTTTAATACAAGCAAGACAAATGTTTATGTTGTTTGATGTAATCACCTTTTTGTATTATTTCTTTCATTTGAACATTTTGTGTACTTTGATATAGAATAAAATAATTAGTTATTGTCACCTTATTTATTAGTGTCTTTGAGCTATGAGCAATCATAGTCGTGCCCCAGCATGTTCTGGCGTAGGTTGGGGTGTGACATAATGTTCCACTGGCCACTGCCTAGGTGGTAGTGACGTGGCAACTGTAGAATTTCGGATTTTCTAAACCGTATTCGTTTACTCATAACCTGAATCGGGAATATTTTAGATCATTATAATTAATCAAGAAACAAATATTTAAGTGTCTAAAGTTCACTTTAGACCCTTCAAGTTTTATATATCCTTTATTTCTTACTTATATTATAAAGAGTTCAATAAGTAACCAAATATCAAAGTTTAGGGACCAAATCTGCCATTTAGTGAAACTCCACCATAGGTGGCCAGAGCGCCGCGCGGGTAGACTCCCCACTCCCGTCGCGTGCCGCCATGGCCTAGCTCGTCAGATCGTTTAACTTGATTTCGTTTCCTAGTTCGTTTAAGGTATAAAATCGTTTATTTTAAGCATGTTTGAGTGATTTAAGGACCAAGTAAACATCCTATAACTAAAATACAACTCCTAATTTGTTTTCCCCTGATCAAGATCATATCTTTTAGTATATTTCATTGATTCTTTCCTTAAATCGCATATACTTGCTTAAATGGGCCAAAAAGGCCATAATTAATTCGGTTTATGTTTTCCTATATAAACCCATCATAATTCCCTGCTGTAAACTTTAATCTAACCCTAATCCACCTCCTCCAGCCGTCACTAGCCTCTACCATCTCATAAACCCTTCAGTTTTTGCATATTCGTTAAAGTTACAAGGCTTGATCGTTGACTTTGCTTGCTTTAGGACCTTTGAATTCCGTTTCTCATCAATCCTTTCACTTTCCGGGTTCTGATTTGCTATCTCATTTGACGCGTATTAGACGACTCGGTTATCCGTTGCTCGTTTATTCTTAATTATACTCACTTGCCTTTAATCTAAGGTGAGTTTTATCATTCCCCTATTTTACTCAATTTTCACAAACGTTTTTGGGACATATACGTATATCATACTATACATACATATCTATATATACATACATATCACAAATAGCAAACGTGTAATTGTGTGTGATTAATCAAATCTACTTGTTATGTGCTTACTTGTTTATGTGCGCATTCGTGCTCGGAGAGGTCCCGCATATCCCCATGTATTGGGTTCTCATTCTATTGACCACCGCCCTATTCGCTTGGCAACGGTCTTATTCTTATTTGCTTATGCTTGATTTACCGGCGCCCGATTGGCTTGGCAATCGTTTAATCGACAACTTATTTTCTTATGGTTTGATTTCATTACCGCATTTATTACGTTTTCCTTATTTATTATATTAACATTATTTTTGGTGTCAAAACTTGGTAGTAAACTCACTCATCATGTTTGTTGACAAAACTCCATTTTCTACGCATATGCAAGTTGCATGAGTTGAATGATGGACACTTAGTAAGACCTTAGGATTATAATGAAGACATACATGGATTTAGACTTGTTGTATTTATTTATTTAAATTGTTTGATTGTATTTGATTATTGTGTGTATTATTTGAACAAAATAATTAATTAGATATTGTCATTTATATTTATGATAGTATCTTCGAGCTGTGAGCAATCGGATCACGGCCCGGCATTTCCGCCTTAGGTTGGGGTGTGACAGCAACACTTTTGATTACTTAACTGTGCTCCATAACACATAGTGTTTCAGTGAATGATAGTTTGGAGAATGAATTGATTTGGCGTACGAGTATCCGGCAAATGGCATGGTTTTATCAACGAATGCAAACTGATGGAAAGTAAAGCGAAAAGAAATGTAGCAACAAAAGGGATGATTAACAAGAAAATGAGCGATTAGTGTCAATTACAACTAACTTGGCGAATGAATCCAAATATTCCAGCGAATGAATTCATATTTCAGCGAATGCATTTAAGCAAATCTTCAAACATTCATCTTTAATTCCATATTCACAACCAAACTAAAAAATATACCAAACCTTTCCAAAACCGTTCAATCACAACTCGCATACCATAACCAAAACATCCTAAACCAATTCGTATGCAAATCTACTAAATCCCTGGTCAACACTCAGCCAATTTTGACTTGCCAAAGTCAAAATTCATTATAGAATACACCGTTCTATCCAGCCAATACCAATTCAAACTCAATTCAATCAATAAAGTTCAATTAAACTTAAATAATTCAACTAATGATCAATTAACACTCCACTAATCAATCCTCAATTCATTTTAATAACAATTATTCAACAGTCTGAACGAATTGATCAGTTTATTAGTCCGTAAAAGCCCGATATCAATTTGACACCATTAACACTGATCAAAACCTAATTAATTAACAAAATCAACTCATCATAACGTCCATAGACTCTGATACCACTTGAGAATGCTTGAACAACATCAAACGATTCGTATAACTCAGATCTTGTTCTATGATGATATTGAAATCGTTCAATTACGGCTTTGTGTGTAATGTGTGTTTTCTGAAGTGAATTGGACAGATTTTGGACACAATATCATTAATAATGATCGAATTCGTTACTTGAAACATAATTTACAAGGCATATATAGTTGCAGGTCCATTCGCTAACATCCCTAGCGAATGGACCTTCATTCGCTACACCATTCACTAACAAACTAGCGAATAACATATTACAAAAGACTCCCATTCGCTAAAAGAAGCAGCGTGTGGACTTACAATCCCAAAACCCCATTAGCCTTACATGATCAGCAAATAGGTTAATCTTAAATTACAATTCAATCCCCTTAACTATTACAAATAGACCCAAAACTATAAAACAAAGACTGAGACGACAAAACATGTATCAACACATAGTATTAGAGAGAAAGCAAAGATCGAATGATGCCACCCAAATTGCTAAAGATTGGATAAAAACATCCTTTTGCATCCTTCCATAATAAATTAAATGCACCTCCTTAATCAACGCTCTTCTATGTTTATTATGTACTAGCTCAAAACCCCTATACTATACGAGGTTAATATATCAATATATAAAATTCTTAAATCTTAATTTTGTATCTTATACCATTCATCCTTTTATTGTGGGATATTTTGATTTGTGAATTCTAACCACTGATTTGTGCATCTGATATGAACTTGGTGCCTTTGAATTCTTATATTTGTTAGCGAGGTGGGTTTGCCCACCAAGTTTTCAACAAAATACCTTAGTGAAATAATCAGAGTTTTGTGTTTAAAGAGGGGAGAGCAATGGTTTGTTTCTCTCTTTTTTCCTCCACGTTTGGGTGTTCATTACTCAAACTCATCTCGAGTTTTGTTTATAGGCGTTTGTTGTGTCAGGTTATGATCGAGGCCTGGTTTTGGTTGTGCCTTTTAGCAAGCTACACCTATGTTCGAATGATTGGAAATGGGCAATGTGGGATGCAGTATCCGCGAATTGGGATCTTTTTGTTGCGGTGGCTGACGCCTTGAAGGTGGCGAATCAATGGTTGTGTAGGGAGTGTATGTCTTTACATGCTCTTAGTCGGGTCTACCGCTATGTTGACAAGGTAATTGATATGTGCAAGGTATATATAAAAATTGAAGTAAAAGTTACACACATATCGGGTTATAAAAATAGGTTTTCACCTACAACTAAACCGCACATGAAAGACAAGTGTACCTATCGTTTGCAATAAAGTGTCAACAAGAACCGAGTGTCAATCCATGGATACAATATTTTTCTAGTATTAGGACTTTGTAAATGACTAGCCGAACAAATAAATCTGGATTTAAATTTTTAACTAGTTAAATTAACATACATTGAACACAAAGCAAGTAAAACACAAGAACAATCAATCCAGAAGACTACTTAGACATGAATCCACTCCACTAATATGATAAAGTAGCAATGACATGGTAAAACATCATGAATCTAAAATAAACACTAGATTACAATCAAGCAGCCTAATACTAACAAATAATCAACATTATGGGTTTTCAATCAAGAGATAAACATAGACTAAATTGTTTGTCAAAACAACAAAGTCTCATAATCAAAGGAAAGCTAGTATGAACAAACATTCTAACCATCTAAAATTATATTAAACAAGCCAAACTTATTATATCAACATAAATTTATGAATATTTAACTAGCAAGCCATCACCAAGTCAAGAAGTATAACAACACTCATCAATTTTCCAATATCAAGTGCTAGGTTCCGTACTTGTAAAAAATTTTACAACCAAGTTAATTTTCACTAATCATTCCTAACATAAAGATGTAAACAAATCAAGCATAGGCATTCAAAGTTTACAAACAAATACCTAAAGCATAGTTTTCTAACATGAATGTTCAAGCATTTGTAAACTAACAAAGCTATTCAACTCTAATAAGCATGAGAACCATCAACATTAACTCTAAGTTCAACATAATCTTGAAAGATTACCACTTTACCAAAATCATTCATAGATAAAATATCACATTAGTAAAAGCTTCAGCATTCACTAGATATTAAAAGAATTTAGCCCAAAAGGCTTGATACAACTAGAATCAAACTCTAATACAGCTTACAAAACATGTTCTTGAACAAGTAAATGCAAACCAAAATCAAGTAAAGATTGAAGAATGGAATGGAAGATCTTGTAGTTGATAGAAGCCTTCAAAATCTCATTGAAACACCTTAAAGTTTTTGCAACTGCTTGAGAGATAAATGAAGGCAATTGAGTGTTCATAAATTTGTATGGAAAAGTGCACAACCATGAGCTAAAAAAGTGCACGGTTATGCACCAATGTAGTAAGTCAATGTCTCGCTTTCGTCTAACCAGATTCGCAGCTACCACTTTTTGAAAAGGTGCACGGTCGTGCCTGGCAATGGCACGTTCGTGCGTCTTCGAGGATCTCCTAGCACCAGCAACGGCACTGGCTCAGGAATGATTTGGTTGGCTCGTTTCTCACATGGTCTTGATCAGTGGCTCGTGCACTAGAGTGCACAAGGTCTTTGGCTCGATGATGCACGGTCGTTCCTGGTCATTGGCTCGGCACTAGCTCGTGCATGGGCTTCTTGGCTCAACAAGGTCATGCCCTTCCTTGGCATGGTCGTGCGCATATGGACAAAATCATATTTTTGTCCCGAAACGCCATCTTTTCATCATTGCTTCGTCGGGCGGACGCTTAGACCTGAAAATTTGCAAACAACTCAAATAAGTACCAAATACAACGAATTTTCAAGGAGTTTTAAATAAATATGGGGCTAATTTGATGCTAAAAGATGTACACTTTGTGTTATATCAGTAACCAAGTTCAAGGTAGATAGGGGAGGAGTGGAACATCCCCACAAATAAAATGTGGTTTGCATTAGATGTAGTTTATATGGGTGAGATTGTTATGGACATGGCCCTACTTGATAGTATTTTCGCCCTTTTATTAAAAAAAGGTTAAAATCATCCCACATATATGTCACATGGTGTTCGTAGCGGCCTTAACTGTTGCATTATGTAAGGTGGTGTCAATTCTAGAGTCTATTAAGGTATGGGCTAGACTTTTGATATTAGCGCGTTGCACTTTATAGGTTTTTAGGCCTTCAAGCTGACAAGAATATAGGTAAGGGATTAGGATGTTCTTGCAATGACTGTCGATTCACCCAACTAAACATATTAAAATAATAATATTAATATTTAGAATTTCTGGATTTATCCACGTAATCACCGTGAATTCAGTTTTCAAATAAGGAATGTAGCCGTTAAATCGGTTACGTTGACCACTTAAAGTTCCAATCGTATGACTTATGTTCTTCTTTGGCCTATAGGTTCGAATACTGTGGTCGGGAATCCTCCATAAAGGAATATCATCTTCCCTTTGATTCTCGGAATCGTTTTGCTAAGACCCGACTCACAGTTTCTTCCCTTCCAGTTACTACTAAAATTAGTCATACTCTTTTGCTAAGGAAAAGGCAAAAAATAAAACAAATAAAGGAATTCTTACACTGTGTTCCCGAGTTTCATTTAAGGGTGGAAAAGAAAGGAAAATGAGGGATGGAAAAAGTTTGTTGTGTTCCTGAGTTTCATTTAAGGAAGGAAAGGAAAGGAAAATATAAAAAGGGTGTTCCCGAGTTTCATTAAAGGAAAGAAAAGGAGGGGAGGGGAGGGGAGAGAAAATAAGGAGTAAAATAAGAAAAATTGTATCTTTCCAAATTGGAAAGATTATGAAGGAAAGAAAATTAAAATGAAAAAGGAGATGCCAAAAGAAAAGATAAGAAGAGAAAATTTTCTTTTCCTCACCTTTCTTTTCATAAATGAACTCGGGAACACAGCAAGGAATTTCCCAAAATAAAAACAATCTAATGGTTCATTAAAGAAAATATCTCGGAGTTGTGTGTGCATGTACATGATTAAATAATAAAGATTAATAAATATTTAGTAAGAAGTAAGAACTCAAAATTAGAACACATAACGCAATCATGTAAGCAAGTACATGGTCCTAAGCATGCTATTAGGAATTCAAGCGGCCTATCTTATAGTCTTCGACTCTGGTACCAATATATCACACCCCAACCTAAAGCGGAAATGTCAGGGCACGAACTATTGGTTCACAGCTCACAGGACACTATCATACAGTTTGAATGACAATATCTAAATTACTTTATTAAATTCAATCAAGTACACTTCATCTCAACCAAATACGAATAAATCCAAAAACAAATAACCACAATATCCAAACAATTTGTCTTTTTATTAAATATTCTAAAGTCCATTCTAAGTGATCTTCAATCTTCATTTCAAACCATATGATAACCTGCAATATATACGTACAAAATAGAATATATATTTATCAACACAAGGTTGAGTAAGTAATCACCAGATTTTGACTTTATCGTTCAACACACAATAATCACAATTTTCAAGTTGTGAATAATTTGTAAAACAAAAATATTAATAAGTATCAAAATGTCCCAAAACATTTTTACAATAGAAAAAGATGGGGAGTGATTACTCACCTTATTATTCAAGTGAGATTAATGATAATAAGAAAGAAAACCGAAACGTGAAACTTTAAGGTGCTGAATGAGCCAGAATGAAAGAACTTGAAACATGGAGACAATTAAATAGAATTAAAACCGAGAATAATTCTGTTGGAATTACAGCAAACAGATAACTAAAACTCAAGATATGAAGTTTTTAATATTTAAGCGAGTTGGTACGGTTCAGAATCCGAACTTCGAATCCTATAACACCCCGGAAAAAGCAGAATACACCATGGTGTGACGTACAGATCACTCATAAGCTCGTAACGCTATTAACGCGACAATAATTATATTTATTTCATTTCAATACATCACAAATGCACAATCAAATAACAATACAATAAGCTTTGATTCATTATGATGTGTTTTTAATACCCTAATGGTCCAACCAATCTAGTCTTCAATCCTTCGACTTCAACCTGCAGCACGTTTAAAATAACATAATTTGTCAACAATAATGTTGGTAAGAATTCATAAAGTTTTGCATATGTATAATACGAAAAGTGTAAAATTCACAAGTCAAGATGTATAGTCTCAATCATACAGTAAAAGAATAGTAAATACATGATATTCCTGTTCGCTTGACATAAGTCAAATCTACTAAGGAACCCCCGTTCGTCGAGCTACTTAGAGTATAGAATATGATAATGATACTGCCATTAACAAATGGACGGCGCAGGTACGTCCCGTCGGACCCTCCCACTTTGAGTATGTGTATGATACCGCCATTAACAAATGGACGGCACAGGTATGTCCCGTCGGACCCTCCCACTATGTGAATGAGTCTCCACCAACAAAAACAATAAACAACTAGCACATAATCACATAGTTTACAAGCAATATAACGCGAAACAAATACATACAAGACACGCATGTGAATTTTAGTTTTGACACATGGAACATGGTTTTGAACGTGCTACACCCCAAAACGAATAGAAGTAAAAAGAGGTTATGAAAACTCACCTTTTGAGATTGGAGATAATTTGAAAGATAGCCGAAAGCGAGTTTAAAGGAAAACCGAGGCGATTAACCATCATGAACTATAAATGAAATATTTAAAGGAATCAAAACTAGTTATCGGGATTTAGTAGTTTGATTTTTAGAGTTTAAACATTATTTTAATATATATGTTATTTAATATTATTTTAAGTTTTACGGGAATCTAATTATTTGAATTATTTTAATATTATTTAATTAAGATTTTATTAATAAAATGAGAATTATATTATTTAGCAGAACGTTGAATTTAACGGCATACTTTTATTCGAAAACAACTATTTTAGCGTATTATAAAGTTACGAATGAAATTATAAAGTTAACGAAGTAAAATTAAAACTAACGAATTATAAAGCTAATGCATTAAGGTATAAAGTTAAACGAAACTAATTTTGACGGTTTGATGAGTCATAAAGTTAAAGAATTTAAGTAACGAAAAATAAACTAATAATTTATTATTCGATAAGGGAATTAATGAAGCACCGGTTTAAAATATAACTCTATTTCCGCATATGATTATGTTAGCGTATTAACGAAAGAAAAATTTATGCAATGGAATCATAATATTATATTTAACGAGTTTACGAACTTTAACAGATATGAAAAGATTGGTTTTTGAAAGAAAAATTGGCAACATTAATTTATTTAGCTTAAAAATATTTTATTTGATTTTTAATATATTACTTTAATTTTATTTATTATTAATATAAAAGGAAAATGCTTAAGAAAAGAAATCCCAAAATTTAAGCCATGACCCGGGTTCGAACCCGGGTCTCCACACCCACATTACGATGACTTAACCAACTAATCTAACAGTTATATTTGGCTTATAGATGGAAATAAAGATATAAATACTAGATTTCAAGTTCATCTCCCTCCTTAATGAAACCCTAATTCCAATTCCATTAATTCGTTTGTTGAATGCTTAAATGGAGTTGGGGGTTTTGTTAATCGCATCTAAACTAATAATAACCATAATAAAATTACCTAGAATGGTTTGGTTTTGATAGAGACCGAAAGCTTCGCCGGAAAAATTAACCTTGGTGATCAATAACGTTTACAAAAGACATATGAGTGTGCTATATGATTGTGAACGAGTTTAGCTTAAGGTTTAGATCCTTTATATACTAGAAATTGTAACGTAAGTAGTTTAATGCTCGTAATTGGGTTTACCGTGATGTTCAGCCGATATGCGACGGTTGGGAGGGGGGTTAATTGGCCGTTAAAACTCAATTAAAAGGTTGATTATGGTTCGTCTAAATACATTATACTAAGCAAGCGGGTCAAAGAACGAGGATTAAGGTTCGTTTACAAGCTGTAGGAGCCGTCGCCGGATTTTACGGCCTTGCCGAAATCTGCCAATCGAGAAAACGGGGGGGGGGGGGGGGGGGCTGGGGTAGCTGGGTTGGGCTAATTTATTTATTTATTATTATTATTATTATTTTGAATATTTTACACAAATTACCCTCAACTATTAGAGTATATCAAAACAAAACTTAAACACAAATTACCAAATGAACCTTGTAGTTTGAAATGTTTTATGATCAAAAGATCAAAATAATTTACACATTGGATCCCGAACTTTGGATTGTTTTATAAGTGAATTATATTATTAAACAAACCAAAAATTTAAAATGGGTCGGGTTTGAAAAGTAACGAATGTTATAAATCCAGAGTCGGGTTCTAACCAGTACATTGAAAATATTATGAAAAACAAAAAATTCTTCTGGTCGGAAAGCTAATTTTGACCAGAAGATATAGTAATTAAAAAAATCACAAAAGTTGACTTTTATGCCTCTTAACGGGTCGAGATAAAATTGACCACCAAAAGTCCTTCGATCAGTGAAATTGATTGAGGGTTTTTGTTTAGTGAATAAAAACACATTAAATCACAAACGATAACTAATCTGAACGATGAATAGAATGAGGAGATAAACGAGTTCAAAGTTTCTTGACCATTAAAGTCAAACGAAGGCTTAAAGAACTTGAAGAATTCGTTAATGATGGAGATGAATTCCGTGTTTACGATAGTGGCTGATGTTACAGTAACTTTTAGGGTTTTCGACATGTCTTGATTAAATACTAAGGGTTAAAACTTTTTTATTAGGTAGGTAAACAACTCATTTAAAACAATATACTCAATTAATAAGGAAATCGAGCCCAATAACTTAAAGATTTCGGTTATAATCACAAGAAAACGAACTTGGGCATGTTATAACATCATATGACTTAACTTAGACCTAAAGTTTTGGAATTTGAGTCAAAACAGCCATGATTTAACATTGAAAACGAATAAACGAGTCAAAAAGAAACAAATCTGGTGCAAACCTAAGCTTTGCACGGCGTGGCCCAAGTGGGCCCTTCTCATGCGTGGCGCAATGCGATGGTTGTCTCCCAAACTTTGCATTTTGATGAATCTAGCCTATATACTTCTATAAATGCGTTTTTAAGCCGAAATAAGCGATTTTGAGGGTTTATAAGAGTTGCTTGATGGTTTTACAATTTATGAGGATATAAAATAAGTTAAACCAAGTTAAATCCTAATGAATGCAAAATTTAAATAATCCTAAAGGTCCGAATTACATTCCCGAGTCGGGTTAAATATAAACGAATACAAATACGAAAAATCTGAGATGTTACACCCCCAATTAAGGGCACCGGGTTTATTGTCAGGCAAATCGCGTTGAAGGCGGAATCAGGAAAAATTGTTAAGCACAAGAAAACTTGTGCTGAGAATCAACACGTCTATATTCATTTTGCTTAAGATACATTTTGGCCCCTTGTCTTCGAAGCTGCTACATTTCTGAAAATAGTTCAGAGGGTAGTGCATAGTAACTTATCGACACTGAAAAATTATAACTTTGTTTTCAGTAGGATCGGTTTTGGCATTTAAAAGGGGTGGCAGCGCAACTTGTTGTCCACTTGATTGTCTCTCTTTTGTAATTAATCCTCCTTTTATTCGGTATTAATGAAGATTACACATTTTATTAAAAAAGTATATAAGTGGAAAATGTATTAAATATACTAACGTATTAAAAAATAAAAAATTTGAAAATTAATATATTATGGTACTTTGAAAGTATATTAATTACTATCTATAATATATATAAAAGAAAACCTAAAAATCCTATGTGTCGCAATGTGGTCGCTCCCCCTTTTTATGGAAGCCACCAGATTTCTTGATTTTTAAATGGAGGCCTCTCATTGATTTAACTCAAATTCATGGGTATGAGTCTTACTAAAACCAGATAGCTCTTAAACGGGTTATAATATCTCATTAAATTAAAAATTAATCTTACCTGTTATTTGATATGAAAATCCTATAAAATAGGGATATACTAAAATTTAATATCCAATTTAAAAAGAAAAAGATATTATTTAAAATTAATAAACAATTTTATAGTAAAAAACATAAGCGGGTCATGGGTCACCAAATCCAGATAGCTTTTAAACGGGTTATAACATATCATTTATTTATGAAACACTTTCATCATCAAACCCTAAGTGTATAAAGAAAATTAAAATCCAAAAAATAAATATTAAAAAACAAAAAATGTAAACAACCATTCTCTCAAGCCATCAGATTACATTATTTGTAAATGAAGGCTTCTCACGCATTTGACCCAAATTCACGGGTAAAGGTCTCACCAAACCCAGATAGCTTTTAAACGGGTTATAACATCTCATTATATTAAAAAATAATCTCATCAAATATTTGATATGAAAATCCAATAAAATAGGAATATACTAAAAATTAATATCCTATTTTATTTTTAAAAAAATATATTATTTATAATTAAGAAACAATTTTATAATAAAGAAAATAAATGGGTAATGGGTATCACCAAACCCAGTTAGTTTTTAAACCTGATTTTAACATATCATTTATTTGTGAAACAATTTTATCTCAAACCTGAAGTATATTAATTATTAACTTTCTTATAATAAATAAAATTAAAATCCAAATATAAATATATAAATATTAAAAACGAATAATGTAAAACAACCCCCGTAATACGGGGGATAAAATCTAGTATTAAATATAGATCGACTTCCAGTTACTATTTGATTGAAACGTATAGTTACATAATAGATTTCAAAATTTTTAAACTAAGATATTTTTTCAAATTGAATATATTTTATTAGTATTGTTAGTATTTTTTATGAAAATAAATCATTATTAAAAAGAAAGAGGTGTACTTAATATATGAGAGAAGCGTAAAAAAATTACGAGAAAAAAATATGATACGAAACGAGAGATTTTTTATTAGATTGTATTAATTTTCTTGTTTTGTAATTATTATTATTATTATTGTTGTTGTTGTTCTTGTTGTTATATAATTAAAATAATACCATTAACAAGACATAAAAGTAATTGATTAATATTTTTATATTTTAAGTAAAATACAATATATCAATCTACCTATTCTAATAAAGTAAAATAAATGTGGACACTTGTCATGTTTTGGTTAATTCTCATTATTTTTTCTCTCCAAAACTAATATATCCTAATATATGTAATAAATCAATAATGATTCGCTTTCCTTTTACACTATATTTATATAATATCTATATATTTTTATAAATATAAATATTAACATATTATTTTACTATATATTTCAAAATACTTGGTGAATTTCAAAAATCAACAACAAATCATGTTTCTCAAATTAAAATTGTTTCGGGTTTTTTGTAGAACTTAAATTTGATTTTATGGGTCAAAAGTTGATAAATAGATTGTTTGGTACAAGTTAATTGCATTTAGGTTAAAATTTGTAACGGGTCAAAAATGAAAATTTCGAGTATTTTAAAAGTTTGAGAATGCAAAATAGATTTATTGTCAAATTTGTTATGGGTTCAAAGAGTTGACTTTAAAATGTCAAAAGTATGAAAGTTAGAAGTTTAAACATGATTCGAGTTTCAAATTTATTTTTAAGGGCGTTTTTTGGAATAATCAAAATGTTCGGGATTTGGCAAACTGACTATTTTTCCCTTAACTGTTAAAATATAAGAAAAGATTGCGAACACTTTCGACGTGCCACCTCCATATCTATCAATGCTTATAACTTTTATCAAATTTAAAATATTTATGTCAACATTAATTTTTCCTTCAATAGTGATCAGAACGTTTTATGGGAAGCATGTCATGCAAAACTATGCTCAAATAAATATTCACAAAATTGAATGGGTTAACATGTTATTTTTTATGTTGTCATTATGACAAAGTTGAGAAGCCCTTTGAAACTTATCAAAATCTTTTTCATGGTGTAGCTCAGAAAAACATAGCTTTTGAAGAGCATCCATTGTTACAATTTAATGTTCTACTTTCCTTTTATGGGTGGTAAATTGATAAATATATCAATAAAGGTGACGCTCCTTTTGTATTTAGGCTGAGTGGTTAGAACGACTATCGTATGAGAAACTTTATTTCCGAAATTGGTTCATAACCAAAAGTCTTTCAATTATACATATATGGCATCGAGAATGAATTTTTCAATAGAAAGAAGCATTCTCAGGTACGTTTTTGCACGGACATTTTTTTTTATTAAGTTCATTTAAAAAAATCATTTTATGATATAAATAAAATCAATTTATGTACACATTGTATAGATACAAGTATACATACAAGTATAGATGTAACACATTTTTTTCATATACGCTATGTAATTATTTTTTTTACTTATAATTTTATAATTTGAATTATCCCGTGTATGACACGGGCTTTAAAACTAGTATTATTAATAAAAGACATGCAAATAATTGACTGATAATAAAAATAATAGCCATTTAATAGATTTGATGTTTCACGATAAAAGTATGATTTGATTTTGTACGAAATAACATATGCACATCTAAAGGGGTAAATTACATATGCTAAATCCTATATGTACCCATTACCTATTATTATTTTTACTAAGGTACGTTCATTTTACATCATCTCTCTATATTTACTTAAGAGGCTAGTGCAATGTCATTTACAGAGTATGTTTAACCTCACTCGGGGCGAATTAACATCACCCTTTGTTTGGCGTTCTTTTCTTTTAAATTTTTGTTTTATTTCTAGTTTCGCGTAGAAACCAAATCCACTTGAGTAGTCTATTTTATTTATGTGTTTCCTTTAAATACCAAAATTACTTCCTTAAAACACTCTCATACAAACCCGTGCAACCTATTTTTGTTTGTTTTTGGACCTATGACTAAATGGCTAAAGTATAACAATATTAATATACGATCGAATAGGGTGTTGGGGTTTAGTATCATAAATGTCAATATTAAAGCTGAGGGACTGTTTCTGTAACTTCTCAGAAGTTACTTAAGTTTGTGCTTAGTTTAATAAGAGAGTGAAATTGCAGGGACTAGTCTTGACACTCTGAAATATTAGAAGTTGATGATTGTTAAAAGCATCAAAAATAGATAAATTCTTAGGTGAAATTTTTGTATGTCAACAAAGCACATGACCCATCAAAATACACTCTCTCTTTTATGTTCTCTTTCTTCTCTCTTGTATGGCTTCTCACATACAAGTTCTTGAAGATTCTTCACCAAGAACTTTACTTCACCTTCTCTTATCCATTTCATCATCTATCTCCTTCAACTCATCTTCATCTTCTCTCCCTTCAATAATCTCTAAAAACCCTCTATTGAAGATGGTCTTAGAAGAGTGTTAACTTTTTCATTGTTCTTGTAATTTCTTCTCAATTCTTCTCTTTTAATCATTGTTAACAATAATTAAATTCCGTTTATTGATCCAATTTCATTTACATAGGATGTTCATTGTTTTTAAATAGTTTGTTCTTAGATCAACCGATTATTTGTATTAGCAACAAAATTTTTATCACCGTTAGAATTAAAGCAGTTTGAAAGAACACATCTATTGAAACTGTAATTATTAGATAGATTTTAGAGTAAAGTATGATTTTCGTTCATGTTGTTTGTTCTTAGATTTAATTGCAACCGAAATGCAACTTCGTGAATGAAAACAGCAAATTTTAAACTTTTGAACTAAAATAGCATATTTGAATAAACAACATGAACGAAAACCATAAGTTACTCTTGATTTTATTGATATAATTTGTCTTTGATAATTAAAAGACAAGAAAGCCTATATAATTTATTAGATCTAATACAAGTTACTAATATAACTTCAATAAGACACCATGCGATTGTGTTTAATTGTAACTTCTATGTTATATACTCGCTTTTTTCGTTGGAATAGTTACATGTACAAACATGATTGCATGAATAAATCTCAAGTGGATATTATAAGATCTTCATCAAATCTTTATTTGATCTTCTTTGCCGACAAAAACCTCTAGAAGTAGTATTAATCTACAAGAAGTGATCGTCGGCATGAACTAACTTTACAACATGAGTCTCTTTGATGTATTTCCCAACAATGTCCCATAGACTAAGGATACCAAAATTTTGAATTTTTAGAAAAGTTAAATACATATGCGTGTTTATTGTTTTTCCCCAAATATTTTGGTGTAAATTTTGTGACGAACTTAGCTGATACGGATATCGATACATGTATTCATTTTCATAATATTTAATCGATTTAAAACATGCGGTGTTCAGTGTCATTTTTTTCATATCACGACTTTATTTTATGGATTGTGTGAGATAACTTTTGTGTAATAAAACTATTGTAAATAAACATTTTTTATTTTGTAAAACACATTTTTTTACAGAACCGATATTGCCGAACTACATAGATATTGGTACCGATATTTAATTTTATGGTTTTTAGTTTCTATAGAAGTCGATGTTGGTAATTTTCGGTATTTTATCACCACGTAACTTTGTAATTTTTCACTTTATGTTTGTAACTTGGGTTATTGGATTAAAATACTTATAACTTTCACACTTTGGCCGGAAACACTTCCAACTAAAGAAAGATTACCCACAACTCTCAACTGTCACCTTATTCTTCTCTATCAGTTCCTAAGTAACGGAACACCAACTCCATTAGCGTTCTTGTTGATGTGATATTTTTTTAATGAATAATAAAAAATGTGCCCCACACTACCACTTCATCAATGATCAATCTATCTTCATACAACCCTAACAACCTCCATTATCACCGCACCAACCTCCAATCACAACTAGAGAGTATCTAATAAACCTATGTGAACCATTTGTGTTCCCAAGTTAGCACAACTACTAGGGAACAGTTTAGGAGCAACTCACAAAGTTCATCACATGCGAGGCATAAAACAACTATGAGGCATCTAATTCTAAACTCTTAGTAAACAATAACTCGTATACAAGGGCTAATCAATTACAAGCATCAAGAGGCAATGTTCAATCATTTACAATATGTAATACGAGTGATATTTTTCAACTACGCGACCCCAAACTAACATTTTTCATCCAATCCAAAATGGACTAGCACAAACACAAAATTATCCATTCAATTTAATCTTAATCTACTTGGAATCAACTGATGACCATGAATCAAATATCAATATTTTCAATTTAACCCTAACTCTGACTTTTATAGAATCAATTTTGATTTTGATAAGTGAAACTTCTTAGATATGAAATTAAACCATTAAACTTGAAATTGATTGATGAAATCATCATTAAACTTCTCGAAATCATCAGTCTATCATCAATTGATCTTCAATTTCATCAAATACCGTCCTGATATGCGAAACCTGGTGAAGAGGTATGTACCCGCCTCAACACCAAGCAAGGCGGGTCAACCCACAAGATAAAGACATTATGAAGGCACAAAGCCAAAACCCAGGCGCATCGCGCATACAAAACATGCTCAGGCATCATATGCTCGCGCATCACATACGCGCGCGGCGCATATCGCATGCTCTTGCACATCACATATGCTCGCGCGTCACATATGCGCGTGGCGCACCAGCGCGCGGCGCATATCACACGCTCGTGCATATCACACCTGCGCATGAAATATCTGCGCGTGAGAATAAAAAGAAGACTTCGCGCATTCTCAGGATGGGCGCATATCACACGTACACATAATCAACCTCGTCCTTATCCAAATCAGGATCAGGGCAACCTTGATTGTGCACGTCAGACACTCTTCTAGAAGGCATCTTTTTAAGGAGTAAGAATATGCTGATGTTGACAGCTGCCAAATGAAAGGTCGACAACTCAGCATGACACATGTGCTACCACATGATTTTAACCAACGAGAAAGCGCCAGGTGTCCCAGAGGACACGTGGCGCAGTGCGATTGGAGGAGGCCAACGAGGCTGAGCCCAGCCAGTGGAAACCCTAGCACTATAAATACAGCATCAACTCCACTTTGATGACACATTCATTCACACTCAATCATTGACAGTTACAAGCAGTGATATCACATTCAATCATATTGAATTATATTCACTCACAGTCAGTTACAGAAAAACACACAGTCACACAATCAAGAGTATTCAGCGATTCAGCAATACTCTTGAGATTTCACTGACTCACACTTTATTATCTTCTCCACAAAGATACTGATTCTCACGCCGGAGGGTTACCCCAAAGAGGACCCCTCTGTCCCTTTCTGAGGGGTAAGTAACGGCGCTGTTCATTTTGTAGGTGGAAGAACACGGATTCAAAGGAACCATCGGTGAAACAGTTTAATCATACCCGAGGAAAGTAGATCTGCTACCAGTGAGTAGATCCACGTTTCTTCATTGGCGCCATCCACTGTTACAAACGGCAATCAGATCTCATCCAGATCCAATCACCATGGTTTCTGGAGTTCGTAACGTTGATCAAGCTCTGGAGGATATTGAACGTGAGGGTGTTAACGACGGACAGCAGGTTCTGAGGGTTCCGCGTGATTCTACGCGTACCACCAGCAACCGTCCCTTCGTCACAATCCCTCACGGCCAGACTGAAACTCCTCCAGACGATCACACGTTACAAAATATGGCCGGCGCGAAGCTGAAAGGACCAATGGGTCCAGAAGATGAAGCAAACGATCCGAATGAATGGCTCATAAATGAGCAGCGGCGTCTGATGGAAAAGTACACTGAAATGATCAAACAGAAGAAGCTAGCCGACCAAACACAAAGGCAAGCGATTGATAAGCAGCCTACAAAAAGGCCGCGCGCGCCGGAAGAAGGGCATTCTGTTCACACTGCACACACTGAGTTCAGTGATGAAGAAGTGCATAG
Source organism: Bidens hawaiensis (assembly GCF_021521415.1). Lineage (NCBI taxonomy): Eukaryota > Viridiplantae > Streptophyta > Magnoliopsida > Asterales > Asteraceae > Bidens > Bidens hawaiensis. Next base: position 1,585,767 of record NW_027491234.1, read on the forward strand.
CATGAGGAAGACAAGGGATACTCATGCAGGAGGCTCGCAGCTCCGCGCGCCTGTGAACATGGCGCCTGGGGCCAGAGCAGATCTGGATCTGCACATGCCATACAGCCCACCTGTCAGAGGGCAAGTTGACGTAACCACACCCTACAGACCAGCCATCCTGGTAAAACACTCAAAGTTTACTGCGCGCATCGCGCAGGCTCCCATCCAGCACAAGACCAAGATGCCAAGTGGTCTGGGCAAATATGATGGCACAACAGATCCAGATGACTTTTTGCAGGGTTTCTATAACACGGGAAACCTAGAGAGCTGGACGATGCCAACATGGTGTCATATGTTTGCTCGCTGCCTCACGGGCGCTGCGCGGGTATGGTTCGAAAGCTTGCCGACAGGGCAAATTGATGGGTTCGAGGAACTATTAGAAAAGTTCCAAGCCCACTTCGTACAGCAGCGCAGGCACACGCGCGATCCTGATGACATCATGCACTGCATACGCAGGAATGATGAAACGATTGAAGATTACATCACTCGTTTCAATCAGGAGTCCCTGGCAATCGGGGGCATAACTGAGCAGCTCCTGCGCGTGGCCTTTATACAAGGAGCGCGCAGTGATCAGTTACGACGAGCTCTCGTAAGCAAAGATGGTATGCCCACCACGTGGGCCAAGTTAATGGAGGCATCGCGAGTTTTCGCGAGAAATGAGAAACAGATTGCCCAAGATAGGGCAAGAGAAAGAGCGCATCAGGCTGAATCACCGCGCAGCAAAGAGAAGAGGGCCAAACAGAACTCTGTATGGTCCAGGTTGCAGCCAACAAGTTTTTCTTCCGCGGAAAAACAAGCGCAACCAAGCTCACCCCAGCCCCAAAAGGATGCTCGTAAACACGGGGAGGGTGACAAGAGGGAGGGCGGCAGAGATCCCAGCAGACCTCTGCCAAGAATATGGACTCCCCTCACTAAAACACCTTCACAGGTGTTAAGTACTGAGAATGTCCAATTCAAGCCTCCCAAACAACTACACTACAAGGGACCGCAAAACAGTGGCAAATATTGTGAATTTCACAGGTCCCCGGGCCACAACACCGACGCATGCCATCATTTAAAGGATGCGATCGAGAAGGATGTAAAGTCGGGCAGGCTGGCTCACTTGGTAAAAAACCAAAGAATAGAAGATGAGCAACCGGAGGGAGCCTCTGCCAGCAAGAAGTACAAAAGAATCTGTGTGGCTGAGGGGGGACGACAAGGGCAGACGTCAAGAAAGAGAAGCGCGCAAATTCACGGAGATTGGCGCGAGCAGCAAGTCATCTTCCCAAGAATCAGGGGAGGCCCTTCAATAAGCAGTCCTCTAGTCATTACCACACACATTGCTCATTACGAAGTGTCAAAGGTCCTGGTGGACACTGGAAGCGAATCTGACATTATGTATGAGCAGTGTTTCAGAAAGTTAGACCCGGCAGACCAAGCGCGGCTCGAAATTGTGAACGCACCGATCTGTGGTGTCTCAAATGAAATCATACATCCCCTAGGCCAGATTCAGTTTGAACTAACTATGGGGGATGATGAGCACAAGCGAGCCGAAGTTGTCAACTTCTTGGTCTTGCCCACCACGTCATGCCACAATATGATCCTGGGTAGGGGAACGATTGCCCAATTTAATGCTGTACCGTCGCCAGCGCACGGCGCATTGGGGATCCCTACACCAACAGGCGTAGCATTTGTTTACCGCGATCATTTGTGCGCAGTGACAAGCACGCCGCGGGAAGGGAGAATGAAACTTACAATGGCTGACAATGCGCCAGAGAAGTGGATTTTAAACCCAAAATTCCCAGAGCAAACGGTCACAATTGGCGCTACCATTTCAGACGAAACGAGATTGAGAATGAAAAAGTTGCTTACAAAATACACGTCGGTTTTCGCGTGGCAACACTCCGATATGACGGGGGTCCCGCGAGACTTGGCGCAACATTCTCTTAACACGTTTAAGTCGGTGGAGCCAATTGCACAGAAAAAGAGAATCATGGGGGATGAAAAGGCGAAGGCCATGAATGAGCAAGTGGAGGACCTGTTGCGCGCAAACATCATCCGCCCAATTCGATACCAGACATGGGTAGCCAATCCTGTGATGGTAAAGAAAAGCAACGGGTCATGGAGAATGTGTATTGACTTCAAGGACCTCAACAAAGCATGTCCGAAAGATTGTTACCCCCTCCCAAACATCGACGCAAAGGTGGACTCCGTCGCGCCATTCAAGCTCAAATGTTTCCTGGATGCCTATAAAGGCTATCACCAGATTCAAATGGCACCACAGGATGAAGACAAGACGGCCTTCAGAACCGACAAGGGTGTTTTTTGTTACACAAAAATGCCCTTTGGTTTAAAAAATGCGGGCGCAACCTATCAGAGACTTATGGATTCGGTTTTCAGTGAACAAATCGGAAGAAATCTAGAAGTCTACGTCGATGATTTGGTGATCAAGAGCAGGGAGGAGAGACAAATGCTCAAAGACATCGAGGAAACCCTTCAGCGCCTAACGGAGGTTAACATGAAGCTCAACCCGAGCAAATGTACTTTCGGCGCAGAAGAGGGGAAATTTCTTGGTGTAATGGTCACTAAGGATGGTTTCAAGGTGAACCCTGAAAAGGTGGAAGCCATCCTTGACATGCCTTCACCATCCACCATGAAAGAGGTTCAGAAGCTGAATGGTAGATTGGTGTCAATCAACAGGTTCCTAGCGAACCACGCCAGCAAATCTACTCCATTCGTTAACACCTTGAGGAACTGTTTGAAGAAGAGCCAATTCAAGTGGACGCCTGAGGCTGAGCAAGCTTTCACTGAGATAAAAGAATGTCTCATTAAATTGCCAGCGCTCACAGCTCCACTTCCTGGCGAGACCCTTACATTGTACCTGTCAGCTGGAGACCGCGCGATCGGCGCAGTATTATTGGTGGATCGCAAGGGGATACAAACGCCGATATACTATGTGAGTCGGGTGCTCACAGACCCTGAGACGCGCTATTCCATAATGGAAAAGTTAGTTTTGTCACTAACACACGCGTCGCGCAAGCTCCATAGATACTTCAATGGTCATCCTATTGAAGTTCTGACTGGTTACAACATCCAGCAAGTTTTGCGACGCCCCGCGCTCTCCGGAAGGCTGACAAAGTGGGCGCTGGAATTAGGTGAACACACGATCACTTATAAGCCCCGTCCAGCGATAAAGGGTCAAGTTTTGGCGGATTTCATCACGGAAATCCCAGACGGAAAGATTGAAGAAGCTCAGCGCGAGGTAGATCCTCCGCGAGCAAATGATGAAGAAGATGTTTGGAGGCTATTCACTGATGGAGCCTCCAACAGCGAAGGGTCCGGCGCAGGCCTCAAACTGATGGACCCTGATAATCGTGAATATACTTATGCTATCAGGTTGGACTTCAAGAGTACCAACAATGAGGCTGAGTATGAAGCCCTGCTGGCTGGTCTGCGCATCGCGCGCAAGTTTGGGGTTAAAAGACTAGAGGCGCATGTTGATTCTTACTTGGTAGCTGCTCAGGTCAACGGCCTATATGACGCCAAGGAGAACACAATGCCTCTGTATCTAGAGCAGGCAAAAAAGCTCGTTGAGCAGTTTGACTTCTTCAGAATAATACACATCTCGCGCAGCGAAAACAAGTCCGCTGACGCGTTGAGTAAAATGGCATCAACTAATTTTGATCACTTTGGCAAAGATGTCAGGGTGGAGGTAATGAGCAGCCCGTCAGTGCAAACGCAATCGGTCCTTGTAATTCATACAACCCCTTCATCCTGGATAACTCCAATAACAGAATTCCTGATGAAGGGGAAGTTACCGGACGATCGCGCACAGGCGAGAAAGATAAGACACAAGGCACAGAACTATGAATTACTTGATGGTACATTATATCGGCGCTCTTATCTTGGACCGCTCATGAAGTGCCTGGATGCTGAAGAAGCAACCTATGTGATTAGGGAGATTCATGAAGGAATCTGTGGAATTCACGCTGGCCCGCGCATGGTGGTTGCCAAGGCGATGAGCTCAGGCTACTATTGGCCAGGCATGTACTTGGATGCGCTAAAAGAAATCCAAAAATGCAAGGCATGTCAGAGCTACGCGCCAAACACCATGCGTCCAAAGAACAACTTGATTCCAGTCACCTCCGCATGGCCTTTCCACAAATGGGCCATTGATATTGTAGGGCCCCTGCCGCAAGCGCAAGGGCGAGTGAAATTTTTGGTAGTGGCGATAGACTATTTCACAAAATGGGTTGAGGCCAAGCCACTAGCAAAAATCACAGCTGAGGCGATGAAGCAATTTATCTGGAGCCACATCATTTGCCGTTTTGGCCTTCCCATGGAAATTGTGAGCGACAATGGCAAACAATTCACTGACAGGAAGATATCAAGCTGGCTCAGAGAATTGCACATCAACCAAATCTTCACATCCGTCTACCATCCTCAGGGGAATGGTCAAGTGGAGCGCGCGAATCAAAGTTTGCTAAATGGGCTGAAGAAAAGGTTGGAGGGAGAATCCCATTCTTGGGTCGAAGAGTTACCTAATGTCCTGTGGGCGCACAGGACATTAAGCAAAACTAGCAATGGCGAATCCCCGTTCAGCCTAACCTATGGGACAGAGGCTATGATCCCAGCAGAAATTGGATGCCCATCCCATAGGGTACTCATGATGAGCAAAACTGATAACGAGCGCGAAAGAAGATTGGACCTTAACTTGCTTGAAGGGCGCAGAGAAGCGGCTATCATTAATGAAGCCAGATACAAGAAAAAGCTGGAAAAATATTATAATCAGCGCGTTAAAGAATGCCACTTCAAGAAAAATGATTTTGTCCTTCGAAACAATGAAGCTAGTCGCGCAATACCCCCAGGAAAAATGTCCCCCAATTGGGAGGGACCTTATCAAATTTCAGAAGATTTGGGGAAAGGCGCGTACGCTTTAAAAGATTTGGATGGAAAAAAGATACCGCGCTCGTGGAACGCGGCACAACTTAGAAAATGCTTCATGTAAAAGTTCAAATTTGTAATCAAGGCTTTTAAGCCATCATGAATGATGATTCGCGCTATCTTTCAATATTTGTCGCGCTATCTTTCAATATTTGTTCTATTACCTTTGCATACATGTTTCACACTTCCTTTATTAAATTGGAACAATATGATAACACTATATTGACTTCAAAACAAAATAAAGCGAAGTAAAACATACATGCGCGAGCCTTAGCTCAAACGCGTTAACGAGTCTTAACTCTAAAACGTCAGGGCCTTAGCCCAAACTTACGAGCCTTAGCTCAAACACGTTAATGAGTCTTAACTCTGAAAACGTCAGGGCCTTAGCCCAAAACAAAGAGCCTTAGCTCAAAACATTCACAAACATCCATCTTACATCCCGCGCAGCCTGATCATAAAAATCCTTAAACACAACTAAGGCAAAGTACATGCCATATCATGTTAAGGTCTCAGGTCGAGGCCGCGCGCGGAATCATAGTGGATATCTGAGTAACACAAGCTGACATGTAATGGCTAAACTCATACTTCCATACCGCGCGACAACGACGCGCGAAAAAGAAAATAACGAAGGGTTAGCGCGCATGTCAGCATGACCAAGATACTGCGAGAACCACAAACAAAATAGAACAGAGGTTAAGTGAATAATTTCCATACAACCTTGTTCTTATTTTAACGTGCAAGCATATCTTATATCTACACAACCAAACATGAAGAGATGAATGGAAATGCGCAAGATATGAAAACGAGAGAACAAGTTTCATTCCATTGGATCGAAATTTACAAGTATGATGAGTTACAAATTACAAGTATAAAAAATAATTATACAAAATTTGATGAAGGGCTTCTCAAGTCTCCACGTCGACGTCAGCCGCTTCATCACCCTCATCATCCCCCGCAGCATCTGGCGCGGTCTGCTCCTCATCCCCGAACTGACCATAGTCAAGTTCTTCCTCCTCATTGGAGTCTTCGATCACAACGGTGTCACGAGCAGATTCTTTCGCCGCGCCAGAGCCGCTGGCAGGGGCAACATCCCCAGCGCCACCATCATCGCCACCAGCCCTCTCGCAATCATCAAGCAACTTCTTTAGCGCGCCGAGGTCGGGCTGGTCAGCAAGCGCAGCTATCTGTGAATCATTAGAAAAGTAATGAGTACAAAACACTTAGAAAACTTAGTCAAGAAAAACTCATTATGATCAAGGTACCTCCATAAGGATGGGGATGGGAGTATTCATATACTTTTCCCCCACCGCGGCCATGTCCGCGCAGGCCGCATCGCTCTTGTAAGGGTACTCGGATGGGTTCTTCCTCAACATGCCATATTCATACCCATCCGTAAACCCTTCAGCTCGGCCCACCAAACGCGCGGCGGCATTGCAGTCCATCACAAGGGCTTGAAACTCGGCGGAATATTTCATCGCCAAAGCGCAGCGAGCCATGCCCTGTGACACCAGCCATTGGCGATCCTGCGCGAGGCCAGCAACAGACGTCTCGAGGGCAGGAACCTGAGAGTTTAATAACTCAACAGTTTCCTTAGTCTTTTTTAGTTCCTCCTTATCAGACGCTGCTGCCGCCAAAATTTTTTCTTTCTCCGCCTGCGCAGCACCAAGTGCTTCCTGGCTAGACGCCGCCGTCGCTAAGGCCTCATCTCTATCGGCCTGCGCGGCCGCCAAATCCCTTTTCAGGCGCGCAACCTCGCTCTCCAGTGATGATTTCTCAGTGATACTCTGGACGATAGCTTGGTCACGCGCCTCGGCCTGCTGTTCCAAGACACGCACTCTGCGCGCGTACTTGGCAACTTCGGCCTCCGCCAACTGCTGCTTCTCCCGCGCAGCTTGGAGCTCATGCCCGCGCTTGATGTATGCGGTGTTGGCACTTGCTCTGTTTTCACTGAGCTCCGCCTGGAGTTTCTCAGCTCGCGCGCGAGCATCAGACAGGTTCCAGGCGGCCACCTTAGCCTCTCGCTGGGCTTCCACAAGAGCGTCGCGTACTTTAACATAATCACGACGAAGCTCTTGGGAAGCAGCGAAGAAAGCCGACCCAGCGAAAACATGGTCGTTCAGCAAGTCCGCGCGGGTGCGCTCCTCCTGATACCTCCTTTCAGTAGGAGGCACGGCATGAGCCCAGAAGTCCTCGCATACGCCCATGGATTGAAAGGAACTCTCTTCATTAATATTCCATCTCGGGCGGTAAACGGGGACACCTTCCTGCAAAACACAAGAAAAGTTCTAAGTCATAAAACATACTTATATGGAGATACGCGCAGCGGACCAACAAATCAATACATACCTGCGGGGATGAAGCAGGAAAGTCAGCGCCAGCCCCACCAGAGGTCTGCGCTGCGAACACTTGCGGCATCGCAGGGCTGGCGCGGTCTCCCAAGGAGTCTTCAACTTGAACCCCCTCGTCCTCCTCGTCTTCTTCAACAGGCCTCTTCTCCTGCGACCTAGAAGGCTCCAAACCAGCCTCGCGGGGAGGGCTGCGTGCAGGAGGAGGCGAGGGAGGTCTCGACGCCGCCAGTTCGGCGCGCAATACGGTTTCCTGCTCCTTGGTAATCCCAATAAGGGGAGATTCAGCACTAGCAGGAGCAGGACCAGAACCAGCGGCGCCGGAAGTGCCGCCGGGAGTATCACCAGCAACTGTTGCGCCAGCTACAACTCCTATGAACAAATAAACAAGGAAAAATTGTTTATGACTGACTCCAAAGGGAAAAATTTAGAAGACATATGTGCAAAACTTACCTTGGCGCAATTCTGTTCGCGCATCGAACATCGCCATAAAATCCATTCTACCCTTTTCAGAGGGTAGAACAGGGGACTTCGATGGAGTCCCCGGCGCAGCCGTGGCACCTTGTGGCGCCTGCGGCTGATCTGTTACCGTCGCTGCCTCTGCAAACATTTAAAGGAGCAAAGGTTTAATAACAATTCAGCCAGATGAAGATAAATAAAGTATACCTGTTGCAGGCGCGGCACTGCTTCTCTCTTCAGCCGCGCGAAAGGAGGAGGCGACGCCACCATACCTCAAGTGGACAGGAGGTCTGCCCACTCTCACAGGCAGAGAAGCTAAAGAAACCTTTGTGGTAAACACCTGGGTTTCCTTAGGTCCCTTCGTTTGAGCATGGGGATGAGCGACAGGGGTGTCCTCTTTCTTCTGTTTCTTACTGGCCCCTGCGCCAGATTTCCCCTTAGCTTTGCGCTTTAGTAGAGGCGCCTCCTCTTCCTCCTCCTCCTCTTCCGCGAGCTCTAGCTCGTAGTTTTCAAGCGCATCTACAAAAACAAGCGACAGAAATGTTAATAAACTTGGGTATTCTAAAGGAATGAGCAGCAGTGCGAAGACTTACCAGTCGCGTCACCGTCAAAGTCAAAATCCAGATCTACTGGGATGAACAGGTCATCGAAGCGATCCGGGAAACCAACCTCCCCAGCGCCAAGTTCGACGGAGCCGCCCTCCACATGTTCATCATAAGCGGCAAGGATGTAATCCTTGGTGACTGCGCAAAGCCAAGTTAAATGATATCAGCAAAAGAACGATGCTCGCGCAAATATAAAAACAAAAAAAAAAAAAAAAAAAAAACTTACACAACCCGTCGACTTGGATAACGGGCTCAAGCGCGCTGTCGGCCCAGAGCCTGCTCATGCCGACCCCAACCAGCGCCTCCTCGCAAATTTTCTTCGCGGGGGATGGTTCGGCGGTCAGTTTCTTAACCCATGCGCCAGTTGGGTTCTTGAGGACACCCTCATCCGCAGGCGCAGAAGTGATAGAGCGCATGGTCATACGGATGGGGATCACACCGGCCTTAATGTAAAAAAACCTCTCAGACCAGTCATGAAGGCTCTTGAATGAAACAGTGGAGCACTTCACTTTCTGACTGCGAGGAATAAAAGAGATCCAATTGTCTTGGATCTTGGCCTTATAAAAATATTGAAAGCGCCGAGGAGTGGGTTCCTCGCGCTGGGATTTGCACATGAACTCAAAGTGAGTCACGCGCACGAGTCCAAACGGATGGACTTGGGATATGTGAATCCCATAGAACTTCAACAGTGCACCCACAAACCTTGTCATCGGGAGACGAAGGTTGCAGTGGGAGAAAAAGTGGCTATATAGGGATATATAGCCGGCAGGCGGGTCCGCCGCCGTTTGCCCGGACCTAGGCAACATGCAGCCAAACAGGGTGGGAAAGCCCTGAGAGGTGATCAGGTTGTCGAGATCTGCCTGCTTCAATTTGCAGGGGATTTCATTCCACCTTTTGGTGGCCTTGGTCCTCCCTACTTCCTCCGATGTGGTCTCAACAACCTTCTTCCCCTTCCCCTTTTGCTTCAATGTCGACATCACCACAGATTTCACACGGCGTCTTCGAGAGGCAACGGAGGTGATTGAAGGGCTAGACGAGTATGAACTATCAGACATACAACTGTAATAGCCGATAATCGAGGATTCGAATCGATGTAAACACTCAAATCAGAATGTGAAAGCAGAAATTTGAATTTTAGCAACAATGAAGATGAAGATAAAAATTTCCTAAGGGCCTGCTTTTATAGGCCCAGGAGAGAGAAATGAGGCAGCTGATCGGGTGTCACGCGCCCCCACTCGCAGGGGCAACCCAACGAAGGCGCGACACGTGTCCCTAACAGCTGTGTGAGGGGACAAAAAGATGTAACCGACCTGCCACGGAACAGAGACGCGCCCCCACTCGCAGGTACTAACCAATGCGAGTGCGACACGTGTTCAACACAGCTGTGTGAGGGGACGTGAAAGGCAACTGTAGCACCTCGAGCACACGAAACGTCTGACACGTTTACGGCGCACGTCATCACCAACCAACCACGTGTTTGGACCTTTCGTTTTCAACCAAATGGATAGAATTTCGCGCGACGATGGAAACAACCAAGAAAACGACAAAACCCCCTATAAAAGGACAATTCAGTGAGTCTAATATCTATCTTACCACGCTCGCGCAAGATAAGACACACATTAGACTGGGGGGGCTTGAAGAGGTATGTACCCGCCTCAACACCAAGCAAGGCGGGTCAACCCACAAGATAAAGACATTATGAAGGCACAAAGCCAAAACCCAGGCGCATCGCGCATACAAAACATGCTCAGGCATCATATGCTCGCGCATCACATACGCGCGCGGCGCATATCGCATGCTCTTGCACATCACATATGCTCGCGCGTCACATATGCGCGTGGCGCACCAGCGCGCGGCGCATATCACACGCTCGTGCATATCACACCTGCGCATGAAATATCTGCGCGTGAGAATAAAAAGAAGACTTCGCGCATTCTCAGGATGGGCGCATATCACACGTACACATAATCAACCTCGTCCTTATCCAAATCAGGATCAGGGCAACCTTGATTGTGCACGTCAGACACTCTTCTAGAAGGCATCTTTTTAAGGAGTAAGAATATGCTGATGTTGACAGCTGCCAAATGAAAGGTCGACAACTCAGCATGACACATGTGCTACCACATGATTTTAACCAACGAGAAAGCGCCAGGTGTCCCAGAGGACACGTGGCGCAGTGCGATTGGAGGAGGCCAACGAGGCTGAGCCCAGCCAGTGGAAACCCTAGCACTATAAATACAGCATCAACTCCACTTTGATGACACATTCATTCACACTCAATCATTGACAGTTACAAGCAGTGATATCACATTCAATCATATTGAATTATATTCACTCACAGTCAGTTACAGAAAAACACACAGTCACACAATCAAGAGTATTCAGCGATTCAGCAATACTCTTGAGATTTCACTGACTCACACTTTATTATCTTCTCCACAAAGATACTGATTCTCACGCCGGAGGGTTACCCCAAAGAGGACCCCTCTGTCCCTTTCTGAGGGGTAAGTAACGGCGCTGTTCATTTTGTAGGTGGAAGAACACGGATTCAAAGGAACCATCGGTGAAACAGTTTAATCATACCCGAGGAAAGTAGATCTGCTACCAGTGAGTAGATCCACGTTTCTTCACCTGGTATTAATAGTTCAGCTGACCAGTATAAACCAGTTTTTAAAACACGGTAAAAAACCATTAGTATGATGCCAGAAGGTAAAACTACTTACAAATAAATATAGTAATTTTATCTTAAAAAAGTAATTGTTTATTAGAAAATGAGTTAAATCGAACATACTAATAATTAAATAATACCACAACTATAATACTATTTCACTACTTAATAGCACTAGTATAATAATCTAATATTAAACTACTTAGTAGCACTAGTATAAAAATCTAAAATGAAAAGGACGCATTCAATATTATAAAGCGTAAATGTGTTTTTAAGATTTAAGTTGCGTGTATTCGAACAACGTCTTCAAGTTTATGCGTTTATAGTGAGAGTTTAGGCATAGTCGATCTAAGATCAGCCACGTAACCATTAGAAAACAAAATGCTTTGACAACAACATTAAAAAAGTTAACATATTTTAATAATTAGTGGGTGGTAAGGTTAGGGATTAGGTATAATTAAAGAGATGGGGCCAGTGTCATCTGTTACCTTCTCATTATTATTAGCAGCTCCTCAAAAATATTACGTGAGAGATCTCTAAAATATTTAAAGAAGTATAAGTGATTGTGAGTGAAAAAGAGAAAAAATTTTAAAGAAATAGGTAAATTTTAAATAAATTTAAAAAAAACATTGTTCATCTTCTATTTATTTTATTATAATATATTTAAAAATGGTTACGAGTGAAAGAGAGATAGAATAATAATAAACATATAAAAAAATACTACTTAATGGCAATTATAAAGATAGAGATATAGAATATTTAGTGTTTTTTAATATAAGCGTAAAATATCAAAATAGTCACTGAGGTTTGATTAATAATGCGACTTTCATTCAAAAAGTTTTCTTTTTGCAACTGGACCATTGAGGCTTTCAGTTGTTGCCAATATCGTCCAAACCACTAACTTCATCCAAACTTTCCGTTAACTTTTGTTATAAAGACCAAAATATCGTTATTTTTTAATAAATCATTGTTTTGAAAATATTTAAGTCTTTAAAACCAATAAAACTAATAACAAATAAATTAGGAAAACCCTTCCTAGTCCCCACTCTCTCTTGCCACCATTCCTGCTATTCTCCCTGACCGTTCTCAGAACACCATCGAAGAGCACCACCACCACTACGACCATTCTCCGACAACCATCAAAAACTATCACCAAAGAGTATCACGTTCACGAAAGATATCGGACACCACCATTATTGTACCTTACCACCGCTACCAGATTTGAGGCCACCGTCTCGCCCTTGCTATGCATCAGGCCCATCACCATCTCCATCTCCATCTCCATATCTAGGCGTCCCGTGTTTCTCTCTGATTTTACGGTTAGTGCACCACCACCATCATCCCCACCACACACGCATACACTATCGCCGGAAAAACGATTAGCAAGTTTCGTGATTGATTTGTATTTACAGCGTCTCCGGATAAACGAGTGACAAGATCTCCGATCAGTTGTCATTGTTGGTCGCTTGAATAGATATTTGGATTTTAAACTTAGGGGTTTTGAAATTAGGGTAAGACGAAGAGTGGAGCCAATGGTAGTTGGAGAAGCAGGGTAGGGCGGCTGAGGTTGCGGTGGTTGTTGGAGACTGTAGATTGATGAATATGAATAATGGTGGGTGGTAGCCGGTTGCTAGCGGTAAGCTGGTAGTAGCGAGTAACTGAGTGATGTTAAGGACTCAAATGTTGATTAGGTTGTGGTGGTGAGGGTGGTGGGTGTAGGGCAGAGAGGATAATGAATTGATGATGGCTAGATGATGATGATTATGATGGCATCTACTAAATAATTTAAACAAAATAAAGATAATGACTGAAGACGGTTTTGCCCTTCACTTAACGTTGAAATTCTAACGGAGTTAGCAATTTGGACGATATTGGCAACGACTGACAAACCTCGATGGTCCGGTTGCACAAAAACAAAATTTTGGATGAAAGTCGCATAACTAAACAAACCTTAGGGACGATTTTGGCATTTTTTTTCTTAATATAATTATAGAGATAAAGATAAAAAAAAAAGCTGTTAGGAATACTCTTAGAAAATCATTCTACTTGCAATTATATTAAATATCAGCTAAACTATGTTAATCTCTTCGCATACCTTTTCAATAATATTCAATCGAAAACAAAAATAATATTTATGTAGAAATTCGTCTTAAAACATTTTTAAGAAATCATGACATTTTATGTCTTTAATTAACTAGCCCCTACACAAAATAGTTATTAACTATGAAAATACATATAATATAACCAAAATTTAACATTTAGAGCGTTTGTTTAATAGAATTATAGTTTTACCATTTTACGAGTTAATTAAATGTCTTAAATCTTGTAATAGTAACTTTAATAGGGTAAATTACGAAACAAAATCACCACACAAATCCTTGTAAGTGTGGGGGCGTCACCGGCGCACCACCTTAACACACTTCAACCTTAAAACCCGTTACAACCGCCCAGGCGCCATTCATCCTGCCTCTTGCTCGCCAACTAGGTAACGCCCTAGGGGGCAAAAAAAAAGTGGGGTTCATCCACATCTCATCCAATCCTTTTTTTTTAATTTTTATATATTGGTTAACTAACCTCTTTATAACACATGTTTTTTTAGTTAAAGTCTCACCACATACGTGGCAGTGATGTAATGACACTTTTCGTCAACTAACCCCTTCCATAGCACTCGGTCTAAAAGTAAACATTTATTTTAAGACAGATTGATTAAAATGGTAAGTTAGATATTTACTTTGTGATGAATAAATACTTTAACTTCAGTGCTTGACATGCATTTTGTTGAGTCTAGTTTTTGGCGAAAGGATTCATTGATCGAAAGAACAAATAATCAATCTATATAACTTTCAAAACAACTATAGTTATGGTTTATTAAAAACCTTATTTTTTTGACACTTGAACTAGAGTTTAAATTCACATTTAAGAGAGTTCACTTTTAATGGGTTTTAAAAGTATGTGACAAGAATTAACAAGACCGATTGAAAATGGACCTTTCCACACCTTTATCTATAGTGTTCAAAATGGACAAACATTTGCAATCACAAACTTTGTTTTCATGGCTAATGAACCAAAGTTGAGAATATTAAGGACCCATCCACATTAGTTTCTTTAAACACTATAATCAACTTATACAATATATTACACATGATAATTTTACTGTCCCACACAGATATTATTTTCTATGTCATGATATTTCTTATCAAAGTCTTTATATCTGTCTAGTTGCGTCAATTATATAAATTTTAAGTGTACATATACGTTATTGGAGCAGTCATTTTCATACAGCATGACCATGGTCATAACAATTCTGTCACTACCGAATAACCTTTATGAAATAAGCAAATTCAGATCGATTTCATAACCTTCGGAAATTAACTCATCCCCAAAGACAATTTCTTGAAAATCTTCCATGCTAACAAGCATCCTACATCTACATCTTATATGAGTTTGTTGTTTTTGTTTGGGGTTAAATCCCTTGAGAGGATAAGGTGTTGGTGAGGACTTAAATGGCATTAATAGTCCACAATTCTCTACTCTCATCTAATGTTCCCTTTACCCACAAAAATAGGCTTTTCTTTCAAGGACCACATTCCCACTTCATGGACCACAATTACACTTATTCACTTGTTCAATTTCTGAAAGGAGAATAGAAATACATAAGTTATTGGGGTCCATGAAAGAGGCATTGGAATAATGAATGGCTTAAGTGAGAGCTACTCTGTGATGGAATCTAAAAGCATATATTTATGAAGTTGAAAATATATAAAGTAATTAACATCTGAGTATAAATACTTGAAAGCCGATGGAAACAATATGATAAATAAGTGAGGCAAGGTGAAATTCATGTTGAGTTTCTATGTTTCATGAGTTGTTTAGATGCTTTAGAAGTTATGTGGTTGTGTAGTTACTTCTTAAAGTAAAGTTTTAAAAGTTAAAAAAGGGTAAAGTGGCAGAAAGTAGTAAAAGTGATGGTAACCTTAATATTAAGCAGGATAAAAGGAGTTAAGTTTGACTATTTAAATAAACATGAAGAGTTTTCTTGACATTTCTAAAAGAAATAAACGAAGTAGCAAAAGAATAATGGAGGCATTTGAACCGAGGTCACAAAGTTCACTTGGATTAACTAATTTTAACCTCCTGAGTCTACTGAACATTTAAATCTGCATATGCACACTCTGTTAACTATTATGTTGAATTTTTTTTTAAGAAATAAGTTCACAGATAGGATGGCAATTTTTTTCCCCGAAACAAAAATAATTAGATTGTGGGTTATTATTTCTAACCCATTAAATAAATGGATTGTGTTCGGATATACATGATTAATCTCAGGGCCGGCCCTGAGAATTTGCGTGCGCCGGACGAGTCAGAAAAAATATACCCCTTAAGCCTTAATGTACTAAATAATTTAAACAATTTTTTTAACCGACGATTAAAGTTATGACAATAAACATAACAATTAGCAAAATAATGGTATTAGTATTAGCTTATGACGTACTGAATACGCTAATAGCTGATCGATGATTTGTGAAGCTCTTTTAGTATTCTTGATAGCAATTCGGTGAATCAACTCTTCGTAGTTCATGCTCTCTAATATACCGTTCTCGATACCTATCATCACCAACCCGCTAAGTTTTCTTGGGTATTGTGGATCGTAAATAAGATTTCAATAACTACAATTTTGAAAAACTTCTTTCTGCAAATGCTACTGTGACTGTTGGTGTTCGAAGTCGACGTTGTTATTCCGCCTATTTATTTCATTCTTTTTGTTTATTTAACTTTTAATGATTAATTAAAATGTAATTGGCATTTTCAGTTTTTAATAAGCCTATAAGCATTTGGGTATTCTATATATATAACATCGAGAATTTTTTAAAAATTTTGTGCCCAAAAAATAAAAAACATGCCCCGACCGGATGCCCACCTCGCTCGTCCTTAGAGCCGGCCATGATTAACCCGTTTAGTCAACCCACCAAATTATTTGTTTTTTACATGTTACTTTATCAAGCTGCTTACGTGTCGTTTAATCAATTTATTATAACCCGTTAACCTTATTAGTATGTTTACAACTTCACTACTACTCGCAAACATGTCAGTGTATTTGATATGTTTAGATAGTCATAATCAGATCACACGATTTTAAGTATCTTACGAACCAATATTATAAGTAGTGTTGTGGTGGTGTTACGTAAAACATGCCTCAGAAAAAAAAAATAGAAATGATGTCCACCTGGGCTGGGCTCAATAATTGTGTTGGTAGTTCTTTGAATTTTCTTTATTTATATTATATATGCAACGCAACAACTATATATTTACTGAAATTTGTACCGGGTTTTCATTAAAATATTTTATTCACGTCTCACAAAAAATGTTATTTTCTTTATATACGATGATAGGCTATTATTTATAAAGTATTAGTATGTCTGGTTAAAGTAATTTATGCCAACCATATGTATCAAAACAACATACAGAATTTCTTCAAGTATAAGTTAGGGTTGTTCATAATTGTTGAAACTTATTGAACCAGTTAAAATGAAATAAGTTAGCCGGTTTGAGATCAAACGATTTATTGTTGATTTAATTGGTTGGTCCAATTTGGAATGTGTATTTGGTCTTGTAAATTGAACTTGCAATTTAACCTTGATTATTTACGTAACATTTCATTTTTCACATGATAAACCATTTGGAATGTGTATTTGGTCCAATTTGGGGGTTTGACACGTGGCCAAGGGGGGCGATATCTAGCCTAGGGAGGCGGTGTTGTAGGCTTGTAGCCCACAAATCGCCCCACCCTCCAATACTTGATTGCCACACCAGCATGCCCATCACACAACCCGGCTAAAAATATATCCCCCCCTCCACCCAAAAAAAAAAAAAAACTTATCGCCCGGGGGGCGGTGTTCTCGCCCAAATTCGCCATTGTCGCCCCTATTTTCCGTCCACTATACTTGGCCTAACTAAAAAGTGTTTCGCTTTGTTGTACCTTTCATTGTTGAGTAGACAAATTCAAAACAAAAACACACATTTCTTACATATTTGTTTTCGAACCACTAATACGTTAAGAGAATCGAAAACCCATATTTAACTTGTAACTTGTAAGTAGTAAATATAAGATAATCAAAAGCTGTAAGAGTGAGAACCGTATGATTGTATAACTTTCTTATATATTATATGCAAAACATGTAAATGGTATTTTAGAGTTCTACATCGTTGTCTTAGAAATTTGGAGTGCCCAGAACGAGTATAAACGACGGGCCTTAAATAAGTTAATTCTTTTTTAAAGTTTTTGGCCCAAATAAAAATAAATAGAGTTCAATTATTAGGTATTTTTTCAGATTTTATGATCAATTAAATATAAACAGACTAATTGCTAAATTACTAGGCCATTTTTTTAACACAATTAAACATAAACAAAGTGATTGCTAAATTAGTAGGCCCATTTTTGCATATTTTTTGGTCCGAGTTTCACTTCTTAATGTTTTACAAAAATTGTTTTATATATAAATAAATAAAACAAGTAATTATGCCCATGCGTTGCAGCGAAGTGGGTTAAATGCATTACATGTTTGAAAAGCTAGCGTGCATTGCGGAGAGTACGCGACGGGAAGTCGGGTCAGTATCAGCTATACGTGTTATACTAGAAGTATTGTGGCAAAAGTGTATTAATATTACCAAAGTTGAATGGAACAAAAAGTAAAAATGTAAGGGTAAATAATTCATTACCAAAGTTGATGAGTCAAAAAGTAAAATATATGAAACAAACGTTGAGGGGCCCAAAAGTATATACGTGAAACCTGTGTGGCAATTCAAAAGCTATCACGCGTTGCGATTAGCACGTGACGGGAAATCGGTCGGTGTGGGTTCGATTCCAACGTTGCGTGGCAAAATTTTCATCACCAACGTTTAGTAGCCAACAAAATATGGAAAACAAAAATTGATGGGCAAAAAACGTATACATGTGAAACTTAATTTGTGGGGATAAAAACATCCATAAGTGAAATTTAAAGTTAAGGACTAAAAATGTATATTTGTCAAACTACAGTGACAAAACTCTTAGAAATCAATATGGTCATGTATATATATAAAATGATATTAAAATCAAAGTTGAAAGTAAATTTGTTGTAACCACCTATATTAAAATTAGAGATGATACGCACACATGTAAAGCTTAATTGATTTATCTCATGAATAGTAAAACTTGTGAGACAACAACTATTTGGTTTTCAATATATATAGGTTTAAGTTTATGAGAGAAATGAGATTACTGTAAGAAATGTGAGAAATGAATATGGACCACTAGTTTTACTTTAGGTTTTAAATTTTTAAAAATAAATGAAAAAAATATAAATGCAACAGTAAATGCATTCTCTCTCTTCAATTAATATAAATATAATAAATCACTCTCTAATTATGGATGCACATATTCTATACGTGTGTAGGTAATATGTTTTTCGTGTGTTGGTAATATGTTTTTTTTTTCTTAGAACAAGTGTATACTATATGTTTTTGTTTAGGTTGTATATTTTTTATTGACATTTAATGCTAACATATGTAAGATAGTTTTTTGTATTATTTATCACAATGTACCTACGTGTTGATTGATATATTGAGTTGGAAGAAATTGGTTTTAAATAAAAAAAATTTAATGTATGAATAAATTGTATTTGTGTAGGATAAAATTTTCGAGTGTAGGTTATATGTTTTTCGTGTGTAGATTATACGTTTTCGTGTGCGTGTGGAGTTTATTGATACTGAATTTTGTGTGTAGGTTATATGTTTTTGTGTAGGTTGTGTACTTTTTTGTTGATATTTAATGCAAACACATGTAAGATAGTTTTTTGTACTATTTATCACAATGTAACTATGTGTTGATGGATATTAATATATAGAGTTGCAAGAGATTGGTTTTGGATAGAAAGAAATTTTAATGTATGAATAAATTGTATTTATGTAGGATAAAAATTCAAGAGAGAAAAAATAAGTTATAAAAATAAATGAATTATTATTATTATTTCCAATTATAATAATTTGATTAGTTGTATTAATTGAATAGATAACTATTATATTTATTAGTTACATTAATTAAAGAGAGAGCATGCATTAATTCTTTCCTCATTTAATTTTAAGCATTTAAAACATAAAATAAAACTAATGGCTCATATTCATTTCTCATATTTCTTACAGTAATCACATTTCTCTTCTGAACCATCCCCTATATATATATATATATATATATAGGGGATGGATCTTGCGAGAAGTGATTTTATAGCGAGAAGTGCGAGAAGTTAATCATAAGCATTGATGATGATTGATCTATGGTAAACAATCAAAATGGTAATTGTGTAATTATGAGTTTCAACATCTTAATGAAAATTAATGGAGTTTCAAACAAAATGGGTATGTTGGTATTTTGCTTTGTAGAAGCTACATTTGTAACTTACATTTCATTATTACATTTCTAAATTTTAACTACATCATCTCTCAAGTAAAATATTATAATAATTTAAGCTTGCAAGAAGTTAACACAACCTGCAAAAAAAAATCATATAATCTATATTACCAAAACTTTTTATTACCAAATAAATTTGTGGGTTTCACCATACGTTTTCTAGTTTATACAAGCTAACATGTTCTTCAATGTTCAAAAAAACGTTAACCAACAATATGTTAAAGTTACATTATTTAGTAATTAATTAGTTCACAGTTAATTAATTTACTAATTAAATCATAATTTAAAAATGATTATGTTAAAAGTTATATTATTTATTTTGTTAGTGTATGTGGTATTTCAAATTGTGTATTTTTTTAATGTGTAGGTTTATTTATGTACTATGTAGGTTCATACATTTATTGTATTTATGGTATTTTGATTTGTGTAAGTGTAATTTTTATTGTGTAGGTTCATTTATGTAATATGTAAGTTCATATATGTACCATGTAGATGGTATTTTGAATATTGTAGTTTTAATTTTTATCGTGTGTAGGCTTATTTATGTACTTTGTAGGTTCATATATGTACTGTATATGTGGTTTTTTTGAATTATGTATGTGCATCTTTTATCACGGGTAGGTTCATTTAAATAATGTGTAGCTTCATATATGTACTGTGTAGGTGATACTTTAAATTGTATATGTGTAATTTTTTTTATCATGTGTTGGTTCATTTATGTATTGTGTAGGTGGTATTTTGAAGTGTGTATGTATAATTTATATAAAAATTTTGAAATTAAAAATAAAATAAAATAAGATGTAGATTTATTTGTTGATAAACTGTAAATAAGATGTAAATAGGTTTATGTGTATGATATGTTGTATGACGTGTAAGATGTGTTGCTTAATATGTAGGATATGTTTTATGATGTATAGGATATGTTATATGGTGTATAGGATATTAGTTTACCTACACAAAATTAGTTTTGTTTACACCACATTAGATATGTCAACGCTACATTAGATATGTCAACGCTACATTAATTATGACTACACAACATTAAAAGTGTGCATACACTACATTAGATATGTCTACACTACACTAATTATAACTACGCAACATTTTAAAGTGCGCTTACAACACATTACGTAGCTACATCTACATTACTTATAATAATAATAATAACATTAATTAGTCATTTACAGAACAAAATTATTTTAGATCAAATAGATTACAATGGTTTAAATTTTATACGAAATAAAAAAAAATAATAGTTTGTAACGTACCATTTACTAGTAACTTATCATTAATTATTAAACCATTAATGAGTATGAGTTACAAAATAAAATACTTCATGTTTCACTAATATACCCTTGCATATAAATAATCAAAATATAAAAAAGAAATTATGTGATTGGTTAGAATCTTTTCTCGCGCTTCTCGTAATAAGAATCACTTTTGAAATGAATCTAACCCTATATATATATATAAAATTTTGTGCCCCACGGAAGTCGTGCCCGTCGAGCCGAGAATGGGATCTTGGGCGGCCCTAAAGTTTAAGTATCCTAACATATTGTTGTTTCAGAAGTGAATTCAATATGGATTTGTGTTACTGCATGCAATAATTATTGGTTATGAAATATAGACAGATAAAGGTCTTGTGAGGTTGATGGAGTGACAAGAGGTGACGCCAATATTGGTTGAAGATCAGAGCTAGATTTGGAACCATCCTTTAAATTTTCTTTTGATTTGATGCTGCCTGAGTTTGTACATGCACTTAAAAAAACACTTCAATGATGAGGGTGGGTTGGTGTTCTTTTGAAAGGTTGTGGGCCCTTTCTCCTTGGTGAACTTTGACTAAATGCTTGATTGAATTGGTCGGCATGAAACAAGAATAGCGACTTTTGTCTGCAATAATTTTGGATTTTCAAATGCTTCATTGAATTTTCCTTGATGTACTTGTTTACCCAAATACACATAGTTCGCAATCGCACTCCAAAAACATGCAACCATCCAAACACACATGAAGAAAACAATACAAGTACTTGGCTCGTCTCACATGTTGTCTGGACGAGTTAGTCCTGGATCATTACTTATAAACACCAAAACGAATAGTCTGGACCAACAATCATATTACTACTTACTCTGGTATACTATCTGAACCAACTATCATAGGTCACTTTTTATGTACCACTCGAAGTATATTTTGATAACGGTTGGACCAAGGAAAAGCCATGACCAACCATGTCACGAGTAGCATGAGCAACTAAAGTGTTAATTGATACAACTTGCACCGCTATAAATAAATCCAACAACCCCATTTTTCGTATAAGTGTACAACTCACTGAATTATCAAAACGCGTACTAACTCTCGCGCCCAAGTTTAATTATAACATATCATCTGCCTTGTGATGAGGCTAAAAGTGTCTTTCTTTAACAACCGTTGAAGAAGATGTTACAGTTCCGTTCTAAAAAAAAGAAGATGTTACAATTATGAAGAAGTGGGTTAAGATGATAAAAATCTGTTACAAACCATTATGTAACTATGCAAGTAAGTTCATGTTGTTTGATTTGTTAACTAAAACGTACGCATAAGCCCAAAATGTGGCACGTGACTCGGAGTAATTTAGAAGCAAGAAACATAAATGAAACAAGTTCCTTTTTTTAAATAAACAAGTTTGATCGGCCAAGATCCAATTTGATTTACCAAGTTGAAAGCGATAAAGAAAAACACTCGTTCCGGATACATTTATGCAAATATGAAATAATACATAAGTCTTAGGTGTTTGTTTTTTAAGAGATAAAATGTCTGCAGTCTGCGGACCATATCTGCAGGCATCTGCAGCAGAAGAGGTGGACCAAACCTCTGTAGTATGCAACAAGAAGAGTGCTTGTTTTTTTAACGTTTGCAGACTGCTATAATAAACGGAAAATTAAATAAACCGATTTTTTAAAAGTTTATTCAACAACAAACTAGTAATAATTGTACAATTTTAACAATAATCAAACAACAAACATTCATAAACCTTCTACAAACTTTAATCAACAACAAACTAGTAATAATTGTACAATTTTAACAAAAAATCAAACAACACATTTATAAATCTAAACCTTTTACAAACTTTATTCAACAACAAACTAGTAATAATTGAACAATTACAATAATGGTGAATTCAAATCTTGAAAAAATAAACATGTCAAGGTAGATGGTGGTGGCGGGTGGCAGCTAGGGCTGGAGGTAGCGGAGCAGCATGTGGCGGCGGTGATGTGGGGAGAAAGGAAGGAAGCGGCGGTCGGCTGGGGTAAGTGGAGGAGCAGTGACGGTCGGCTGGGTTAGGTGGAGGAGCAGTGACGGCGACTGCTAGGGAGGTGGCAGAGGATTAGCCAAGGTAGATGGTGGTGGCAATGGCAGCTAGGGCTGGAGGTAGCGGAGCAGCATGCGGCGGCGGTGATGTGGGGAGAAAGGAAGGAAGAGGCGGTCGGCTGGGGTAAGTAGAGGAGCAGTGGCGGTCGGCTGGGTTAGGTCTCGAGTAGCAGCGGCGACTGCTAGGGAGGTGGCAGAGGATTAGCGGCGGCTAGGGGAGGTGGCCGGCCGCCGGCGAGATGGCTAGGGTTTGGTGGAGGAGAGGAGATAAGATTAGGGTTTGAGGAGAGGAGAGGAGTCTGATGAATAATATGTTTGAGAAGAGGTTAAGAGGCAAGAAGTGGTTGGACCATGTCTGCACCAAGAAGTGGGCGTAGGCGTTTTTTAATGAAACGTTTTCGGAAAAACAAACAGTCTGCAGAGGGCAATGTTAGCACATGGTCTGCGCGACGCAGACAAAAGAGGTCAGGAAGATCTTTTCAGAAAAACAAACACCATCTTAGCTAATGAGTCAAATTCAGTAGGATTGTGTGTATGCAAATGGATTGTATATTTAAGACCCTGCACACACCTCTTCTTTAAGGGTGTTCCGAAAAACTGTAAACCGAATCCAAATTCAAAATTAGATTGTTGATTTGGTTATAACCGAAAATCAAATTCCGAATTTGATTTGCGGTTCTAGTTTTTTTTTATTAATGCGATTTGTTCGATTTATTCGGTTTAACCAAGTTAATTGATAAAAATAAGGACTATATTATTAATTATTTTGTATATTGCCCAATATTTTTAAACCCATGTCTAATATGTAGTCTAACAATCCATATCCATATCTATATCTGTATTTCGATTTTTCATTTTGGATGTTTTAAGATGGTTGTTTTATGGTTGATTGGTTGTATGTTTAAGACTATTTAATGGTTTGTTGTTCGGGATGTTTTATTTTGGTATTTAACTTTTGGTTTTAGGATGTATATGTTGGGTTTGTTTGAATATTTTGATGTAGTACGGAACCCAATGGCTGTCCAAATCCGGAACACAAACAGAAAAAAAAATGTTGTTTTGGATGAATGCAATTGATACCGTTTGAAGCGATTTGTTTAGTTTTAACCGAAATGGAACCGGATTGAATTCGGATCGGTTACATTTCGATCAGCCCCTTTCCGAATTCAGTTAGATTCGATTTTCGATGAGGGGTAAAAAAATCTCATAACCGAGCAAATCAAACTAAACAAATCTAATAAATCGATAAGCAGACCGATGAACACTCGTACTCTTCCTGTCCTATAACTAAAATTTGATTCTTCTCTCTTATCATATATGTAAAATTGTTACCATAGTGCTCATATTAGACCGGACCCAGTAGCTTAGGGCCTAATTAAGCTTAGCCCACTAGGGTTGGCCCATTTCCATTCTATTGACAGGAAACTAGTGGTGTACAAAACTGGTTTTAAACCCAAACCGAACCGGTTTGGCCAACGGATGGTCAAAACCGGTTTGACTTAAACCGGTTTAGACACAAGATAGGCCGACATGGTCACGTCGGTTCGGTTCGGTTTATAAACCGGTTTTTCTCAAACCGGTTTGGTAGATATTAAGGGGAACCGGTCATGAAACTGGCGGTTTGGGTCGGTTTGGTTGGCCTAAAACCGGTCCCAAACCGGTTTTTTTACACCTCTACAGGAAACCTCTCTCTCATTCTCAAAGGCTCTTTTCTTGCACACCCCGTTACTCTTTGTCTTGCTCTTATACCTTACCAGAGAACTTGAAACATTCAAGGCACTTCTACGGAACATGATTAAATTTTAAATAATTTAAAAGGTTTGAAACTGGTAAGGTATTAACTATTAAGCGATATCCGTCATGATTAGCAGAACCGTTTCGTCACATTAGAACCAAATATACAAATATATTTATTATCTTAAAAATAATAATGAACAATATAATGAAGTTGTTACTAATTTGTTATTTGAATTTTCTAAATTCCTGGTACTGGTATTGAAGGCAAATTTCATGAAATACGGTTATCTTATCAGTACCGAAAACTCAAAACTTAGTACCGCTTCGGTACCGGTACCCGGTTTACTATCCCTAGTTAGGAGGTTCTTCCCGTACCCGTTTTACTATCCCTAGTCAGGAGGTTCTTTGGGTAATGGACTTCCTCACAGCTAATTTTAAAACATACAAGGCAATTAACGAGAAAACCATATACCCATAAATATGATGTGTAATGAGTAACCGGTGCTCGACGAGTGCGTGACACCGTTGATAATAAGGTATGAATCTGGGATTACCATTGTCAAACCTACTTATGCTTCTGTGTATATGTATTCTTAATACATCGAGTATATGTATGTTGACTTGACCCGTCAGAGTAATCCTCGAAGCTTTAGTCTCAGGACCTATTGCTCGTGGTATCTAAAACCGTATTCTTAACTTGTGATAATGAAAAACTGACTCGACACGTTCACCAATCCAAATTTGAAAGGCTCTCTCCATCGCGCTACGGCAAAACTCACCTACACTCTACACAGATTTTTGTATAGGTCTGACGAAGTTGGAGAGAGCCCTTCGGGTTAGAATCTCAGCCTAAAAAGAGTGGGCCGGTCCAGCCCCAAATGTATTAAACAATATTATCATTTCACAGCATTATTACGGGCGGCAAAGGTGGGTAATGTATAAACATTTTTTGTAAAACTAAAAGCCAAAAAGGAAGATCAGACGCAAATGTCAACTTAAACAAATGATCGAGCATATGGCCAACACACGAAACATTTAAATATCCACATTGTAAACGAAAATTATCAAGGTATATACGAAAAGCAAATCTGATATCGAAAACTGTCTACACCTATTTCACCAAAGGCCACTTATTTAGTAATTATGCACCCTCTTTTTTGTTTGTGATTTTGCTGTTGACGGGAAAGTGGGCGTGTGCAAGACGCGTCTTGTAGCAGAAGCCTTGAGTGGCAACGATGAGGAAAGATGGCAGCGATGGTTTCATGAGATCCGAACCCACACATCGACCTCCACCTTATGTTTTTTGATCTCTTCGTCTGTGTAAGTTTAATTTATGTCTCTCTATTGTCAGGGTATTGACAGGATGCCGTGAGTTTTCCTGTAGCACGTTGTCACGATTACTAATACAAAAGTATCTTACATTGGAATTAACAGAACGATGCTATCAAGAGGCCTTGTAAATCAACAAACTTAACACTTGATTACTAGAAAATAACTCATGGTGTCACTCTCTACCTAAGTTTCGCAAATCTACTTATAATAGTGGCGTACTATCTTTACTTTGGTGATAAAACCACTAGTGTAATTCGTTTGTAGCGGATTTAGGCAATTAGATGTGATTAAAAATAATACTATTACGTCTACGACTCTACACCATTCGGACCATTTGTTGCTTGTAACATGCTTCACATATTTTACACACCCGTGACTAATTTGACCAGGCAGTTTGTGTCATTAGGTCGTGATGGTTAAAATGGCCACACGCCTATAACCATGACCTTGTTGTAGACATGATGAAGTTGTGAGTTGTGACAGCGCTTGACCTTTTCTGAAATGCACATTTTGACCCAGAATATTCCAAAGTATTTCGGTCCTCATTTCTCAAACCCAAAACACCATGTTTTAGTTGGCAGTGATGATGGCGATGTCAAGCAATGGTTGTGGGTAGGTGGCAATGGTAGCTGGGCGTGGTGATTGTCACAGCAAGCAACGAGTGCAGTGAACGGCAATGACTGATGTAGGCACTGGTTGTGGCACATTGGCGTCTGGCACTTGGTCATAATAGTACATAGGGGTAAAGGGATCAATTTGGTAATTTTTTTTGATAAAAATCATAAAACAATTTACTTTGCATGATATAAAAGCATAATCTAAAGTTCTAACCACAATCTTTTTATCTAAAGTCTAAACATGACATTAAATTTTGTAATTCGTAAAACTAATCTAAACTTAGCTCAATAATTTGAACATGCTATAGAATTTAAAACACACCAAGGGGGTGTTTAGATACTAAGGAGTGTTTAGGATTTCTTATGAAAACTCTGTATAACTTTTCAATAAGTTAATAATATAAAAATGTAATTTATTAATTTTTTTCTTTCACACCAAAAACAATCCCAAACACATTTTTTTTTCTAAAAAAGTTAATAAATTAATAAAAATAAGCAATCCAAAACACCACTTAAGCTGCGAACTCACATTTGCACTAGCCTAACGTAAGTCATGTCACTCCTGCGCTATTTAAAATCCATAAGTTAGGAACAAAATTACACGTGGAAGATATAACGACCATCTTTTAAACACGTGTCATTTAATTGAGCGACTAATTAAAATGCAATTTAAGCTCTTACAAAATATTTTAATCTTACTAAAAAGTAACAAGAAAGTAATTCAAAAGGCCTATACTCCTTATTTTATATATATTTAAAAAAAAAGTAGAAAATAATTATTCACGTATTTCTATTAGAATATAACAAAGACATTATCAACAACAATTCGATGGAGCATATGAATTTTGGTTCCCAACAAATCAAGCCAGTCAACATCATAAACCACCAACTCTGAATTTTTCGTCGAACCAATTCCAAACACCAAAATCAAAAAATAAAGAGATTGATGATGAAAATCAAAACCTGCATAAGTTATCATAATCTCCTTTATATTCTTTTCTTCATCTAGCAATCCTCCTCTCTATACTAAAATCACTAGAAGACCTGCAACCGATACCATTCATTTTCATTCCCAACTCATCGCCATATCGTCTTCATTCGGCATCATATTTAGATCCGGCAAAACAAAACCCTTTTGTGGATTCATCGTTTCGGCCTCTACTTCTACTCTACACGATATCTGGACTGATTGGGTAACCAGAGACGGCAATTTCATTTGTTGTTCGTGCTCTTTGATTACCGCCATTTTGTTTCTCTGATTTTGATCAATCTGCGGAAAAAACGAATCGAATCAATTGACGGGTTATGCATCTTCAGTAGAGGTGCAAACAAGCCGAGCTGCTTGCGAGATAAGATCGATAAAAAGTTCGAAACAAGCCGAGCTGCTTGAGCGTCAAACAAAACTTGTTTGGTTATGAAGGCTTTATGAGCATAGCATATTTTTAAGTTTTCACTATTTTAGACTTCTATTTATTAGTTTTACACCACAGAGCTCGAGCTCAACTTAGGGTCGTAAAAAGAAGAAAGAAAAATATATATAAAATAATTAATAAACAATAAACGAACTAAACCCAAGATGAGCTCGATGTTAAACACGACTCCCAAGTCAAGCTTGAGTCTTAGAAAGTACTCAAAATGAGCCGAGATAAAGCACTCATAAGCTAAAACAAGCCGAGCTCAAGCTTAGTCAAGAATCCGTCAACGGGTGCGATAAAAGAATTATACCTTAATTCTCTTGAGATTCTGACAATTAGACAACTGTTGATTTAATGAGACTCGCATCGATGTCAACTCTTGTTCGTTTCGAGAAAGTTTTCTTTTTTCGAATTTATGGTAGTTGGAGGTAGATGCACCTTCATTTACCTGCAAAAAAATTAAGACAATATTATTTTCTTATTTTTATTAATATAATATATAAAAAAATAAATGAAAGATAAAAGCGTTATTCTTTCAAGTGGGATATATCGAAAAGTCGTAAAGATACAGCCGACAAACTTTCACGCACCAAGACGTATCACATTTTTATCATTATATATATTCGAATCGGTTTCTTTGCGGTTCAGTTAAAGCCAATTTAAAGAATTACTTTAAACACAACAAATCAAACCGGACACCGTTTTACCGGTTTAAATAGGATTTTTAAACCGCTTTCAATATAAAAAGCAAAATAAAAACAAAAACAACAACACGTACAACAGTCAAAACCAAACCGTAAAGTCTGAACCGAACCATTTAGATCTAAACACAAACAATTTAAAAAAAGACAAAATTGCCCTCCGCGTATGAGGCTGACCACCTAACTCATTCTTGTTTCAAGAAATAAAGATAAGGGTAATTTTGTCCAGAAATAAAACTTACTCGTCTAAAAAAAGTTTCATTTTTCATGGATCTTGATAAGTCAGTAAAGGCTAAAAAAAACAGTCACAAGTAGACATCTTAAACCTCCTCACTTTACAAAAATACCCTTGAAAATAACGTCACGAAATACAGGTGAAAATGTGAAATAAAATGACTTTCGCCCTTCTTAGAACTTTCTTAACAACATGCAGGGACTGACTCCAAGAATTTCACCTCTTTTACCGTCGGCAATAAACCAGATGAAAAAGTTGTAGAAAAAGACAAAATTGCCCTCTAAACTCATTTTTGTTATGAAAAAAACAAGGATAAAGGGTAAAATCCATAATAATAATAATAATTAACTCGTCTAAAAAAAGCTTCATTCTTCACGGATCTTTGATAAGTTTTGGTCAGTAAAGAATAAACCCTGTTAAAAAGTTCACCTTAAACACGCTCTATTTACATAACACCCTTGAAAATCACGTCACGTAAAACAGCTGAAAAAATTAACTTTCGCCCTTCTCGGGGCATTTCGGTAAATAAGTGACTCCCGAGTTCCAACGCTTCACTATCGGAATATACCGACGGAAAACGGAAAACATTTCCGTCGGGGTAAAAAAAACTCAAGAGTCAAACTTCAGTCGCGGTAAATAAGAAAAAAAAAGGAACGGTAAACGTAAATTAGTTAAAACAGATCTTTATAAACTTTTTTGTGAGAGAGTCAGGCACAGGCCAATAGCCCGCCGAAAAAATCTGACGTGTCACAGTTCTCCGGCAACAAATTAAAAAAAAACCGGTGAGAAACACAAACCTTGACCAGATCTGTCCGCCGACAAGATTCATCGTACCCATCGCTGCTTGAGCCACCGCCGCCGCTCCAGGACAGATGTGTGGTCGGACTACCTCGGTGTTCTTTGCCACCCTTTGCGGCGGCGGCCGGAGCAGTGGGTTTCGATCGATACTTCCGATGGCCCCAACGAGGTGGAAGAGTCTTTGTAATTGGTGTTGAATCTGAATCTGAAGAGTGTTTGAGATGCATTAGAAGCTCAGCCACCGGAACGTCGTTAGTTAACGCCGTTTTGAGCCAGTG
Source organism: Bidens hawaiensis (assembly GCF_021521415.1). Lineage (NCBI taxonomy): Eukaryota > Viridiplantae > Streptophyta > Magnoliopsida > Asterales > Asteraceae > Bidens > Bidens hawaiensis. Next base: position 1,615,708 of record NW_027491234.1, read on the forward strand.
GTCCGTCATCGGAGGATTAAACGGCGCCGTTACGGAGAGAGGAAGATGAGATGAGATTGGGAAAGGAAAGGAAAGGAAAGGAAAGGAAGAAAGAAAGTGGGGTGGCGGAAGTTGGGAAGGATTTTATAGGAGGCGTGGAGTTGAGTTATTAGTATTATTATTATTATTATTATTATTATTAATTTAATGAATGTTAGATTAGAAAGTTTTGGTTATATCATTAAAAGTTAATAATAAAATTATTATATCTGTGTTTAAGAAAGTCATAATACTCCATTCGTTACGTACAATGTTGGTTAGGTTTAGAGAAGAATACTTTGTTTATTTATTCCATTCACCAACTCCACCTCTAGACATAGTAATGTTTTATGGTAATTTCAAAATTCAGTTGGATGATTTAAAAGGTAACACAGAAAGAACATGCATATTTGCTATGGAAACCTACACAAGAATTTTGAGCAATGACTTTTCTTATATGAAGGATGAACCATCACAGCATTTCAGTTAACAGTTATAACTGTCAACAACTAGATAGTTATATTAGAGAAAATTCTGAGCTGAAAACTTTATCGATGGTAAATTAGTGTCCATTCATAGTCCAGATATCATTGATGATCAGTTACCACATATGACTATCGGTTAATAACATTCCAAATTGGAACTACTCAGTTGTAACTTCCCAATGATGATTGCTACTAATAATCAATTACGACTGATATTCTTTTTCAATACAATATTGATTCATCAATCATGCAGGTCCGAAGTAAGTTCCAAAGTTCAAGTAGCATTCCAATAATGTAAGAATTTTTTTGCAGAGTGGGTGCCACTCGCTTACGGGTAGTGAAATCTCTAGCAGGGAATATGCCCCTTAAACCTTGTTGAGGTGTTGCCTTTAAATTCCCATCAAGGTCATAGTCCCTAATTTTGTCAAATCCCCAATTACCCAAAAAGTTGGCTTTAGACGGACCTCAAGTGTGCGCACTAAACGACCCATCTAATGTTTCTGTTAGATTTTAATTCTTGCAATTACTTACATAAATCCATTATTTTGTTTCCTTTTCAAAACCCAACTTTGTTAAGACTGTGTCTATAATTACAAATGCATTTAAGGTATCGGGCTTAAAATAACAGGTAAATTTCAAGAACAAAATCACAAATGGAATAAGTAATGTACCTATTCTAGCAGTTAAATCACAAGAATCAACATTACAAGCTTCCTAGTTCACCAATATAACCTACATGTAAGGATATATGGCATGAATCCTCATTTCAAACCATTAGAACTTGTGGAATCGAGTCTAGGATGGATTTCTTACCACAACTGACCAACTAAACACCAATTTAGATGATTCAGAGCTTCAAAGATGAACAACATCTTCTAATGACTACCCTAAATAGACCTTGAGCATGAACTAAAGCTTCCAACAACACCCATGATGCTTGAAATCCACCAAAAGCTTGAAGAACACCATAAAAACTCAAGAACACATCATAGTTTTAGAGAGAAAGCTTGAAGAGATGTAGAGGATGATGAATGAGGTCTCTAATTCTTTTAGTATGTGTTAACTTGACAAAACGATAGTGTGTTCGACTTTGGAGAGGCTGCCACACATCATTTAAGGTGTTAAAAAGTGATACGTCTGAGTCAGGCTTCAGAAGGACCGTCTAATCTATTTGATGGTTCGTCACAAACTCATTCCACTAGGGGTGTTTGACCGCACATTGCACAGGCAATCTAACCAACTTTTCAGAAATTACATGTTCAACCCTTAAATTTTAAACTTTCAGAATTCAGTATATACACTCGTATATTGCTCATATATTTATTTTCAAGGTGTTACATATGCTGTGATAAACCACTAAACTTTAATGTCTTAGAAACCGGACAATTCATTTTATTGGTAACTAACAGTAATCATTTGGATCAATATTTATAAATAGAATGATGTATAAATACCCTCCTAGGGTTTTCTTTCGGTTATTATAAATATTACTTTGGACGCTCATCTCTCCGATGATTGTGCTAGGTTGTAGCAACTCTTGTTAGCCTCGCCACAGACGCGGAGGCTTCCTCATTGACCATTATCGGGCATGAAAGTAATACTTTGTTTAATTGTATAGCTTTCCTAAAAAAGTCTTTGGGCTTGAGAGTAAATAGGATGTTGGTGAAAGTTTACTAAATGTCGCAATGCATTTGAAGAAACACGCATTTGTTCTAATATATCTTCAGCGACAAATTTGAAGACATGAATGACTGGAAACTCTACTCGATCTTTAGTTAGCTAAAGAAATTGATCTTTTCTCCTAACAAACTTTCTCCAAAGATCAAAAATAATTTGAAAGAAATTGATCATTCTCTTGACAGATGGCTAACATAGTAAAATCAGCATTTCGAGAGAGTATTATCTTTATGTATGCTCTAACACTAGACATAAAGATAATATTTGGTTAAGTAGCAGTTCTTATAAAATTTGTACAAAAAAGATGTGGTAAAGATGTTCTGTAAGAAGATAGTTTAAGAGGAGACTATTGTATCTAAATGATAAAAGATAATGGCCATTTTTATCCCTGTAGTTTGCTACTTTCGTCACTTCAATCCAAAGTTTGAAATTTTGTCAATTTTGTCCTTATAGTTTTAAACATTAGCCAATTGCGTCCCCCGTTTAACGGCACCCAACTATGCCGTTAGTTTAAGGGGTATTTTTGTATTTCTCCTGCTTATTTTTAGTTAATGGTCATTTTTATCCATGTGGTTTGATAATTTTACTACTTCAGTCCGAAGTATGAAATTTTGTCAATTTTATGCTTAATTTAATTCAGTGTTGTTGTTTTTTTTTTGTCTATAACCCCTAAGAGCATAGCCCAAAACCATCAAGCATCGACCAAAACTCTGTCAACAACAATAATCATACACCCCCCCCACCGTATTTAGTTTCTAGACATTTCTTAAACTCTCCCCCATGGTGAAAATTAGTAAAGTGGTCAAGGTAATTCCCCGAAACCCTACTATACCGATAAAAGTAAAATCTTTTCTTTGGTTAATGCATAATAGTTAGGGTTTAGAGATTAACATATCGTAGCAAACATCTTAGTCGAAATCAACATTAGGAGGTCGGATATCCCACATTTCAAAGTTGGATCAAGAAATCGATACACTAGATCGCATGTGTGTTCTTCAAATCGTGATGTTGTTCTTGAATTCTTCAAATCGACAACAACACTAGGGTAGAATTCGAAAAATTCAAGAACAATACCACAATTTGAAGAACACACATGCAATTTAATGCATCGATTTCTTGAGAAAACATGGAAATGCGGGATATTCGACCTCCTGATGTTGATTTCGACCCAGATGTTTGCTACGATATGTTAATCTCTAAACCCTAACTATTATGCATTAATCAAATAAACAATTTTAGTTTTATCGGTATAGTTCGATTTTAGGGAATTACCCTGACCACTTAATCAATGAATTCCATCATGGACTGAAGTAGCAAAAAAACAAAAAAAAAACAAAAAAAAAGGAAGAAAAATCTGAATTAAGTTAAACATAAAATTGACAAAATTTCAAACTTTGGACTGAAGTAGCAAAAGTATCAAACCATAGGGACAAAAATGACCATTAACTAAAAATAAACATGAGAAAGACAAAAATACCCTTAAACTAACGACATAGTTGGATGTCGTTAGACCGGGGGGCGTAATTTGCTAATGCTTAAAACTATAAGGACTAAATTGAAAAAATTTCAAACTTCAGACTGAAGTGGCGAAAGTAGCAAACCACATGGACGAAACTGACCGTTAACTCTTTTTTGTATATTCTTGAAGGGATTTTATGATAGAAGAACCTAATAATTGAAGAAAAAAAAAGTATTATTTTCTTGAAATTGAAAGAGGGAAAAGAATGAGTGAGAATATTTGATAGAGGAGGGTGACTATTGTGATGGAGACAAAAAGTAGGATAGCTACTTTTACTAATATGTCCTTTTTGTACCCATAACGTAAATGATAACAAGTATGAAATAACACACACTCTCCTGACCAAAGTCGCGGAACCAGGGGAATGATAATCACCATTTAGTCCAATCAAGACATGGTATAGTCGGCGTAGGTACGTCGTGTCGGACTCTCCCACTTCGATGTTTAATGTTTGGTGTACCAACCATAAAGCGATAAACGCATTTACACATAATACAAGTATGATAACCATAAACGGTATGGAAAGAAAATATTAGCATGTATGACACAAGCGTGAATCGGTTTGAACTGATAATCACAAAACTAACAATAAAAGAACTTGAACATGCTACACCCCAAAATATATAAAATGTTAAAAAGGGGTTTTGAAACTTGTAAAGTTAAAGCGAGTAAGGATGTGAAACAAGCGTTAAGCGAGTGAACCAGCTTGGTTCGGTTTGACACGGGATCCTAGAAATCATATGTTCATAGCATTTGATATATACCTAAACATCGGATGCAGTCAAGTTTGTTTTGTGTATATGCTGTTAGAAATTGAGTTTAGCGTGACAATCCATGTTCTCTTAACAGAACAAACTTGTTAAAACTTCATCAATACCAATACATGCATGCACTCATACATACATACAAACATACATACATACGTACGTACGTACGTGCATGCATGCATGCATACGTACATACATACATACATACATACATACATACATACATACATACATACTGATGTGCTTGAAGTAGTTTAATAATTATTAACTAAATTAACTACAAATAAACACTAAGTAATACTCTAGACTCTCTAAAACTCGACTAAACTACTAACTGGCAAGTGAACCGATCGACTCTAGTAAAGCTAAGTAAGTCCGGATATCGAACCCACGAGACTCTTTAAATTACGTTTATTAGCTAATTAGACTCGACTACAAAACACGACTTATTATTTATATTTGTTTGGGGGGTTTTTATTTAAAATACTAATTTAATACTATAATTAAAAACTAATTAAGAAAACAAGTAAATTAAACGAAAGCAAAATTTGTTGTGAAAATAAGATGATGATGAGAAAACTACCTAGGCTAGACTCTCCTAAATTTCAATAATGAATTGACTCAGGAAAATATTTAGTTATGGACTGGGATCGTAAAATAGACACTTAAAAGAACCCGAATAGGACCCCTGACCCTTCTCAAAAGAAACCTATGGATTTCTAACAAGTTTTAATGCACACCAGTATTAAAAATCAAGTTCGCTTACGGTCACCTAATTAATTACAAACTAGTTCCTTTATACGAAATAGTGCAGAAATCAAATGCAGTCTAATATATTCAATTGACTCGATAGACAAAGTTAACCAATCAAACCTAGACGGACTCCTTACGAAGAACTAAATCTAGTAATCCTGATCAACAAAGACCTACCAATAACCTAGCACCTTACAGCTATTTAGGTTAGCAGCACACTTAGGTTTATTTAATTAATAAGTATTATTCCTGTGATATTAGTGCACATTAATCATAAAATAATCAAAAACACAAAGTAATTGACCTAATAGCAACCTATCATAATGACAAACAATAATCAAGGCAACTATGGAATAATAATAATTAATCAAACAATCCTAAATATCCATACGCATCAATTTAATATAAGTAAACCTTTTACTAAACCATAAAAACCATAACGCGAATAAATCCCAAATCAAAACACAACGTCAAAGTAGGTTCATCATAAGCCTAGGCAGTCTATAAAGTTTAGCCCAGCATCTTAAAATCAAACAAAACAATAATAGATGAAATCATGGCGAAAATAAATAAGAACGGAAGATTAAAGGCGATAAACCCGGAGTCTTCGTCCTTGAATATTAAGCACTTCGCCTGTTGATTCCTCGACTCCAAAGCTGTCGGAAACTGACCTCGGACGCCTCGGAACTCATCAAATTCGTCTGGAACTTCAAGTTATGATTAAGGGTGAGTTTAGGGGTCTTTTTATAGGCAACAGAGGTTCAAAAATAGGTTAAGACGGTTAAACGAACTGAACATTCTGGAAACTGGGCTGACACTGCCCCGCCGCGCTGCGCGATGGGCTGCCCCTCCCTGGCTGGGCGACGCTCCGGCCTGGGGGGGGGGGTGGCCTGGTACAGTTCGGTCTGGTTCACTCCTGGTTCGGTCCGGTTCGTTTCCTGATGCTCCGGTTCGCCGGTTTAGCTTGTTTTTGATCGATTTTCGCCCTCTTTAACCACGAACAAATCCCGGAACCTACATTATTCAAATAAGTTAGTAGTATACAAATCCTAACAAAAACCGAACATACACTAATAAAATATTAATTAAAATATACAAGGGATTTATATATATTTAACGTTATATCAAATATCCTCACACTTAACCTTTTTTTCGTCCCTGAAAAAGTCTCATTGCAATGGGATCAGCATCGGAGAAATACAGTCTTAAAAACATATAAGGTTATCTTAAAGCTCAGATAAACGTAAAAACCGCGATTGTCGATATTGTTGTCCACTTAAACCCAGCCACCAGCCTATCAAGTGTGACAATCGTCAATTTCAGGTTAACTCCGTTAACTCCGTTAACTCAACTCCGTCAATTTAAACTTAAAGATCACTGAATCTATAACGCACACCTCATTACATTTAAACTAGGGTTTAAATGACGCCTAACACTTACTACATGTGTAGTCTTTCGGGAATTACACCGAAACGCAAACGAGTTGACGCAAACGATTGGTGAATAAACGAAAAACGTCAAAACAATAATTATGTGATAATTATGTGTTAGACTTATGTGTTATGTGATAACATTCTTATAAACATTAACTTAATGTGCTAGAACTAATTATTTAAGCTAGAGAAGTAACATGTGGAAGTTGAGGGACTTGAGTGTAATATATTGTTATTAAATAATATTATTATAAACCCTAACTCTCTTCTTTCTCTCCCTCATACCCGACGGCAGCCTCTAACCCCCCCCCCCTTGCGATCGGCCTTCATACACACACATACTACCATTGTTTGATCTTGTCTTTCACAATTGAAGCATCCTACATCCGTTTCTAGCCATCCTCTACCTTCCTATTGCTTGTATTGGTGTTTTTGAAGGTATAATTGCAAACCCTAGGTCCGATTTTCATATGTATATGTGTTCATATGTTTTATCTTGATTTGATGATGGATTGATTGTGATATGATAACTAGAATTGGTATTATTACATGTTAATTGATGTGTTCTTGATTTTGAATTCAAATAAAACCCTAACCATGTATGTATGGTGTAATTGATATGCAGGGATAGTGATTATAGTGTCTAGAATGTTATATGAATGATTTGTGGTCCATAAATAGTTAATATGTTGAGTTTGGATGCAAACAGTTTCTGGACAGATTGTGTTGTTGATGTTCATTTGACTGTAACGGGGTGTAAATATGAAAATTGGTTGCGATAATTGATACTACAGTAAACTAGGTTGAGTCTAGTTTCTAAAGAATATAAATTTGCAATTTTTGGACGCGAAAAAGTTAACCTTTATGATTTTACAAAAACGTTGTTCAAAGCTGAGTTGTTAGACCTGCTGTTAGGTTGTTTTGTAAATGTTATATCTCATGAACTACGAGACCAATTGGGTTGGTTCCACTTCTGGAAGTTGACTTATTGAGTTAGGAACCTAACCAAAGTGGTCTTGAATTTGTTGGATTTTTCATTTAACGGGAATTTCAAATAACATTCTGTTGCGCATGAATTTAACTGTTATGAGCTTGCTGTAGTGTTTTGATCATTATGAGAAATCTATGTGGAATAAAAATAAAATAAAATATGTTCTGGAAACCTAACACATGCATGCTTTAGTGATGATTTTTGGTAAATTAATTGAGATGCTATGATAGGTGGAATAGTACAATCTTTCAAGTAGAATTTCTGTCTCGGTGAAACTAGCTGCTGAATTTTGTGAAAATGCATGAAACATGATAATTGCTAGTTAATTGTTATGTTTTGACCAATTTGCCCCTGCGGGGAATACTTGCTAAATAGTTGTCGTGTTTTGACCAAATTGCCCTTGCGGGGAATAATTGCTAGTTAATTGTTATGTGTGACCAAATTGCCCTTACGGGGAGTAATTGCTAGTGATGTACATTATTAATACATGACACGTAAATAATTGCTCACACACGTATCGTATCACAAATGTACTCGTTAAGTCACACACGATTCACAAACAAACACGAAACGTATCTTGTGATTAGGAATTATGTGCCGGGTCTAGAGACTCGATATTAGTTCCGATACTTAGAAAATCTCCTTGTTGTTTTAGAACGCTAGAGAGAGTTTTCTGTGACGCGCATCACTTGGTGATTTATTTTGGGAATTCTTCGCAAACAGTGAGTTCACTTACCCCTTTTAAACTGTTTTCAAACGCTTTTCACTTGGGGAGATAACATACTCCGAAAACGCATTTAAGATTTTGTTAATATAGATTATATATCACTTGTAAAGACTAAGTGGCAAACGCAGTAACTAAAGTCCTTCATTCACATCGAACCGTTTAATATTGGATAATAGCGAGTCATTGTTGAGTAGTACTACTGGGTTTGACAAACCCCACCCAACGCTAAACTCGACTGGAGGTCGAGTGGGTGTAATCTTGGCTAAACACATACCATGGTCGGGATAGACCTGGTGGCAAGGCAAATGATAAACAGTCAGCTTCGGTGTCAAACACTTAGTAATACTTGTTTTATAGGCTAGCTACCTATAGATATATAATTGACATAACACTATCTGGTAACGCAAACACTGAACGCAAAACGCAAAATGCTGAACGCAAAACGCTAAACGCAAAACGCTGAACGCAAACGTAACGCTTTATTGATATAAACTTGTGAACTCACCAACCCCGTGTTGACACTTTTAGTATGTTATTCTCAGGTAGCCGAGGCGGGCGCGCGGTATAGGATCATGCATGGTTTTTGAACATTCTGATATGCAAACATGTTTTTAACTATTATTACTTGGGTTTTTAAGTCGTCCTGCGTGACGCAACTTTTGTCTTTTGGTTTTTACGCTTCCGCACTTATTTTCATTTAAACGTTCTTATGGTTTGATTATAACTAATGATTCCGATCATGTTAGTTCACACCCTCTAACGGTAAAACTCCGTTAGTGGATTTTGAGTGTGTGAAAGATTGGTATCTGAGCCATTGGTTATAGCGAACTAGAAGCTGCATGCATACTAGACTATAACCGCGACGACCCATTAGTTATAATGATACGCACTGCATAAATTTGTGTAGTCTTTGTTATCTTATCTCTTTACCTCTTTCACTCATACGTGCACGCATACACGGCTTACCTGTAGGGATGTCGACGCCTTCATCATCATCATCATCCGATCCGATGACTCATGCTCACGGGAAAGAACCGCAGATACCTACCGCATCGCCACCCCGAGTAGTTCCGGAACTCGAAGCTCCCGCACCGAAGAGGTATCGCTTATCCGGAGGCATGTACGAAAACGAAGTTAGCTGGGATTGGTACCCTAATATGATCAGACGTATGGTCTATCGTGAACAAGTTCCCCCGCTACCCCACCCGAACCATCATGCTTATCCCAACACCTTACCACCCATAACCGAACCTGTAGAGCGTGTGCTCGCAGCTGTTGTTTCTTGCGTAGAGCGTGATGTTGGTTACATGCGCTATACGAGAGCGAACGTTTCCGGACTGTTAAAAGATGGAACCGAGACTAAGGAGGAAATTTCTAGCATGACAGCGGCCATGAAGGAAATGCAAGAGGCTAGTGATCAACAGATGAAGATTATGAGAAAGATGCAAGCCGAGATGATAGACTTGCAAGAGCAACTCCAAGTAGCAAGGACCCGAACCGAGGTAGCTTTAGAGCGTTGCGATGTCCTACAAATGCAGATTGCTCAGAACGCAGCCGAACCTGAGGCAGAGCCCGAGGCAGAACCTGAGGCAGAGCCTGAAGAGGAACCCGAAGAAGAGCCCGAAGAGGAACCTGAGGAGGATCCCGAGGAAGATCCCGAGGAGGAACCCGAAGAGGAACCGGAGGAAGAACCGGTTGAGGAGGAGGCACACTCAGAGGTGTCCTCAGACGATGACATCTAAGGATGATAACACCTAGACGGAGGGGTTGTCTCCATCCAAACTATTATTTTCTATAATTTTAAGGATTGATTTTAAATACTTTGTAGCGAATACAATGGTTTTAATCATGAATTATTATTTGGATTAATATATGGTTGTGATGTGATGTTTGTTTCTTATTTCTTTCTTACCTATCTTTTTATTACATGTATGGCGTGTTGCATATGAAAGAAAAACTCATGTTCAACATTTTATGCTGTGATTCTAGGAAATGGCTGGAAGAAACGCTGGACACGAACGTGGTAACATCAACCTGACTGCAGCAGAACTCCAAACTCTGTTGAATGACCACGCGGCTGCCGCTCTAGCAGCACATGTCCAGAACCAAGCTGGAGGTCCAATAGGAACGTGTACCTTCAAGAATTACCTTGACTGCAAGCCCAGTTCGTTTTAGGGCACCGAGGGAGCTATAGGCTTCCTGCGTTGGGCTGAGAAGGCCGAATCGGCGTTTGAGATGTGCAATTGCCCCCCTGCCAGTAGGGTCAAATTTGCTGCTGGAACACTTGAAGATTATGCCCTCACTTGGTGGAATTCAAACGTGCAGATCCTTGGATTGGAACTGGCTAACGCTATGAACTGGGAGGAGTTCAAAAACATGATGCGAGAAGAGTACTGTCCGAGAGAGGAGATTGCAAAGTTGGAATCCGAGTTTTGGTCATTGAAGATGGCGGGTTCAGAAATCGAAGCCTACACTACCCGTTCTCACGAGTTAGCTGTGATGTGTCCGCGGATGGTAGACCCGCCGAGTAAGAGGATTGAAATGTATATTGATGGGTTAGCACCGCAGATACAGGGCATGGTGACGTCTTCCAGACCAGCCACGATTCAACAAGCGATCCGGTTAGCTCATAAACTGACGGATCAAGCAGTGACCCAGGGTGCGCTACCACCTAGGTGTTCAACCACTAAAGCCCGTGACAACCCGAACACTGACAACAGCAACAACAACAACCCGAGCAGCGGAAAGATAAAGTTTGACAATACCAAATCCTCATCCTCGAACCCCCCACAGCAACAACACTACCGAAAGCCCGAATTCACCCGGAGCTTCAACAATCAGGGTCACAACAACAATAACAACGGTAGCGGGCAGGGTTCGAGCGAATATGCTGGGAAATATCCGAAGTGCAACAGGTGCAACTATCATCATGCTGGCCCGTGTGACCGTGTCAAGTGTCAGAGATGCGGAAAGATGGGTCACTAGGCAAAGGAATGTAGAGGAGACCTTGGCAAAGGGTGCTCCTAAACCACCCATGACAACCAAGGGATGTTTTGAGTGTGGACAAGAGGGACATTTTAAGAAAGACTGCCCCAAGCTGAAACAGAACGACAACGATGGAGGTAATGGAAGTGGCAGTGGTGGTGGAAACAATGGTAAAGGAAGAGCTTTTGTTATTGGGTCGGGTCAAGCCCGCAATAATCCGTACGTGGTGACTGGTAAGTTCCCTGTGAACGATTGTTTCGCTTCTGTATTGTTTGACACTGGAGCTGATAGGAGTTTTGTGTCGAAAGCCTTTAGTCAACTCTTAGACTTAACTCCAACCCCGTTAGATGCTAAGTTTCATGTTGAATTAGCTGACGGTAAGACTATAGTAACGACTCATGTACTTGCGGGATGTAAGTTAAAACTGTCAGGTCATGTTTTTGATATTGACCTTATTCCTTTTACGCTTAGTGGTTTCGATGTCGTGGTCGGCATGGATTGGTTATCCGAGAACCGAGCAGAGATTATATGTCACGACAAGATAGTCCATATTACTACCCCTTCCGGCGAGATCATTTCGATCCGGGGCGAGAGAAGCGGCATGACCACCAGTGTTATCACCCTCATGAAGGCGCAGAAGTATCTACGAAAGGGTCATCCGGCAATTTTGGCGCATATTGTTTAGAAACCCGCGGAGGAGAAGCGAATTGAAGATATACCGATTGTGCGAGATTTTCCGGAAGTTTTCCCGGAGGATTTGCCTGGACGACCTTCTATTTGTCAAGTCGAATTCCAAATCGAGTTGACACCCGGTGCAGCACCTATAGCACGAGCCCCGTATCGGCTCGCACCGGCGGAGCTTCAGGAACTGTCCACTCAGTTGCAAGATTTGTTGGATAAGGGTTTTATCCGACCTGCTCATCGCCATGGGGAGCCCCTGTCTTATTTGTCAGAAAGAAGGACGAGACTTTCCGCATGTGCATCGACTACCGGGAGTTGAACAAGGTGACGGTCAAGAACCGTTATCCTTTACCCCGAATTGATGATCTGTTTGACCAGCTCCAAGGATCGAGTTACTACTCGAAGATCGATCTGCGATCTGGTTACCATCAGCTTAGAGTGCGCGAGGAAGATATTTCAAAGACGGCTTTCAGAACACGGAATGGTCACTACGAGTGTTCGGTTATGCCTTTTGGCTTAACTAACGCACCAGCCGTATTTATGGATCTCATGAATCGAGTATGCAAGGCGTACCTCGACAAGTTTGTGATTGTGTTTATTGATGATATTCTCGTCTACTCCAAGGACAAGGCTGACCATGAGGAACACTTAAGGGTGATTCTGGAACTGTTGAAGAAGGAACAACTGTACGCAAAACTCTCGAAATGCGAATTTTGGCTTTGCGAGGTTCACTTTTTAGGACATGTGATCAACGAGAACGGTATCCATGTCGATCCCGGTAAGGTAGAGGCCATCAAAAACTGGGAAGTGCCTAAGACTCCGACTGAGGTGCGGCAATTCCTAGGACTGGCCGGCTACTACCGGCGTTTCATCGAGTGATTTTCAAAGATTGCCCAACCCCTCACCGCTTTGACTCACAAGGGTACTAAGTACAATTGGGGAGACGCGCAAGAATCCGCTTTTCAACTGTTGAAAACCAAACTCTGTAGCGCCCCTATTCTAGCCCTACCCGAGGGAACAGAGAATTTCGAGGTACATTGTGACGCATCGATACAAGGTCTCTGTTGTGTGCTGATGCAACTCGAGATGGTTATAGCTTATGCCTCTCGACAACTACGGGTTCACGAGAAGAACTACACGACCCATGACTTGGAACTCGGAGCTGTGGTGTTTGCCCTTAAGATATGGAGGCATTACTTGTACGGTACCAAGTTTACCATTTACACCGACCACAAGAGTCTCCAGCATATCTACGATCAGAAGGAGCTGAACATGCGACAGCTCGTTGGGTCGAGCTGCTTAAAGATTATGATTGTGCCATCAAGTACCACCCTGGCAAGGCCAATGTAGTGGCCGACGCTCTCAGCAGAAAAGAAACAGATAAACCCAGACGAGTGCGAGCATTGTAACTCACGATTTATACCAACTTACCTGACCAGATTCGCGATGCCCAACTTGAAGCTTTGAAAGATGATAATCTTCCATCGGAACTTATGCGGGGCATGAACAAGCAACTTGAAACCAAATCGGACGGGGTTCGATATTTTGAGAACCTGATTTGGGTTCCACGGTACGGAGAGTTGAGAACTCTGGTGATGGACGAAGCACACAAGTCACGATATTTTATCCACCCTGGCTCAGATAAAATGTATCATGACTTAAAGGCACTCTACTGGTGGCCAAATATGAAAGCCGACATTGCCACCTACGTGAGCAAATGCTTGACTTGTGCCAGAGTCAAAATAGAATATCAGAAGCCGTCTGGTGTGCTACAGCAACCGGAACTTCCAATGTGGAAATGGGAACACATCTCAATGGATTTTATCACGGGTTTACCTAAGACACCGACGGGATGCGATACCATCTGGGTGATCGTTGACCGGTTGACTAAGTCGGCACACTTTTTAGCGATTAAGGAATCGGACAAAATAGAAAGACTGACTCGCGTCTACATGAAGGAAGTAGTGTCTAGACACGGAGTGCCTGTCTCAATCATTTCTGATCGAGATTCTCGTTTCACTTCGCACTTTGGAAGTCACTACAAAGCGCACTAGGCACCCGTCTTGATATGAGCACAGCATACCATCCTCAGACGGATGGGCAAAGTGAACGAACTATTCAGACCTTAGAGGACATGTTGCGTGCATGTGTGTTGGATTTCGGAAAAAGTTGGGAACCTCACTTACCTTTGGTAGAGTTTTCGTATAATAACAGCTACCACGCAAGTATTAAAGCAGCGCCGTTTGAAGCACTGTACGGACGGAAGTGTCGATCACCTCTCTGCTGGGCAGAGGTGGGTGACAGCCAAATCACTGGTCCAGAACTGGTACTCGAAACTTCGGAAAAGATTGTTCAAATCCGAAACCGCATGGCAGCAACACGAGATCGTCAAAAGAGTTACGCCGACAAGCGCCGAAAACCTCTTGAATTTCAAGTGAACGATCAAGTGTTACTCAAAGTCTCACCTTGGAAAGGTGTGGTTCGCTTTGGGAAGCGAAACAAACTCAACCCACGATACGTTGGCCCTTATCGAATAACTGAGCGCATTGGTCAGGTGGCGTACCGACTGGACCTACCAACGGAACTCAGTGGCATACACAATGTATTTCACGTATCCAATTTGAAGAAATGCCTATCTGATGAAACCCAAGTAGTCCCTTTGGACGAACTGCAAGTTGATGAACAGCTACGCTTCATTGAAGAACCAGTTGAAGTTTTGGATTGGGAAACCAAAACACTCAAGCACAGCAAAATTCCAATCGTTAAGGTTCGTTGGAACTCAAGACGTGGACCGGAGTTCACGTGGGAACGCAAGGATCAAATGATGAAAAAGTATCCTCACCTTTTTGAAGGGCTGACCAAACACCGAAAACCGCGAAACCCGGTAAACTGTCAGAAATCACCGGAGGTATGAATTAAATTTCGGGATGAAATTTCTTTCTACTAGGGGATGATATGACAAACTGAAAATTTTTCTTACTTTTTCAGACACTCATCATGACTTGACTCAAATTTTCGGGACGAAAATTCTTTAACATGGGATTGATGTGACAATCGTCAATTTCAGGTTAACTCCGTTAACTCAACTCCGTCAATTTAAACTTAAAGATCACTGAATCTATAACGCACACCTCATTACATTTAAACTAGGGTTTAAATGACGCTTAACACTTACTACATGTGTAGTCTTTCGGGAATTGCACCGAAACGCAAACGAGTTGACGCAAACGATTGGTGAATAAACGAAAAACGTCAAAACAATAATTATGTGATAATTATGTGTTAGACTTATGTGTTATGTGATAACATTCTTATAAACATTAACTTAATGTGCTAGAACTAATTATTTAAGCTAGAGAAGTAACATGTGGAAGTTGAGGGACTTGAGTGTAATATATTGTTATTAAATAATATTATTATAAACCCTAACTCTCTTCTTTCTCTCCCTCATACCCGACGGCAGCCTCTAACCCCCCCCCCCCCCTTGCGATCGGCCTTCATACACACACATACTACCATTGTTTGATCTTGTCTTTCACAATTGAAGCATCCTACATCCGTTTCTAGCCATCCTCTACCTTCCTATTGCTTGTATTGGTGTTTTTGAAGGTATAATTGCAAACCCTAGGTCCGATTTTCATATGTATATGTGTTCATATGTTTTATCTTGATTTGATGATGGATTGATTGTGATATGATAACTAGAATTGGTATTATTACATGTTAATTGATGTGTTCTTGATTTTGAATTCAAATAAAACCCTAACCATGTATGTATGGTGTAATTGATATGCAGGGATAGTGATTATAGTGTCTAGAATGTTATATGAATGATTTGTGGTCCATAAATAGTTAATATGTTGAGTTTGGATGCAAACAGTTTCTAGACAGATTGTGTTGTTGATGTTCATTTGACTGTAACGGGGTGTAAATATGAAAATTGGTTGCGATAATTGATACTACAGTAAACTAGGTTGAGTCTAGTTTCTAAAGAATATAAATTTGCAATTTTTGGACGCGAAAAAGTTAACCTTTATGATTTTATAAAAACGTTGTGCAAAGCTAAGTTGTTAGACCTGCTGTTAGGTTGTTTTGTAAATGTTATATCTCATGAACTACGAGACCAATTGGGTTGGTTCCACTTCTGGAAGTTGACTTATTGAGTTAGGAACCTAACTCAAGTGGTCTTGCATTTGTTGGATTTTTCATTTAATGGAAATTTCAAATAAAATTCTGTTGCGCATGAATTTGACTGTTATGAGCTTGCTGTAGTGTTTTGATCATTATGAGAAATCTATGTGGAATAAAGATAAAATAAAATATGTTCTGGAAACCTAACACATGCATGCTTTAGTGATGATTTTTTGTAAATTAATTGAGATGCTATGATTGGTGGAATAGTACAATCTTTCAAGTAGAATTTCTGTCTCGGTGAAACTAGCTGCTGAATTTTGTGAAAATGCATGAAACATGATAATTGCTAGTTAATTGTTATGTTTTGACCAATTTGCCCCTGCGGGGAATACTTGCTAAATAGTTGTCGTGTTTTGACCAAATTGCCCTTGCGGGGAATAATTGCTAGTTAATTGTTATGTGTGACCAAATTGCCCTTACGGGGAGTAATTGCTAGTGATGTACATTATTAATACATGACACGTAAATAATTGCTCACACACGTATCGTATCACAAATGTACTCGTTAAGTCACACACGATTCACAAACAAACACGAAACGTATCTTGTGATTAGGAATTATGTGCCGGGTCTAGAGACTCGATATTAGTTCCGATACTTAGAAAATCTCCTTGTTGTTTTAGAACGCTAGAGAGAGTTTTCTGTGACGCGCATCACTTGGTGATTTATTTTGGGAATTCTTCGCAAACAGTGAGTTCACTTACCCCTTTTAAACTGTTTTCAAACGCTTTTCACTTGGGGAGATAACATACTCTGAAAACGCATTTAAGATTTTGTTAATATAGATTATATATCACTTGTAAAGACTAAGTGGCAAACGCAGTAACTAAAGTCCTTCATTCACATCGAACCGTTTAATATTGGATAATAGCGAGTCATTGTTGAGTAGTACTACTGGGTTTGACAAACCCCACCCAACGCTAAACTCGACTGGAGGTTGAGTGGGTGTAATCTTGGCTAAACACATACCATGGTCGGGATAGACCTGGTGGCAAGGCAAATGATAAACAGTCAGCTTCGGTGTCGAACACTTAGTAATACTTGTTTTATAGGCTAGCTACCTATAGATATATAATTGACATAAAACTATCTGGTAACGCAAAACACTGAACGCAAAACGCAAAACGCTGAACGCAAAACGCTAAACGCAAAACGCTGAACGCAAACGTAACGCTTTATTGATATAAACTTGTGAACTCACCAACCCCGTGTTGACACTTTTAGTATGTTATTCTCAGGTAGCCGAGGCGGGCGCGCGGTATAGGATCATGCATGGTTTTTGAACATTCTGATATGCAAACATGTTTTTAACTATTATTACTTGGGTTTTTAAGTCGTCCTGCGTGACGCAACTTTTGTCTTTTGGTTTTTACGCTTCCGCACTTATTTTCATTTAAACGTTCTTATGGTTTGATTATAACTAATGATTCCGATCTTGTTAGTTCACACCCTCTGACGGTAAAACTCCGTTAGTGGATTTTGAGGGTGTGACATCAAGCCCCCACGCACATTAAGCATTTAAGTTCATGTGATATCAAAAACTTATGGGTCTCACACCTTTGGAGTTAAGATCCACCTACCCCATCTCAAGCATAGTAAAGACAATTAAAAATAATCGAGTTGAAGCAAACTGGTTCAACATATCACCTTAAGATAAGAACCCCTTAATGGTAAGAAGAAAATGCACTTAGATGGAATTTAATGGATGATAGGTCAAGTGAGGTCGTACGAGCATACCCTAAATATTATTGGACTTTTTCCTATATATGCCCTAAGAAAATATTTATTGATTAGAAACTTTCGAGCCCCAATAGTGTATCCTCAAAGTCGCCATCCCCTTGGTAACACGTAAACTCTCAGTCTCGTTTAGTATGTGCACTTTGGCCTCTTTTTCTATTTTTGAGAATGCTTCTTTGACATTTTTTATTACATAACTTTTCTCACCTTTTCTTTTATTTATTTATTTATTATTATTTTTTATTTTTATATTATTGTGCACTTAGGCATCTTTAACCTAAAAATATATAACTAATAGACTAAAGTTTGTATAATATTGGACATTTGCGGGGCGCCACTACTCTTTATTTATTTTCATAAAGCTATTGGGATGATATTTGAAAGTTAAAACGAAGATGAATGAGGCTGATAGTCAAGATACAGAGAAAAAAATGAAGATTACCATACAAGCTGCAAATTGTGATGTCAGGGCCGCAATTTGTGGTCTTGTCTGGTAAGAGAGGCCGCAAGCAGAGGTGCTGACCAGGCAATTTGGGTAAAGGAGGCCGCAAGTTGCGGCCTTATGAGCACAAATTGCGGGCTGGTTCGTAAAAAGAAGCGGATTTTAAGTTTTTGCCTCCATATATAAATATAACCTTAGGGTTACGAAAGGGGGACTTCTCCCAGCCGTTTTGGGGTATTAGGAAGCCATTTTCGGCAAAAGCCAAAAAGCATGAATATATAAATAATCGTTGTGGGGTTTGAAAAGTAAAAGTAGCATGATTGGGAATCAAACTCATCATCTAAGGTTCTTCGCCTCTTTTTATGATTAGTTGTTGGCCTTTTGTCTAAAATTTAAGATAGAGTATACATGAACTGGGTGTAGGATACCGTTCATAAAAATAAACTAAAAGGGAAAATTTTATTAACAATAATCCATAATACAATACAAGTACACGAAAGAAAAATACAATACAGAAACTAGATTATAAAAAGACTAGAAAGAAATAGCAATACGAGCAACAAGGTGACTAAGGCACGTGTAAAACACGTTTTCCTTAAAACAGATTTTCGGGTCACCAGGTGAATCCGTCTGTTTCCTAGGGTACAACAGCCTAAGCAGATTATACTGCCGGGATTAGCCTAGCACCTGAACTATACCTGAAACAAGAGCGTGCAAGATCGAAAAGTCGGGAAATATTTTTGGTTGTGTGTGAGATTGCATGGACAATATTTCTCTCTACCAAAAAAAATGACCTAAGACCTATGGTAGTATATATACATGATCCATGTCCCAACCAAAAGTCTTGAGTTAATACACCATTAACTCTAAGAGTTAAATTGAATTTGAATGCAATACTTATGAGATTTTAATAACTCAATTAACTCTTGCAACCTATTGATTTCCCATTCATATAATTACATTTAGTAATAATAATTATTACAATAATTATATTAAAATAATTATAGTACTAAATTTCCAACAATCCCCCACATGAATGGAGATCGATCCGTACGCTCAAGTGTCAAATATACTTACAGCAGTTGAGTGTTGCAGGAGAAGTAAGTGTTCCCTTTGAACCTTCCTTTGTGAAATATACTTTGTCTCCTAGCGGTTAGTAGACGTGATGTCCTTGAACCAACCCCTTTTGACGTAGACGTTATTACATTTCACACAACACTCTTCCTGGTCTGGCTAATCCCTCATTGTCATGTCCGTTACGGTCATGGAACACTAGCCTGGTTCTGCGAGAGCTTTAGGATTTGCGCGCCCCACAAATCCATTCGAAGCGACCCCACTTCTCTCTCACATAGGTGATTTTTTTCCCAAATCATTAAAAGCCTTATGCTTAACCTCCTTTGATATCACTATTCATTATCGAAATGGACTAGGAAGTATACAACTCCCTTTTATATGTTGAGGTACTCCCCCACAGTGACCTCAGTTTGTACAGTTTGGTTGTCCTATTGAACCTAAATCATGGGATCTCCAATCTTCTAGGATAGGTTTTCCTTTGTAGAAACTTACTCCATGGGCTTTAATACCATTCCTCTCGAAGACTTATATACGACCTCTCTGCTTAAGCCTTTTGTAAGCGGATCCGTAATGTTATCCCTTGACTTCACGTAGTCAAAGTGATAACTCCCATTGAGAGAAGTTGTCATATAGTGTTATGTCTACGGCGTACGTGTCTAGATTTGCTATTATACATTGCAGTCACAATGTATGCAAATAGTCGTAACAGGTTTTGGCCATCCTGGAATATATTCCAAAAATTGGCGTAACCATTCTGCCTCTTCACCAGCTTTGTCTAATGCAATGAACTCAGATTCCATCGTAGATCTAGCTATAAGCGTTTGCTTGGAAGATTTCCAAGACATAGCAGCTCCTCCAAGGGTAAACACATAACCACTTGTGGATTTGGAATCTTTCATGTCGGATATCCAATTAGCATCAGTGTATCCTTTTACAACAACCGGGTCTTGGCAATAATGCAGTCCATAACTCCTTGTTTATCTCAAATATCTTAATAGTCTTGTCATACTCTTCCAATGTTCAAAGCTAGGATTACTAGTATATCTATTTAGCCTGCTTACAGCATATGCTAAGTCCGGTCGGGTACAAGACATAAGATACATAAGACTGCCAATTATCCTTGAATACTCCAACTGAGCAACACCCTCACCTCTATTCTTTGATAAATGTTGGCTAGTATCAATCGGAGTGTCACACCCCGACTAGCACAATGCGGAAGCGTAAAACGGGAATGTAACAGACACCTCTGGTATCAACACATTGTTTATAAAGAAACATTACAAACTAATTTACAATATATTACAACTCATTGTTCTATCGTTATTTTACAGTCTAGGTGATATAAACAAAACTAGTTCGTTAACTATACATTCTTACTACTAACGCCTTTGCTTCTATTCACATAGCATCAACCACACATCTTGGGCAAGAAACAGATCACCAAATCATTCCGAAAGCAGTTTAAAATGGGTCAACTACTAGAGTTGGTGAGTTTCACGAGTTTCAAGAAATCATTAATGAGTATTCACAAGTCAACACTTGTAATCATGAAATAAGTATGTATGTATGTATGTAAATGATATAATTATGCTAAGCTACAGCGAAGCCTTGACTGTATGTGCTGCGTGCATCCATTTCCCACGCTCCATCAACCACTGTGGCCCCTTTCCGCCCACAACATGCCCCGGTAGCTATGTCTAACACTACATAGCCTGTTTGTATAAATATGGTCATGTGCAAACGGCGCTATGTGACACGGCAAACAGGCCGATTCCGTTTGGGTTTGTCAAACCAATAGTACTATTCACAAGCCACCGGCTCGAAGTTAATCACTGTGATCGTGGGGACTTTCGTGTGTTAGCACTTAGATAATTCACATCAATACATGTTTCAGGTATGTATATGTAATCAAACATGCTTTTCACCCCAAAAGTTCGTAAAACAGTTTAAAAGTGGGGTCATGAAACTCACGGTTTAGTAGATAATCAGTACTGTATCAGCTCGTGGTTTGTTCGGTCTGCTATCAGTAGTTCCTATAATCAATATTATAATAATATTAATATTTTAATATTATTATAATCTCAATACTAAACTGGGCTGTATAACTAATCTGGGTGTAGCTGGAACGCCCAGAAAGTGGCAATAGGCTTAGGTTGTGATGTTGTTCAAAGTCATACTTAAAACTGAACTTGGCTCAGATTCCCGTTTTCCCAGCTGGGCCAAGTTGTTTGTTTACGCGTTCAAAAACAGTTATGGGAAAATAAGCTTGGGTAATTGTATTGGTTAACAAAATGATTAAGTTATAAAGAAAGATCACATACTGGGGTCCCGGATTAGCCACGGGGCTCGTTTCCGTTTATTTAGTTTGATTTAAGAAGGAACGCGCACAATCCATCCGGATTGTCCAGGTTTTTCATAGAAAAGTTCGTTTTTACTTAATTAGTCCAAAAATATGATTTTTGATCACTCTTGGTGTTTTGATATTCCCGCATATTCGCTAGTCGCAAACATGCCGGTTTTTATAAAAAATGAATTTGTTTAATATTCAAATTAGCATAATTAATTAACCGTTAATCATTAAATTATGAAAATTTAACCACTTATCAATTAAAATACGTAGATTTTTATAAAAATATTTTTGGAATTTATTTACTTATTTGTTAATTTATAAAAATTCATTTTATCAGCTATATTTCGCCTGAAAATCGTCCGTTGACCCCAAAAAATTTCCAAAATTTCCACAAAAATTCCTGAATGCTCAAATCATGTACCAAATCAACCTGTATCAATTCCAGAATGTAAAAAGTTTGTGCGATATTCTTTTTGCCCCAAATTCGGCTATAAAAATTCACACGAATGCATATACACAAAACACCTTTAGACTTCTCCAAATGATCCCAAAATTCATATGTGATCAAAATACATCAAATCTGAGTTCTCAGAAAATTTTCATAATTTTTGAAGTATTTTAGCTATTTTTCCCAAATAAACATCCCATTTCGGTAATAAATTAGCCAAATATTCTCGGATGGTCGAAAAATTACCAAATTTGAACAGGGACTCATTGACATGGTTCCTGATGTCCCTGAAAAATTTCAAGTCCTAAAAATATGCACATCACAACCTTAACCTAATCAGCCTGTAAGCGAGTGTTTCGGCACTACCTTAGCAGGTTTGGCTCGTTTCCGACTTTTTAATCAAGTTTTCAGGTTCTTTTGCTTCTAAGAAAGCTAGGTACAAGTCCTATATCACAAACAAAGAAATTTTTCATCAACATAACAGCCCTTAACTTAGGGTTTCGGCTAGTGCACAAAAACGAACTTTTGAACCGTAAAAACGCCGTATCAACCCTTTAATCCGTGTTTATGGCCAAAAAAACTATCAAAACAGGTTCCTTACCGTGTTTATGATCAAAACATGTTCATGGACCATTTTTAGGATTTTTACACGGTTAGGAATGATTTTTATTAATCAAGACATGTTTTTATGGTATTAAACGAGTTTAAACAAGACGAAAATCGATTATTTAAGACCTCTTTACCTTGTTTCTTGCTGGAGCAGAACTTGTGTCCAGAGTTTTCAAGAAAATGATGTTAGAAATATCTTGTATCTAGTTTATATGTGAAAGAACTAAAAGGAGGGGCTGCTGTTGCGATCGGGATTCATATGGGCCCACCTTGGGCCCATTTTGGCCCAAGTTTCTGATTTCTCAAGCCCAAATATGAAAAGCCCAGTACAAATTTAGTTCGGGTTCGGTTTTTGGCGCGAAAAACTTATCGGGTGCGTTAAACAGTGCGAAAACGTGTGTTTTTCGGCTAGTTTTGTGTAAAATTATAAAAACATACTATATGTTTGTAAAAATCAAAAACATTTTCACGGATCGCTTAAAACATTTCAAACAAGTGTTTGGTAAGTCTTTTTCTGCTTAACGGATGATACAATGCTTGGTTTGTAACTATCTTTCGCGTTTAAATCTATAGCGGATAGTTAAATGAGCATATTTTCGTTTAACTTGCTTGCTATCAAACTAAGACCATATTTCTAATATTTTAGCATGTATAGATCTTATATCACTTATAGATGGCCCCTCGAGATATCTGGGTCATAACCCGACCCGTTCGGTTAATCGTTCGTTTGTTACGCAAAAGGCGTTTATTCGCTTAATCGGTAAATACGTACTGAGGTGTACCTTGTTTTGGCTCAAATGTCACACGGAGTTTGCGCTATACTTGTGTCTCCCGCATTGGATTTTATCTCCATAATGAGATTGACTTAGCACAAGACCAATTTGGGTTCTAGTGATCTTAACTCCAAGAATCACATCGGCTAAAACCATGTCTTTCATGTCAAATCTCTCCTTCAACATATCTTTAGTAGATTTAATCATCTTATCATCACTACCTAAGATAAGCATATCATCCACATACAGGCATAAAATCACATAACCTCTAGATGTGTCTTTCACATAGACACACTTGTTCGCACTCATTTATTATGAAACCATTTTCCAACATGGCTTGGTCAAACTTTTGGTGCCATTGTTTTGGGGCTTGCTTCAAACCATATAGGGACTTGACGAGTTAGCAAACTTTACCCTCCTGGCCAGGAGTTGAAAAACCCTCAGGTTGTTCCATATATATTTCTTTGTCTAACTCCCCATTTAGAAATGCAGTTTTTACATCCATTTGATGTATTTCCAAATTTCTCAAAGCAGCAATTGCAAGCACCAACTTTATAGAGGTTATTCGAGTCACTGGTGAGTACGTATCAAAATAGTCTAGACCTTCCTTTTGTCTAAACCCTTTGATTACTAACCTTGCCTTGTACTTATCAATGGAACCATCCGTTTTCATCTTCTGTTTGAATATCCAACGATATCCAAGTGGTTTACAACCCGGTGGATGATCCACTAGTTCCCAAGTATGATTCTACAAGATAGAATCAATTTCATTTTTAATGGCTTCTTTCCATTGTGGTCCTTCTAAAGAGTTGACCGCCTCTTGATAGGTTTGGGGCTCACCCTCAACCATGTAAGTAAGAAAATCAGATCCAAAGGATTTATCAGTCCTTTGCCTTTTACTTCTTCTTGGCTCAACCTCCTCAGGCTCAGATTGCTCTTGAGTTTCATCTTTAACAATCTCATTAACAAGTGTTGATGAACTAGCACGCGTTGATGAACTAGCATGTGTAGATGAGCTAGCATGTGCGTTTTCCAAACATGGAAACACATCTTCAAAGAATGATGCATTCCTTGATTCCATTATTGTGTTTTTATGTATATCGGGATTCTTTGACTCATGAACAAGAAACCAATATGCGCTACTATGATGAGCATAGCCTATAAACATCCACGGTTTTGGGTCCTATCTTTTGAGCCTTTGGTGGTGGTATAACCACTTTTGCTAGGCACCCCCACACTTTCAAGTATTTATAAGATGGTTTTCTACATGTCCATAATTCATAAGGTGTTACATCCTTATTCTTGAAAGGTATTTTGTTCAAAAGACAATTAGCCATTAAAACGGCTTCCCCCCATATGTCCAGGTTTAACCCAGAACTTAGTAACAAGGCATTCATCATTTCTTTTAAGGTACGATTCTTACGTTCTGCAATGCCATTAGATTGTGGGGAGTATGGTGGGGTAAGATCATGAACAATCCCACTTTTTGCACATAGATTTGCAAATGGTGCAACATATTCACCACCTCTATCGCTTCTTACAATTTTTATTTTTCTGTTTAGTTGGTTTTCAACTTCATTTTTATACAAGACAAACTTGTTTATGGCTTCATCTTTACTTTTAAGTAGGTATACATAACAATACCTTGTACAATCATCAATAAAAGTGATGAAATACTTATTTCCTTCTCTTGTAGGAACTGATTTTAGATCATATACATCGGTGTGTATCATGTTAAAGGGGCTCGGTTATTCGTTCAACCGATTTAAATGATGATCTTGTTTCTTTGGCTTCAACACATGTTTTACATTTAGTTTTTGAGTTGAAAGTAATAGAAGGTATGTAATTAAGTTTAGTCAAATGACGCATTGAATTATAGTTTACATGACCTAAACGACCATGCCACACATTAAAAGACTCAATCAAGTAAGCAGAAGTGGTAGCCTTTTCATTCATATTATTCTTGGTCTACATTTAACTTGAACATACCATTAAGGGCATAGGCCTTTCCAACAAACACACCATTTTTAGATAACACAAACTTATCACTTTCAAAAACTAAACAAAAGCCAAACTTATTTAGTAACCATCCTGACACAAGACTCTTGCGCAGATCGGGAACATAAAGCACGTTGCTAAGAGTGAGCTCCTTCCCTGAGGTCCACTTCAAAATAACCTCACCTTCACCTTTGATATCTGTTGTAGCTGAGTTCCCCATGTAGAGTTTTTCATCTCCTACAACCTCTTTAAACTTGCTAAAGAGGTTCTTGTCTGGGCATATATGACGAGTAGCTCCGGTGTTGATCCACCATCCTTAGGGTGGTTTGACACTAAGTTTACGTCATCCATCATAGTAGTAAGATCAGTGATCATAGCTACAAGTTTCTCATCTTCATCAACCATGTTTGCCCTCTCTTTTTTGGGTTTGTTGCATCGATCAACACGGTGACCAAATTCTCCACAATTATAACACTTTCCCTTGAAAGCCGAAAACTTTTTCTTCACACCACCCTTTCTAGGCCCAAGATCATACTTACTCTTGCCTTTGCCATACGGTTTGTAGTTCTTGTTGCCTTTGTACCCCCTTGACGATTGACCATGTTCAACCATGTTTGCCTTCGCAGAAACTTCCACTTGAGTTCCCTTTAGTGCCACCCTATTGTCCTCCTCAATTTGAAGACGGACAACTAAGTCCTCAACGGTCATCTCTTTTCACTTGTGTTTAAGATAATTTTTAAAAACTACCCAACTAGGAGGCAATTTTTCAATCATGGCAGCCACCTGAAATGTCTCACTGAAAGTCATTCCTTCAGAAATCATATCGCCAATTAAGATTTGCAAGTCTTGAACTTGACTCATAAGGGTTTTAGAATCAATCATTTTAAAGTCCAAAAATCGGGCCACCACATATTTCTTTGTACCCGCATCTTCAGTTTTGTACTTACATTCCAAAGTTTCCCATAATTCTTTGGCGGTTGGTATTTTGCAATACAAATTGAAAAATTCATCAACAAGGCCATTCAACACGTAGTTGCGGCAAAGATATTCGGAGTACTTCCAAGCATCAATAGCACTCACGGCTTGAATGTCCGCGCCCTCCTCTAGTTGAGGGGGGGACTCCGTCAAAAACCTCACAAGGTTCAAAGTGGTTAAGTAAAACATCATCTTTGGTTGCCAACTTTTGAAGTTCACACCAGAAAATTTTCCTGGTTTTTCAGCGTTGTTAGCAATAGTTTGGGCTGCGTGGGTACCAACCAATGGTCCCATGGTGGAGGAAGTTGATCCAATAGTAGCGGATCCCATAGACACGGTAGTGGAGGATGCAACAGTACTCGCCATTTCTAAAACAAGAGACAAGACGGATTAGGTTTACACAAAACCAATATATATATATATATTATAACAGAAAGAAAAAAAAATAACCTCATAAGAATAATAATAAAAAGGTTGATTGCTTACTGTTTTCCAAAAAAAAAATTTTAAGTGGGAATTACAAAAGTCAAACGTTCATCCGAAGTAATTAATTTTTTTTTAAACAATGAACGGTTGTTTTAAAAATCTGTTTTAAGCTTGTAGGATACCGTTCATAAAAATAAACTAAAAGGGAAAATTTTATTAACAATAATCCATATTACAATACAAGTACACGAAAGAAAAATACAATACAGAAACTAGATTATAAAACGACTAGAAAGAAATAGCAATACGAGCAACAAGGTGACTGAGGCACGTGTAAAACACGCTTTTCTTAAAACAGATTTTCGGGTCACCAGGTGAACCCGTCTGTTTCCCAGGGTACAACAGCCTAAGCAGGTTGTACTGCCGGGATTAGCCTAGCACCTGAACTATACTTGAAAACAAGAGCGCAAAAGATCGAAAAGTCGGGAAATATTTTTGGTTGTGTGTGAGATTGAATGGACAATATTTCTCTCTACCAAAAAAAATGACCTAAGGCCTATAGTAGTATATGATCCACGTCCCAACCAAAAGCCTTGAGTTAATACACCATTAACTCTAAGAGTTAAATTGAATTTGAATGCAATACTTATGAGATTTTAATAATTCAATTAACTCTTGAAACCTATTGATTTCCCATTTATATAATTACATTTAGTAATAATAATTATTACAATAATTATTATACAATAATTATAGTACTAAATTTCCAACGCTGGGATAATCGTCATTATAAGGTGGTTTCGGATGCCTACATGGCACTTGTCCTCACAAAAACACCTTCTTTCTCTTCTTTTCTTTCTTCGATTTCATCCATCTTCCTCACACACACATTCCTTATCTATTCTTTATCAAGAATTTCACAACACTATCTCTCCTTCACAGCACCCCTTTTTCCTCAAAAACAAAATCTTCTATTGTACTGAAAATAGAAATTTGTAGTCTATTTATGAGTATATGAAAAGAAAAATGGGAGATGCCATATTTAACGAGTCGAGAAAAAAATTGAAGTCTTGACTTGGCTAAGAAATTACTATTTTAAATTTGACGTGTGTTGAATAGACTTTCATATGAATATATTTTCACAAGACCCTTCATTATAGGCGGTGTGAGGGACGGTTTGGGCATGGAACACCGCTAAGTGGCTGTATAGGAGGGCAGTAAAGGGGTGGGGCGGAAAAGGGAAGATTGGCAGCTTGGGTGATTGGTGGGGCCATTAACTTCAACATTCATATGATCGTTTACCTTTAAAAACAAAGTTAAATAATTAATCTATTTAACATAACCCAATTCTACTTCAGCACACACTATCTTCTTCTCATCTAACAATCAAGCAATCTTTTCCTCTTCAGAAAAAAAAATCCAGTTCTCAACCTTCCACAACCATGAACCCTACCTTAAACCTGATTCCGAACCAACAAGGTTTTTATCTACCTGTAATGCCACCCACACTCAAACGTCGCAAACGTTTATGATATGTTATATCGACCCGTAATGCTCGATATGTCTTTGCAAATATCAGAACCACAACTAGTTCCTACTACCTCAAAACCAAAACGAAGTCATAAAAAAAACCTCAAGATCAAAAAAAAAAAAAAGAACAAAGAAAAGGTGGAAAGAATACTTTGGAAAACATATGAGGAGATTGCGTTAGCACGTGCGTAGATTGACTCATCCGAAGGCTCGATTGAAGGTATACAAAAAGAATCATATACATGGTGCATGCTTTATTTTTTGGGACTAATATTAGGTTTTTATTGGTATCGAATGTGACGGTAAACCTTCCGTATTTTTTGGGCGATTATACGTTCAAAATTCTATTCTACAACGGGTCGAGGTGAATACCTCAACAATGATTCCGTCTACAACAAATGGGCGTCAATGCAAACAAAAATAACCAATTTCGGCAACATGTACAATCGCATTGCAAACAACGGCAGAAAAGGCGGCATGAGCGATGCTAACATGATGGAGTTTGCTTTAAAACATTATAGAGTTGAGCATAGGGGAGATTTCAATATGTTGGATGCTTTGAGGCAATGCGAGAACTCACCAAAGTGGTGTCCTCCCGACAACTCTTTTGTGACCGTCCAAACGATCAAAAACAACGTCCACTTCGGCTAATCAAACATCGTCTCATGCTACATCAGATGCTCGTTGTCAATTAAACTTAAACGACTATGATCCCAAATTTTTTTTTGATGAACTAGAGGAGTTACATGCACCTGTTCGGAAGAGAAAAAGCCATTGAGGTTGCGAGAGGTAGGGGATCTTTGTCTAGAACGACCCTTGATGAGTTCCGGAGTGAGTTCGTGCTTTAACGACTTGGAGCTTAAACTTTCTAAGATTGCCACAAATAAAAAAGAAACAAAAGAAGAAAAATACAAGGATACATAAAGAAAGAAAAATTATGTATGCGAAATATAAACGATGCACAATGAAAGGAAAAAAAATGCAATTGGAACAGAAGCGAGAGAAGAAACGAGACAAGGATTACAAGTTCCTCGCAAAAGTCTATCACACCTAGATCTGGCCATGCGGGTTTTTTAGAAGAAAAAAAAAGCAAAAGTATTAGCCAAATATGCGAATGAACGAGGACAAGGAGTAGTTTTTTTAGTTAATTTAGTTTGTTTTATGTTTTTTTATCTTAATTTTAATTTAAGTATTGTTATATTATTACTTATTTTATTGTGTTGGCTAAAAAAAGGGACAAAGGTTAAAAACCCCAGGGTTCAAACCACAACGGGACAACCACAACGGGACAACATGGCATAGGAGCTTTAAAGCCCACAGTTCAATGCGACGGTGGCATGCCATTGCGGAGGGCCTCTAAACCCCATCCATAGTGAAGAGTCTAAAGGTGTTAAGAGAAGAGAGAGAAAGAATGAAATTGCATTAAAGAGGGATTGTCGCTTCAAAGTTAGTAGCATCCACAATTATATGCTTTTTATGATGTTTTGAGGAAAGATGATATGATATGGATGAAAGAGTATATAATGTAGAGGTGATGTGCTAAAAGTAGTTATTAACTTATTAACTAAATAACGCTAATCTAGACACTAAGTAATAATTCTAGACTCTTAACTTAACTAAAACTACTAACCGACAAGTGAACCTGTCGACTCTAGTACAGCTAAGTAAGTCCGGATATCGAACCCACGAGACTCTTTTAATTACGTAAACTAGCTAAATTAGACTCAACTACATACACGACTATTTATTTATTATTATTATTGCGGGATTTACTAAAAAAAACTAATAATTAAACTAATATTAAAACTAATCACTAAGACGTTAAACCTAGACTTAATTCAAATGATGACAAGCAACCACCTAGGCTAGAATCCCTAATGTATCAATTATCAAATAGTTGGAAAATGCTAAGTTATGGAACTGGTATCTTAAATTATTCACTTAAAAAAAACCCAAACAGGACCCCTGACCCTTCTCAAGAAGACACCTATGGATTTCTATTAAGTTCTCAAAAACACCAGTTTAATTAGACTCGCTTACGGTCGCTAATTATTTTATGACAAGTACCTCTATAAGAAATCCTACCTTACAGCGTGAAAATCAAAGGTAGTTTAAAGTATTCACTCGACTAGATAAACAAGGCTGAAAAATCAAACCTAGACGGACTCCTTACGAAGAACTAAATCTAGCAATCTTAAACAACCAAGACTTATCATATAATCTATCACCTCTCAGCTATTTAGATTAGCAGTACACTTAGATCTATTTGATTTATTAATATTGTTCTTATGGCTCTATTGCAAATCAACCATAAACTAGTAAAAAACACACAGTAGATGACCTAACATAATCCTATCATATGACAGACAATCACCAAGGAAATTGTGAAACAATAAAACCTGTCAAACAATCCTAAGCACACATATGCATCGAATAAATAACAAGAAACCTCTTACTTAATCAGAAACCATAACAAAAGCAAAGTCCAAACTAAAATCCAACGTCAACAAAAGTCCATCATAACCTAGGCAGTTTAGGGGTTTAGCCAACAACCATACTTTCAAGAACAAAACAAATAAATAAGGTTCAAATAATAAATTCATGACGAAAACAATAAATTCAAACCAAATAATAAGGATTCTTGGATGAGACGGTGTTGAACCCAAATCCTCTCTGCTTGAACCAAAGCTTTCTCTCTTTCCTTTTTTCTTTCTTGCGTGACCCCTTTTGTCGAAACCCTTCCTTTCGTAGGGTTCTTGCGTCTCCCCCTCTTCAATGATTATTAAACATCCCATATATATAAAACCATAAAACTTGAACAGTACTCCAAAAACAAAACTCCTTCTGCCGACATAACCCCTTAAGTCATTCACGGCCCATTACAAGCTAATTTGTGGGCTGATAAATTTATTTCTTCACAAGTCATTGATTAAAATAATCCATCAAAGATATGTGACTTGAATCAATCATGCACCAATATTTAAAACTCTTTCTTCGTTTTGAACTCTTTATAATTGTGTGGCTCTACATAATTCAATTAAATAATAATAAAATAAGTTGACACTTTAGTTTGACAAATAGGTAAAAACCAAATAATTCACATCATAAATTATGTTTGAATAAATTTAGTTTAGTTTTCATTCTTCGGACTTTCATTCAAAATCACAATTTCAATACAAAGTAATTATTTATAAATTTTTTTTTTCTCATAGTTTATTGAAACCTTTAAAATCTAAATATAAGCCAATTACACTAGTTTCCAATAAAAACTAACCCGAAAGTAATTTAAAAGTGTAGGAAACATTTATATAATAGTATGTATATTTTAGACCATATCAGGAGGATATATCTGGAGGATAGAGAGTGGAAAGTAAAGCATCTCCAATGGAGAAAAGACAAATTCACATCACCATACCAACCCACTTTTCTCTCCTATTTTCTCTCATCTCTCCTTTATGTCTGGTTACAACGTCCGTTTGAAATTACATATGGTTCTCCCCCCCCCACCCCCCAAGGAGTCACATAGGATGCAAGCATATGAGGAACCCCTTATTGATGATGTCCTTAGAGTATTCATATTCCTTTCCTATCTTTAAATTCAAAATTATACTAAAAATCACTATATTTTCTCTCTCTCCTTTTTAATTAGATAATATTTTTATATAATTTTATCATTACATTTTGTCGTTCCTCCACTCACAACCACTTTAAAAAAGTATTAAAAAAATTACAGTTGGTGAACAGTAGCTTTTCAAATATACAGAAAAACCACTGCCGTTTTTCTCTCTTTCGCTCAGAACACCCCTAAGACCTAAACAGCTCCCTACATTTTAATTCCTTCCTCACAAAATTTGATGGAGGGAATATGAATGCTCTTAATTCTTGTATAAAAACAACCAAAACAACATTGTAAGTGTGACCAAAAGAGAGGAAAGATGAGAGAGAAATGATATTTTTAGATGTTTGTGAGCAGAGCAAGTGAGAGGAAAACAGTTATTGGTTGGGTAGCTGCCAACTTAACACACAAAACTACTTTGTAAAATTTAGGTTAGGGGGTGTTTGGGATTTCTTATTTTCATCAAATTATAACTTATAAACTTTTTAAAAAGTTAATAAGGCATATAAGGTGTTTGGCAAACCATAAGGCCTTATAGATTTTAACTTATTGAGAAGACAAAATAAATGGGTTTTGAAAAGTTAGGAATATGTAACTTATTAACTTAATTTTTTTTTATTACATCGAAACAGAAGGCAAGCAGGCAACAAGCTGCACCGCTACCCCTTTTTAACTAAATGGGTTTGATTTACCCATTATACCCTTATAACCCTCAAAACCAATTACACTCCTTTTAAAAAAGAGTGTCATTTTTAATCATTTTGGTTTTCCCCAACACTTAAGCTAATCCAAATATTTTTCTAAAAGCTTCCTTTGAAATATTCATACGTTAATAAGTCTTTTTAACAAAAAGTCTTTTTTCACTTAAATAAGCAACCCCAAACACAACCTTAATATGAATGATCTAAGAAGTTTACGAAGATTTAAAAGAATGTATGGAATTTTTATGAAGGGACTTTTTTATTTTTCTTAATATAAAACTAGATTAATATGTTAGAAAACACAAAAACAGTAAATAAAATAAATATAAAGACATAAATTTCATTAATTCAAACTAGATTTAAAAAATAATACTTTTTAATAATAAAAGTATATAAATATTTTATTAAATTTGGCTATGTTCGAATCTAGGATGTTTAGAATTACAAGATGCATGTTTCACAAGATCAAATCAAAGTCTATATGCAAAACTGAATCGTGCAAATCCAAGAAAACATTATCATCAATAACTGGCTTGGCCGGAGAATCCCTTATGTGCACTGTGATTGTCACATCCCGACTTAGGGTTTGGCGTGCGACCCATAGTTGGTACCTGTTTTGTAAATATATCAGAGTTGCGGGTTATTTAGCGGAAGACTTTGGCTATAACAAAATATTAATTTATTTTGAAAGCTTCTCGGATAATAAATATCCAAGTGCTTGATTTACATACCTTGTTTGATCTTGTTTGTAATATTTTAATAATTAAAAACTGAGCCATCTCAATATAACGAGCATCTATTCCATGAGTGACTTTTATTCCTTGCTATCTGTATTATACTTGTTTCCCTGAAATGTGGGGGGGGGGGGGGGAATACGTCAGCGATATGCTGGTGAATTGTTGACTCTAAAACATTTAATAAATCTTTGACTGACAAGATAGTTTTCTTGAACACACTCAGCACAAACGTCTCTTATTTCTGGGACTTGTGACCCTTGCCTTACACATACAATTATGATTCTTTGGGAAGTGATGCTCATTGGAGAACTTTGTTATGACTCCTAGCTTGCGGCCACGTAGCCTTGGTTGATAGGCTAGACAAATATGTTTGGATCCAGACACATGTGAACTCGGTCTGAGTTTCTTTTATTTTCTACCTTGTAATTTAGGGATCACGTAATCCCTTAAATTCAGAGATCACACAATCTCATATAAACATTTGACTGACTTGTTAAGATAAACAACCCGTTTATCTTAATGACTGATTGCAAAAGGTTTAACATATTCACCTGTGATTGCATGCACTGAATGATGTGGTGATCTCGTTTGGAAACCTTTGTGAATGAATGATGTGTAACCTATAATAAAATAGTTTTATATAAATACCCGGATCATCTCTTGATCCAGCTACAGATCTTTAGTCTGGTTTTGATAGCTTTAAACCTTGACTGATCATTTGTTTGAATAAAATATTTAGACTTGTAGTCTTTCGGTTTATTTACCAAACATGTGCTGAGTTTCTTCTTCATGAAGAAACATTTATGATAGGTTTCTTCTTCAAGAAGAGACGTCAATTGACTATAATCCTTGTATGTAAAATCTTACGTTTCTTAATCATGAAGAAACATTAATTTTAACTATATCCGTTGTATATAATGTTTCTTAATCGTGAAGAAACTATATCATCTTGTATGTAAAAGCTTATATTTCTTAATCATGAAGAAAGATTATTTTATCTATAACATTTGTAAACATATTTACGATCAAGATTTGGGCTATACCCGACTATGGTCTAAGCCATATAATAATAAAATAATAACTTAAGCAGAACCCCTACCTTACACGAGTATTCAGATTTTATATGCCTAAGCTTGTACGGGCAGCACTTCTACTTTATATTAAGTACTGAGGCTTAAACCGTTGGAACTTCGGGGCTTGGCATGTACTACGAGAACCAGCACGCAAAACGATTCTAAGTGTGTGAGAATGACGGTGTTTTGGTGTGAAGAGGGTTATGCCATGAACCCTCCTATTTATAGCCATTTTGTTTTCTTAATGTAGATGTCGCGCTCTAATAACAAACAAATATTTTAATAACTTAAATACCTATCCCTAGTATGGGTAAGTAAGGTCATCCTCACAGGGAATCAATGGAAAGTGCAAGTGGAATTCATGATTAACCTAATTAATTAACTATCTAAGCGGATAGACGATGTCAAGTAGTTTTAGAGATTAATCTTAAAGCAAAGCAATTACTTTTAAAGTGAAAACAATAATGAAAAAAGGTATTCACACTAGATTCAGGTAATGCGATATTCAACTAATCGCAGATTCAACTGACTTGATTGCGTGGTAATTACTAGACCTCTTAGTTTGATTGTGATGACAAACAATATCCTAACCGAATTTTTGACACAATTGAACCCAGTCTATCTAATTACCAGTTTATGTTATGAAAACCAATTAGGTTGTAATGACTAGTGATTATTAGTTCAATGGCACAAGAGCTTAACCCTAAATGTTGATGAACACAACCAAACAAGTGATGCAAGATTCGACAATCAATAATATAAACTGTTTAAACAATCAAAGCATAAACCGAACAAGATCAAATCATAAAACTTAATCAAACTCTTAAACGTTAAGCATAAGGAATCTGGTCATAAGTTGTTTTACACAAAACCCTAACCTAGAATGAACACAAGCGTTTAGCCTAGCATTAACATATGATTAACTCGCTTATCTTATGGATGGATGAGAACATGAGATGAATTGCTGAACTGGAAGCTTCGGGATGATGGAAATTCCTCTAAAGGTTCTTCAACAGCTCTTGGAACAAGTCATACCCCGAAAAGAGGCTTAAAAACGTTTATATATAAGTTAGGGTTTATTTTCTTCGTTTAAAGGCGGTTCGCGTAGCGCGAACTGGTAATGGGCCTGTCCTTCGCATCGCGTGAAGGACAAAATAGTCAGGGTCAGATTTGCTTTGGTTCGCGTAGCGCGAACCAACATTTTCTAGGTTTCTTCGCATCGCGCGAAGGACGATAGTGGCAGACAAAAATCTTCTTTTCTTTATTTCTGCATTGGGAAGCGTGCAATTCCAACCCCACACTTCTAAGCCTTCATTTCAAGCTCGTAAATCACCCCAATAAACATC
The DNA here is from genome assembly GCF_021521415.1 of Bidens hawaiensis. Lineage (NCBI taxonomy): Eukaryota > Viridiplantae > Streptophyta > Magnoliopsida > Asterales > Asteraceae > Bidens > Bidens hawaiensis. The sequence goes on from NW_027491234.1 coordinate 1,651,773, forward strand.
CATAGCATCCAATGCCTTGAAACACATAAGCACGCTTGAAGTACCAATGTTCATTTATTTATTTAACTAAATCTAACTAATTAATATAATATTATACATAACTTTTACCCAACCATCAACTCCTTCGCGTAGCGTGAATGAACAGAAATGAAGTCGTTCGTTTCGCTCGAACCGACTTTAAGCACCCGAATTGAAACATTGTTACAGTGATATTGCATTTCTGTCATCTTTTATGATTATATTGTGTAATACAACACACACATGCATCAAGTTCTTATTACTCTCCTTATGAGAACAATATGCCCCATTTTGCTTTTAATGCATTGAAAGCTCGTTTGATGTCTTTTTTTGGCCGACTCTTGCACCTTCGTGAATTTCTTTTCCTTTATCTTTTGTCTTGATTGGATATAGGATCACTTTCACAAACGTAGACCAAACATGGTAGATCTCATCGACAAGATTGTAGCCACTTCGGTATTGTCACTCGTTTACATGAAATGAACATTTATGCGTTGTTCCAAGCAACTCGACAGTACATACTGTAAATTGTTTGACAAAATTGATGTCGTTGTTTAAATCGGGCGAACCAAAGAACTCATGCCAAAACCATATATAAATCATATGAAGCCACCGCGTCGAGCAAGATCGTCGGGCCCTCACATTTATTGACCACGCAAGTTGGTCAAGCACATCCTTCAAACCTAATGTGTACAATTGATGCTACCAAGCATCAATGTAAACGTTTTTCTTCATGTTCCTTGTAAAGAATGTAATGTCGTGGCTAGTTGGTTTACGCAAAACTCATAACCATATACTATAACATTGATATTACATAAATATTCTAGGCATTCACATGAAGTCCTTTCAACCATGCTAAAATACTCATTGAATTTGCTGGGAGTATTAACATTGCAAAATGTTTGACCGTCGATTTGCATTTTTGTAAGGCCCTAAAATTTTCTTTATACCTCCCATATGAGCCATGTTGAAACCATTCTAACCATTTTAAACTCGAACCATGATCATCCTATGCACATTACATGCCTCAATTTATTGCACCATAGACTTGTATTCACAACTCCATGATGCCAAGGAACTACTTTTAACACCACCACTAACATATACTCTAGAATTTAGTAAACATCACTAAAAACACATGCTTATTTTCTAGTAGTAAAGTGCTACGTAACAATTACCAATCATCAACATATTATATATTTTTATCGATAAAACTATATGCAACAAGAAATAAAAGACATACAGCAACTTTAATAATTCATATATGTTATAAATTAATATAAAAATTAAATTTTATCCCATTACACACAACACTCGTGAACTTAATGATTGAAAGCTGAATGTCACGATTATAAATAAATAGTCAAGTATGGAAGGAAGGAAAGAAGAAAAAGACAACCAACCTTAATTAAGAAATAAGAATCACCAACCACTTTCTTAAAGTCCTCGGTATTATTGTCTACGTTATTGCTCCTATTTAATATATTAAAAAACAGCAATACATTGAATCTTTCAAGCAGGCTTTATGCTATATATATTAAATTGAAGTTTGTATCTTAGGCTACACATATATATTTAGATTAGACGCATTTTTGTAACTGGACCGTTTTGACATGTCATGACAATAGTTAGATGTATCGTTATATTTAACAACGTATTAATATTAAAATAAAGGCATTTTAGAAGAAAAAAATATACCAATAGCATACTTAAGTTATAGATAATAAAAATATGGATTTTATGATGTTACTATTTATAAAAATAAAAACAAGATAGTAAATTGTAATAAAAAAAAGCGATAAAACTGTTTTCTTCTTTTTTTACCTTAATTTCTATTCATTTTAATATTGTTACCTTCAAATCTTAACTAGTAAATTTTAACCACTAAAGTAGCATGATTAATGAACCAATAACGTAATTTTAAAACGAGAATATCACTTTTTATTTAATGTGAATCATATAAAGTTTATGGGTAATTTTCTGAAGAACAATCGCGTCATCAAAGTGTTCATCTTTATCTTTATAATTTAATTAAAAAAATATATAGTTCTTTAATTTGTTTACTTTTCAAAAATCTTCCACATTAACTTTTCATCTCTATCTCTATCTCTATCTTAGTCACAAACACAACTTTTATTATTTCTTTTTCCTTTTTAACATACAACAAAAAATAGAGGCGAACTTTTGTTAAATTTTCTTTATTGTGAAGAATTTAACGTAGTAACCATTTAGTTATTATATATATATAACTTATTTTAGATATAGAAAGAACAAATATAAACATAGGAATGTGAATCCTATAAGATAAATGAAGAATATAAAATCTTGCATAATACAAAACCATAAACGTTTCACAAAGAGTCTTAAAAGAAGTCACATATGTTCAAACTTAAAAGTTAAATTAAATCATTGGTCAAAACACTTGACCACACCAAGTCAAGTAAACAGCCGAAGCACTCTACGTGCCTTCGTGTTTCCCATTTCCACCGTGTCTCCAACCCTATAAAAACCTACCCTCACCATTCCAACCCTCACTCATCTCTCTTCTAACTCCAAAGTCCAAACCCTAATTCCATTCCATTTTATTTCAATTTTTTAAACCCGAAATGAAATCAATCGGATCCGTTACCATTCTTCATCCACAAGACTCTCATTCTCAAAACCATCATCCTAACAACAATAATAATAAGTTGCCCACACCCAACAAATTCAACCATTCTCATTCTCAAAACCCTAGTTTCACCGGCACCCGAAGACCCACGAAAGGAATCCGTAAGAAGAATAATAATGGGTTTACGGATTTGGATAAGAGTGAGTTCTTTGCTGGGTCTGTGCTTGTTGACTCGCCTCCACCGAGCTCGGTTCCGATACCGGGTTTCTTTACGAAGAGTTTTGTTTCAGCTGGAAGAGATGATCCGACGACTGAGCTCAGGCGGATCCTTGGGTTGAACTTGTCTTAATATATATTGGATTAACATACATATTATGGTTGTTGTTGGTAAAGTTAGAACAAAATTAGCTTTAACTTAAAGTTAGGCTGCAGTTGTTGATAGCAATAGATTGGAAGAGATTAGGGCAAAGTGAAGTGTTGTTATGTAATTGCCCAAACTGCTATTTTTACTTATGCTTTAAATTTATTAAATTTGGATTTGCCAAGACTTGTAATTTTTACAGGGTTAAGTATATCATGAAAGGATAAATCTGAAATTACTAGTAGCTAAGTTTTAATATTTTTCTACGATTGTGTTTCCAGAGTTCATTTAACAAGAAAAATAAAAGAAACAGATACTTCCAAATTTAATGTTATTTCTTCCTTATCTTTCTCTTCCTTACTTTTCCTATTTTTTTTTTCATTCAAAGAAACTCGCAAACACTTTATTTTATTTCCTTTTTTATCTTTTCAAAAATAAACTCTATAACACGATAACTTTTCTTCCATCTATTTCCTTTTTCTCTTCATCCTTAAGTGAACTCAGAACACAACTGAAATCTTTGATATGTGTGACTTTTGAGCTCACTTATGCGGAGGCAGAAGAGGGGGAGAGTAGGGGCGAAGGATGCGACAAGGAGAGGGAGTGAGAAAAACCGACCATAGACAGGAAAAAAAATGGAGAATAGGAGAAGGGGATAGAAGTCAGACGTGGTAACTCGTTAATGAAGGAGATGCAATGTGGATAATTTTATCTATTTATAGGCTTTCACTAATTACAGGACATTATTTCAACACTATATATGGTACTATTGAGGTACATACCTTTTAAACATTCTTTATATGTAACTATAAAATCTTTTTTTTTTGAGCAACCAGATATAATAATGTTTGAAAGCCACACCCAACTAAAGTTATTTACTGTTTCAATTGCCAATCCACAAGATCGAGTATTTATAGATAGATTGTGTTGACGGAAGACATGATTACTTAGGAAGCGTCACAACATGACAATCGCCTCGGCCTAGCACTTTTTGTCATACTTCAGTTTAAAGACTCGATCGACGAGGCAATTTGATTTGGAGATTTTTGTAGCCAGCAAAATAGCATTTGATATTGATAAAACTAAATATAATAATTATGAAACCTGATTACGAGTAGCTCGCTATTTTCCTTCGTAGTTTGACTTGAAAAGGAATCTTTTTATTACTAAAATTAATATTGCTATTAATATATGATGAAATAATATCCTTGTGCTTGACAATTTTAGTATTAAGATAAAGCCATATGTTGGTTTAAATTTAAAGTTCAATTCTTTTTTTTATATATATAAAAAATAACCAGTTGGATGTGTGTGCTGGCATGTTAAAATATAAAGAATGGTTAGGAAAGGAACGCCAACATGGACCACAGAGATTTTGACAAAAGTCGCGGCCCATTCTAAAACAAGGTCGGCTGTCTTGTTCTTCTTTACCAGCTCCATCGTAAAACATAATAATTATCCATTCTTTTTTATGATTTTTATTTTGTAGTTCTATCGAAAAGAAAAAAAGAGAAAAATTCTCATTCAGGTTAACGAACGTTAAGTGAAAAAGAAACCATCTCCTGTTAATCATGAGGAAACACCAAGGACCAGATATGCAACTTCTAATACTCAGGGCCAATTATTTTATTTTATTTGATTTTATTATTTTCTTTAAACGGCAACTTTTGTTTTTGTGTTTATGCCACTACACTCTTTAATTTGGAGAGTTCCGTTGCCCCAGTTTGACAAAGTATAATTTATACAAGTATTTTATAAGTGCTCATAATTTAAATTGCATGTGTTTATTTATTTGACAATATTCATCTATTGTTATGGATTTTAATCATATTGGGTCGAGTCCATTATTTTGTTAATGGGCCGAACCTGGTAGGTCTAGCCCATATTAAGTGATTGCCTTTTGTATTGGACTTAAGTCAAGCTATTATATTATAAACTAGGTTATTGACCCGTGTACGACACGGGCGGAAATATAGAAATCATCGAGTACACACATGTCATTTAAAACGACAAAATGTTTTTGAATACGTTTTTGAGACGACAACATTATTTATAATTGCAATTCATATTCATACGGAAAGAAAGTATTCAAAATCATAAACATACAAAAAATGAATTTACATAGTAGAATTCAGGGGTGAGCAGAAAACCGAATTAACTGAACCGAAATCAAATTAACCAAAAAACGAACAGAAAAAACATAACCGAAGCATTAACCAACGGCTAATTTTTTGTTTTTGTTTTTTTTTGAAAACCGAATTTTCAGTTACAACAAAAACTTTTTGTTGTTTATATACAACATATATATTATAATGGAGCTCTAGAACAAGGAGGGCGTTGCAAGTATGATGATCAAACCTGAAGGTCTTACAAGCCTATGCATAATAACTTGAGAAAAGATGATAAATAAAAAGGTTCCAAAGTCACGTGTAGAGAATGCAAGAAATAATTATCATATAGTACCAATAATTATTATATAGTACCAACTTTTAGTAGTGACAAATTTTTAAAATTAATACATCTACTACAAATAGTAACAAATGGTAATAAAATTAAACTGCAACTTTTGTTTTTGTGTTTAGGCCACTACACTCTCCAATTTGGAGAGTCCCGTTGCCCCAGTTTGGCAAAGTATAATTTATACAAGTATTTTATAAGTGCTCATAATTTAAATTGCATGTGTTTATTTATTTGACAATATTCATCTATTGTTATGGATTTTAATCATATTGGGTCAAGTCCATTATTTTGTTAATGGGCCGAACTTGGTAGGTCTAGCCCATATTAAGTGATTACTTTTTGTATTAGACTTAAGTCAAGCTATTATATTATAAATAGGCATTCTAAGTTAGTTCCAAAAATAATTATGTTAGTGAGCCGAACCTGGTAGGTCTAGCCCATATTAAGTGATTGCCTTTTGCATTGGACTTAAGTCAAGCTATTAGATTATAAATAGACATTCTAACACTTAGAATTAATAGGTGATCAAATAATCATAGTAGTCAATTAATGAAATATAAAAATAACTAGATTTTATCCCCCGTGTTACGGAGGTTGTTTTACATTATTCGTTTTTAATATTTTTATATATGTATATTTGGATTTTAAATTTATTTATTGTAAGAAAGTTAATAATTAATATACTTGAGGTTTGATGATAAAATTGTTTCACAAATAAATGATATATTATAATCCAGTTTAAAAGCTATCTAGGTTTGGTGATACCCATTACCCGTTTATTTTCTTTATTATAAAATTGTTTCTTAATTATAAATAATATCTTTTTTTAAATAAAATAGGATATTAATTTTTTTGTATATCCCTATTTTATAGGATTTTCATATCAAATATTTTATGAGATTAATTTTTAATATAATGAGATGTTATAACCCATTTAAGAGCTATCTGGATTTGGTGAGACCTTTACCTGTGAATTCGGGTCAAATGCGTGAGAAACCTTCATTTACAAATAAAGCAATCTGATGGATTGAGAGAATGATTGTTTTACATTTTTCGTTTTTTAATATTTATTTTTTGGATTTTAATTTTTTTATTGTAAGAAAGTTAATAATATACTTAGGGTTTGATAATGAAAGGGTTTCATAAATAAATGATATGTTATAACCCGTTTAAAAGCTATCTGGATTTTAGGGTTTGATGATGAAAGGGTTTCATAAATAAATGATATGTTATAACCCGTTTAAAAGCTATCTGGATTTGGGGATCCATGACCCGCTTATGTTTTTTACTATAAAATTGTTTATTAATTATAAATAATATCGTTTTCTTTTTAAATTGGATATTAAATTTTAGTATATTCCTATTTTATAGGATTTTCATATCAAATAATTGGTAAGATTAATTTTTAATTTAATGAGATGTTATAACCCGTTTAAAAGCTATCTGGTTTTGGTAAGACCCATACCCATGAATTTGGGTTAAATCAATTAGAGGTCTCCATTTAAAAATTAAGTAATCTGGTGGCTTCCATAAAAGGGGGTAGCGACCACATCGCTACATGTAGGATTTTAGGGGTTTCGTTTATATAGATTATAGATCTAAGCCCTAATATTTAGGGTTGCTACGATTTCTCTTTGCTTAATAGAAAAGAAAATTCAACTTATATCGTTGCGTATAAGGTGGTCGGGGCACTAAACTCGCTCACCCAAGCTCGCACGAGCAACACTAGTACACTGCCTCCTATAAGAATAAATATATGGATATGTATATTTATATATGGCTATCATTATCATTTATATAATAATAGATCAAATTCTTAAATTATACCTTATTATTATATTAGCTAGGTAATTGTTGATGAACCATATTAACTTTTCTTACTAATCAAGGGTTTCCCCTTGGGTGTATATAAATTTATGGAGAAACTTATTAACATTATAAAAAAAAAACCCCTTAAACCTCACATAAGAATTTCGTGGCCCCTTTTCTCTCCATATTTTCGGTTTCTCAAGAACCATAATCCCCATAACTAATATACATTATAAAGGGGAACTCGACAAATCTGACTATCATGTCGCCTGGAACATTCTCATCAGCCGTGACTACTCTCTCTGCTGTAACAGGTATGTTTTAGTTATAGGTTTATCATAATATTCATGTTTTCCATTACCAACGTGAAGACCTGATCAACATGTGGTATCAGAGCAATGTTGATTAAACTTCTTTTTGTTTTCCCTAAATCTGGATCTAAAATCAGAAGACATGAACTAAAAACTGATAAACCCTAATTCTGCTTTTTATTATCATTAAATTTTTGAACTTATTGAAATCTGGTTGTATATAAACTGTTTAAAAATCTTATAGCCAATTTCACATTAAAAACCTGTTAAAAACTTTATGGTTTTTCGGCGGTGTTCTTCGTGTTCATCATGGGTTTTTCGAAAATATTACATATTTTGGTTAAAATTCGGATTATGATTGTGTTTTTCCTAAAATAATTGAATAAACAAATCTCCAAAGATTTTAAAAATTTTGAATAATTATTAAGAATATAAATTTCAAAATTAAACAAATCTTAGAGATCAAATTAATCTCTAAGAATTTGAATCAAAATACTATTACCTTAATTATTTTGGATTTTAATGCTTACCGAAATCTTGGCCAAACCAAGATCTCCTAACACCAAAATCTAAAAAAACTGAGATTTCATCAAAACTAAAATATCATTAATTTCATCAAAACCAAAATCTCATTAAAACCGAGATCTCATTAAAACCAAAAACCCAATAAAAACCGAAAACTCAAGTGTTAACCAAGAACTCATAATTTTCGAGATCTCATAAAACTGAAAACACGAAAAAAATTTTCAGGGCGGGGCGCGCTGCCCCCTGCAACCCCCAGCGAACTCACTGCGGAGTTTGATCCGCGGTAATAGTTGGTTTGCTATTAATTAATTAATGTTTTGTAAGACACTTTAAATATAAAATATATATTAATTAATTTTATAAACATAGAAAGGCTTAAACTTGAATAAATTGTTGATGTAAACTTCTGCCCAAAGATGATGCATTACATCTAACATATCATTCAAGTCTTAATACAAGCCGTGTTAGTTTAGCCTAACATGATTTAAATGTATCGTTTTTGCCCAAAGGTGATGTGTTACACTTAAATTAAGCAAAACTAACTCGTGCATAATAAAAATGATTGTTTCACTTCTGTCCAAATGTGATGTGTTGCAATTGTTTTGCACATATACTTAAATAAAATTTAATTTTGCCCAAAGGTGATTTATTTTTGTATTTAAGTAGAAATTTTAAAATATAGTCTATTAGTTTGATGTTAATAATAGACATATCACATCTTCAATAAAATATAATAATCATCACGTTAATGATCCTTTATTAATCCAATGATCATAAAATTTAATCTGTTTTGTTTAATTATCCCATGACATTACTTACTATGATTTCCTTCCATAATTTAATATCTCATCCAAAACATCCACTATAATTTTAAAGCATAATATTAGTTTTGCCTCATAAATAGTTTCAATAACATTTAGCACTTCTCAAATTTATTATCTCTCAAGACATGATATGACTATCTTACTGTTCTTTCTAATAATAATTATTCTATTGAAAACTATAACCTAACATATGGAATGAGTCAAACATAATGTCTTTTATGATTATCAATAACATATTTAAATAAAAGCTATCATGAGAGTTATTTTATATTTGGTTTTTCCTAAGACTAATCCTGTCACACCCCAACCTAAGGCGGAAATGCCGGGTGTGACCCGATTGTTCACAGCTCGAATATACTATCATAAATATAAATGACAATATCTAATTAATTATTTTGTTCAAATAACACACACAATAATCAAATACAACAAAACAATTCAAATAAATATATACAATCATTTAAAATCAAGTTTGTTTTCAATATAACCCTAAGGTCTTTCTAAGTGTCCATCCTTCAACTCAGGCAACCTGCATATGCGTAGAAAATGGAGTTTTGTCAACAAACATGTTGAGTGAGATGATCACCAATATTGACACAACAAATAGTTATATAATAAAAAAAATAAAAAATGATAAGTGTTAAATGCGCAAAGCAATCTATGTGGTAATAATCAATCAAACCTTAACAAACCAAAACCAAGTTGTACTCGTGTGCCAATGAATCGTTGCCAAGCGAATCGGGCATTGATTACAATGACTAAATTGTCGGTTTACCTTCGCCAAGCGAATCGGGCTCCGGCTACTAAGACGGTCGTATGATCATACTAATGAGAACCCTCTACAAGGGGATATGTTGGACCTCTCCGAAAGTTATCAAGTAAACAATTAAACATGTAGCAATTAGCAAATAGCATTCAAGTGATATTCACACAATAATTATGTTTGCGATTTTGAGTATATATAGAATAGAAAATATGAGTAAGTACGCATATGTCCCAAAAACGTTAGAAAACAGTGTATAAAAAGGGGAATGATCAAACTCACCTTAGATTAAAGGCAAGTGAGTATAATTAAGAATAAATGAGTCAACGGATAAGCGAGTCGTCCAATACGCGTCAAACAAGATAACTGATCAGAACCTAAAACTTTGTGATATGAAACTATAAATAAAAACGAACTTAATGCCGTTGGAATCAATCCAAACGGATGAGTAGAACTCTAGTTATGTTGAATTAAACGTTTAAGCGAGCTGGTACTGACCAGAATCCAAACTGCGAGTCGAAAGTCGGGTTTTGGTCAGTAGCCTTAAAATTTCGTTTCAAGAATAAAATTCTTCTGGACCGAACATTGAATCCGACCAGAAGTGTGAAAAAACGGATAGTCAAACTTGTTGACTGTTTTGCCCTTTAACGGGTTTTAAACGATTTGACCAGTCAACACCCTTCAATCACCAAAATTGATTGATGGTTATTGACTAGGAATATGTATGAACGATTTTACAGTTTACAACTTACCCGAAAAGTGAAAGGATTGATGAGAAACGGAAGTCAAAGGTCCTAAAGTAAGCAAAGTCAACGACCAAGTCTTGTATCTTTAATGAATACGCAAAAACCGAAGGGTTTGAGGATGACTAGCGGTAGGTGACGGCTGGAGGAGGTGTATTAGGGTTAGATTAAAGTTTACAGCAGATATCTAAGTGTTGTTTATATAGAAAAACATAAACCGAACTAATTATGGCCTTTTTGGCCCGTCCAAGCAAGTATATATGATTTTAAGGAAAGAATCACCGAAAGATTCATAAAGATATGATCTTGGACAAGGGAAAACGAATTAGGAATGATATTTTAGTTATGTTATGATTACTTGGTCCTTACTTCTCTCAAATATACCTAATATAATCGATTTTATACCTTAAACGAGTTTAGAGACGAACTAAGGTTTAAACGATCTGTGCAGGGGGGTTACCCGCGCTGCGCGGCCATCATTGGGAGTTTCAACGCGTGGCGCTCCGGGGAGGTTAAGGTGATTTTCATTTTGTGACACTTTAAGTCCTTATAGTTTGTTTATTTGTCATTTCTTGGATCTTTTAAGGAATAATTAAGGAATAAACAATATAATAAACATGAAGGGTTTAAAATGAACATATGAAACCTAGTTATTTAATTCTTGATAAATAATAATAATCCAAAATATTCCCGGATCAGGTTATACGTAACCAAATACGGTTTGAAAAATCCGAGATGTTACAAATCCATTTTCTATGAAATAATCAAAATAACTCCTAAGATGCATGCACTCCATAAAATTCTAAGTATAAGGTTAAATGACATTACTGAATACACCATAATGTACAATATCATGACATGACCCATAAAATTAAGGTCTCACACATGAAAATAAGTACAATTTTTCAGTACATTAAATACTAAATTTTTCAATAGTACAATTTGATGCCTTAAGAATCAACTATAACACTCAAAAGTACCAAAGGAAAATGAGTGTGTTGATCAGCAACATATGTACAAGAAAAGAAATATTTAGTACTAGAAAGTAGGATGTTATTCAACTAACTACCACTAAAATCTGAAAGAGGATAATTCTAAGATTCATATACAAAATACAAGTATAACTTCTAGCTTTAAGTTCTCTAAGGAAAAGCCTCACTACAAATATATGTCATTATACTAGGTATAAGCAACGAGATTTTCCATAATTTAAAAGAACTGTTGGCTAAAATTAGTAGTCACATATTCATGATATTTAAGTCTGCTAATCCTAATATTCCAATTAACACATGTGAGGTTGAGTCTAGTTCGATACATTTTCCTTACCAAAATCAACAATTAACAAACATGACTGTTATTGACGAATTCAAATGTTAAGGCTATTACACCCATAATAAACTATCTTCTGCTTACGGTTTATGATACCTTACAAAATTCTAGAGATTATTCAGAATTCAGTATCTATACTTAAGCTACATTATGACAGTTGTGAGATTTGCATAGCTAACAAAAGGTCACCCTTATCTTAAACTCTCATATTATTTGTTATCAATATTTGGATAGAACTAGATGATACTATACACTTTCACAACTTTTGTTATCATGCAAAGGTGAACTTAACAAAAGACAAATGAGACCTATAAATGTCATCTGTTGAAACCAAAATTTCATGAGAAATCATGACATGGTTGATGAGGATGATTTTTCATTTAATCTCATTCTAAGTGATTTTAAAATCATGTTTTAGATGCCATAAACATTACTAGGATTAAAGAATAAGTATGGGTCCACCCTAAGTTATATTTCACTGACATTCATGGAACTTATTCCAAATGGAATATTCAGACATAATTTATCATTTAACTACTATTTACTTGTATCTAATCTGACTTCTATGGTCCACGGTCTTAAAGAGATCCATTCATATATACTTAATTTAATATGTTTTCTTTTAAAAATTCCCTAAGTTTCTTATGACATATGAACGTTAAGAAAATCAAATCAAGTCTAACGTATGAATGAAAGGTTCCCGCATCACATACATCATTGAAACTTCTCATGTAGCTTTCCAAGAGATTCGAGGATTAGTGGGAGCATTAAGTGTCTTAATCATAACTTGAAAGATTGCAAAAGATGAGGAGTGAAAACTTGATATTAACTCAGTTACACCTCTTGTACAAGACATTGCTCCATCACAAAACTGTTTCATCATAACTTATCTCCTTAGAATTTATTACTACTCTTACAGAAAGTTTCATTTTTTACTTAAATGTGAGCATATTCAGATTTCTTACTAAACTAATCCTCACCAAGAGAAACTGCAACCATTTATATTATTAACTTGTTTCTCTATTAGAATATGTTGGTCTTTAAATATTGACCCTAAGCATGTCAATTTCCTAAAGGTTTCTAAGGTTAGTGGGAGCAGTAAAAGTCCTTATAATGACTTGTCAGCTGTACAAGAGGCGGGGGTGGGGGGGGGAAGAGAGTCATTAAAGTCCTTATAATGACTTGTCAGCTGTACAAAAGACGTCCTTTATGTTTGACCTGATTTTCATTAGACGTCCTTTAATGAAAGAAACAGCAAAAGGCATACGTCATGTTTCAAATTCCTTTCACGTTACGTCCTTTGGCACTAACCAAGTTAATTTTTTTCATTTAATATAGTCATGTGCAAGGCACACGAGGGTAAATTTTTCTTTCTACTCCTTAAGGGACTATTTGTGTAGATTGCTTAAAGTTTGGGCAAAAAAATAAAAACTAATAAAGATTTAAAATATATATTTCTTTCTCATATTCTCTCTCCTCCCTCTCTCCTCCCATCTCTCTCTCACACTGATTCATCACCACCATCCACCGCCACTCAACTTCCAATGGATATCGAGAAGAAAGAAGAACAACCACTCCGATCCACTCCCACCGCCACCACCACCAGCCACCACACCAAACCCAAACGCCGGCACTGCATAATAATCTGCTCATCAATACTCAAAGTACTACACACCTCGTCACCACCACTCGCCGCCAACACCATAACCACCATCAGAGGCAACGAAACTGAACCATCGGTTCAGATAAAAAATGAGGATGAAGCAAAATTAAAAACCCTAGATCTAGAGGGGTGAATCGGACCATATCAGGCCTGAATCGAAGACAAATTATACCTTTATAAAAACAAATCAAAGTTTATTTGATGAACCAGGCATAAAATATCCAAAATCGAACCTAAAATTGGGGGTTCGACATCATTTTCTTCTTCGGAAACCCCTTTGACGACAAAGGAAATTAGGCAACGGGGTGTTGGCGGCGAGTGGTGGTGACGGGGTGTTGGTGGCGAGTGGTGGTGACGGGTGGCTGGTTACAGGTAGTGGTGGCGACAGGGTGTTTTGGAGGCTGACAATGGTTGAGTGAGACGGAGATTGGGGGTTGATATCTCCGGCGATGACGGAAGTAGGTGGTGGCAACAGTTAAGTAGGTGGTAACGATGGCAGGTGGTTGGTGGTGGTGGTCGGCAAGTGGTTATGGTTGTTTGGTTTTTTATTGTACGGTGGTGGATGTTATAGAGAAAAGAAAGAAGATGGTGAAGATATAGAGAGAGAGAGAGTCTATGTTTTTCTTTTAAGTATTAATTATTAATTATTAAATAATTATATAACATTACAAAAATACCCTCATGTGCCTTGCACATGATCATATTTAACGAGAAAAATTAACTGGGTTAGAGCTAAAGGACTTAACGTGAAAAGGATTTGATACATAAGTATGTTTTCTGCTATTTTTTTTTGCTAAAGGATGTCTACTGAAAAAACGATCAAACGTAAAGGACGTCTTTTGCCATTTTGTCCCGAATTTAACTCCTATTACACCTCTTCTACACCATATTGCCTTGGTTTAAAAAAGCGCGCTCAAGGCGAGGTGAGGCAAGAAGCGACCCAAGGCGAGAACCTCCATGCTTTTGCCTACCTAAGGCGAAGCTTGTGCAAAAAGCGAACGCTTTTAGCGCCTTTGTGCGAAGCGAAAAAGCGAGGAGGCGAAGGCTTTAAGTACAAAAAGCGACCAGTTAGCCCATTTTCAACCTAACTTTATAATTAGCCATTTCTAGACTTTTCACATTTGACAATAAACTTTTGAAATTGGAAACACTTTTAAGTTGTGTTCTTTTGGAACCATTTTCAATTAATTTGGTACTCGATAATTTGTTTTTATGCTACTTTTATATTTTGAACGATTAATGTGGTACTCCAAAAATTGTTCTACACTACTTTTGAAATTTTGGGATATATATATGTTGATGTTTTAGATGTTTAATATATATTATAATGCAGTTTGTATATAATATATGACTTATAAATAATTAAATATTTTTTATAATATGGTCGCTTTGTGTTTAAAAAGCGTTCGCTTTTGTGCTTTTCGCCTCGGCTGAGGATCTCTTCGCTTTTGTTTGCCTCACGTTTTTTTAATCCAAGCATAGTGCACCAACTCTTACACACTTAGAATCCTAAAAATGATAGCAACCTAAACAAGAGCTAATTCATAAAACCGAAACTTCTAATAAACCCAATAATTAACTCAGGAGGTCATAGGTTTTAAAAACCTACTAACTTTGATGATTATATAACCTCCTTAAGTAAAGTTGAAATGAATGATGAAAAGTTTACTGATCCTACATCTTCTAATTAAACCATTAATATCAATCAATATTCTGAATGGAATAAAATTATTATTAAATATCTAAATTAAATTCTATAAGTCAGAATAACGCTTAGGATTTGGTTGAATCACCTAAGAGTGTTCGTAACTAAACTAAATCCTAATACAGACGTTAATACACTAAGAAGCACGATTGATTATTAAAGGTTATATTCAAGAGGGAATAAATCATCAAAGAATCTTCTTATCCATATTACAAAAGATTTCTTTGAGGATCATCATTGTTCAAGTAGCTTATAATATTTAATAGCTACATTACACGAACATTTAAACAACTTTTCGTAGCAACTGACTTGCATATTTACATGTTCATAAAGCAACTTGAAGTTTTAAGCTGAAGATCAAAGAACATTTAGTCTGTAAGTCAATATAATCCATGTATGGGTTAATGCAAACATCAAAATGTGATGAAACCTTTATACAATAATTTTCATCAACAACTAAGTGGATCAAGGTACCTACCTCAAGATGAGTGGGAGCAACTAAAAACAAACTTGTCCTTATATAGATGACATTCATGGCCGGCTCTAGGGTGGTGCAAGTCGGACACCCGGCCTGGGCACGGCTTTTTCGGGGGCACGCTGGAACCACCGAAGAGTTGACATCGTTATGGTAGTTTGACTTTTCAATATATTGTTGGAAAAGTAGTATAACTAATAGAAAAAAAATGAAAAAGACAAGTCGGAAAATTTTTTGGTGACCGTAGAGCAATGTTTTAAAAACCGGTACGTATCGGCCGATTGAACCGGTTATACCGTGAAAAGGATGAGGTATATTATGAAAAGAATAGGGTATATTGTGAAGATGAAGTAATAATGAAAATGATTCTCTCATCAATAAGGTTATAAGCTATAAGCTACTATTCTTTACGTATTAACATAATATTTTAATGAAAAAAGGAAATGAGTAGGATTGTAATAAATTTTAAAATAAAAATTCTATTTGATTTTTATAAAGTATTTTTATCCTTTTAACATGATAGAAAATTAAGAAATTTTTTTATACTATTCATATTCGACTTTACTTTAAATATTGTCTATACTTTTAACAAAATATATAAGTGAATAATTAGTTAACAATATTTTTCTCATCAAAAGATTTTTTCAGTTTTATTAACACGCATATATATTGTTATCATTTCCTAATAGATTTGGAGTTCTAGTAACATAGTAAACAACTTGGCCGACCCTAGGGTAGCGCGAGCCAAACGTTTAGCAGAGGATCGTAATTTTCAGAGGCCAAATTTATTATATATATTTTAAGAAAAAATTATAAAATATGTATGAATCTTAATCATCTTAAATATATTGAGCCCAAACTTTCTTTTATCCATAAAATTAATCGTCATTAAAAAAATTAGGTTATATATTTCGTTATTTCTTATAGGGCATATGGGCTTTTTTATTTCGGTTTGGCTGAGGCATTTAAATTCTTGAAGCCGGACCTGATGACATTCTTTTGACAAGCATATGTTACATAAGTCTAAGTATTGCTTATACATACTTTGATATGATAGATCTCAAGAGATATCCCTTACGTGGTATATCATAACATACTAAGATAGACCCGAAGAGACATTAGTTTTGTTATATAAGTATTAACTTAAAAGAGCCCTTATACATGTAACACACAATACTGCTCTCCTTTAGAGGATAATAGGATCACTGAGATTATTTCCTTATGCTTCATTAAGTAGAAGCCTTATGTAGGTACAAGTCTATACTTGTTCAGATATTACTCGAATTGCAACACACTAGATATATCTAGATTAATGCGAAGCATCTAAAAGAGTATTGAAATATCTTTAAAGGAAACGAGGGACTATAATTTAAAAGAATAAGTGAGAATTCAAACAGGTTGATTATTCTAAACTTCGTCATATTCAAAAATAAGAAAATATAATTTCCGGGATATATTCTTATGTCAGAAGATAATTTATCTCATGGAGGGGTAATAATAAACTGATAACAACAATCTAAATTTTAATGACATAATATGTTGATTAAATCTCAGCGCAATTGTCAATAAATGTTGTTGAAAATTTATCATTGGACTCATAAGTTTATTAACTCCATATAAATTATATATTGAAGACTTGTGATAAAGTTAGCTACCACATTTTCTCAAATAGTAACAATTCGAGAGGTGCTGCATTAAATTTCGATATGAAATAAATTATTCATTTATGAACGAATTGAGAACAATAAATTCTCATATCGAATACATTCATGATATGCTTAAGAATCCTATAACTAAAGTTCTATTACCATAAGTCTTACGAAAGCGCTTATAGTAAAGACGGGATTATTTATGATCATGTATAATAGTATATCGTTATATGAATGACTAATTATAATTGACTAATTATTAATTTTCCTCACCAGTTTTTATTTTGTATGTCTCTTAATATGTTACTGCATGCGTAATGACATATAGACAAATTAGTATACAAATCAAATATTTTGAAGGGCTTACTTGAAAATTTTGATCATAACTACTTAGGTTTTAAATAAGGCTGCAGTATGATTAATGTGGGTCTTGAGCTGATGTTCAATTCAATGACTATATTTCTATACTCCAGTTTGAGTTTAAAGCTAAAATGAGTGTTAAAATCTGCAGACTAATCTAATGCTCATAATGAATGATTATTCAGTCAAGTGGGAGAATGTAAGAATAAATATATGGATATGTATATTTCTATATGGCCATCATTATCATTTATATAATAATAGATCAAATTCTTAAATTATACCTTATTATTATATTAGCTAGGTAATTGTTGATGAATCATATTACCCTTTCTTGCTAATCAAGGGTTTCCCCTTGGGTGTATATAAATATATGAAGAAACTTATTAACAAAAAAAAAAAAAAAAAAAAAAAATCTTAAACCTCACATAAGAATTTCGTGGCTCCTTTTCTCTCCATATTTTCGGTTTCTCAAGAACCATAATCCCCATCACATATAAATCCTAAAGGGGAACTCGACAAAACTGACTATCATGTCATCTGGAGCATTCTCATCAGTCGTGACTACTCTCTCTGCTGTAACAGGTATGTTTTAGTTATAGGTTTATATTCATGTTTTCCATTACTAACGTGAAGAACTGATCAACACCTCCTCCCCCGAGTAGATCACCACGTGAGTTGGATTCCCAAGTTGTGAAACTCAGGCCCGGGTTGAATGAGGTGGCACGTGTTTGTTAGCTGGTGGTGTGGGTAATTGTGGATTAAATTGTTTTAAAAATTAAAATAGTCTAACACAAAACTTTATTAAAAAAGCATGGCCATAAAATTACAAAATTATAACAGCATTAACATGTTGTCTTAAACTAATTCAACAACCAACCGTATTGGTGAAAGCCTATGGACAACTTTTGGACAAGCTAATGTTTTGCTTGAAAATTGTGAAAGGCTGTGGACAAGTTTTGGTTCTAAGATTACTTTTTGATTAGTTGCTTTCATATTGGACACGAATTTTTGACCCCAATACATATAACTACTTAGTCAATGTGGTATTGTTGAATCCAGGCTCCGAATTCAGCCAATAATATTGTGTCATGTAGTGCCTATTGAATGCTAACTGGACACTCGCTGAAGTCACTGCTGAAGCCGCCTGAGCCTGTTATGGTTTAGGAAAACGGTGGCTTCAGCGAATTATCTAATTTATTTAGTTATTTAATTTTTTCTTCTAAATTTGGAAACTAATAACTAATATTACATTAAAATGAAACTATTAACAAATAATACTAGTCTAGTAAAACATCATCAGGACGTTTAACCCACAAATACTCTACCAACTCATGACGAAAGTTTTATGTGGACCTTGCGGTTCTTGAGATATATGAGGTTTTGCAGTTTCTCATCGTCGGTGATCGTCAATTTGGGTCGTGGGACGTCACCTCGGTAGTTTTGACAAATAACCATACCCTGGTCCTCAAGAATCATGTTATGAAGAATTATAGAAGTATAGACGACATCCATCATTTTCTCCCTTGACCACATCCGTAATAGTCTTGAAATCAAATGAAAATTTTTCTAGAACTCTAAGCGCCATTTCAATATCTTTTCGTGCTGATTCTTGCTTCTTCTTAAAGTACTTTCGTTTGTCTTCAACTGGAGATGCAAAAGTTTGAACAAGCGTCAACCATGTGTTGTAAATGCCATCAACCAGGTAGTAGCCATGCTTGAATTGAATCCCGTTTGCATAAAACGATTGAGTTGGCTCAACCTCGTCAAGAATGTTATCTAATATCGGTGACTGTTCGATAACATTTATTTCGTTATTTAACCTGGCAACACCAAAAAACGTATGCCATAACCAAAGATCTTGGGAGGCCACCGCCTCAAGCATAATAGTGGGGCCAGGGTGATCACCCCGGTGGAACTAACCTCACCAGGCCGTAGGACACATATCCCATCCAGCAGGCGTATAGTCGATACCACCAAGCATTCCGGGGAAACCATGTTTTTCACCGTACACTTCTTATATGCGTTGGATATCATATAAAGTTGGTTTGCGCAAATATCTTTGTGAGTAAATTGATATTATCCCTATGTATAAACATTGTAAAGTAACCCTCGAACAATATATAAATGTAACTAAACAAAACATATATGTATACCTTGATAGAAAAAATGAAGTGAGTCTCGCGAAACTTTTTCAGACATTTCTAAGTATTCATCCATTGTGTCTGGAGAAATTCCATACGCTAGTTGACGAATAGCAGCTGTACATTTTTGCATGGTCGTGAAATCAGGTCTACCTCTTGCATCTAATCTTTGTTGAAAAAAAAAAGATACCGATCCGACAAATCATTTGATAAACGCATGAATAGTTGTCTACTCATTCGAAACTGACGCCTAAAATTTGTTCGTCATAAAGGGGTCCGGGACTAAAATAGTGATGTACCAAAGTTTCATTAGCGCTCACTCTATCTTGAAGAGAGGTGGCTGTCTTGTTAGTCTTTGTCGCCCTTGAAACCGTTCAACCATCTAGTTAACGGTTATTCTCCCGGCTTCAAAAATAAGGTCGTCTTCCTCCTAAGAGTCAGACGAAGAAAAGGAATTCCATTGCATTTTTGGTTTATGATTGGGTGTAATGGGGACAAATGAATAGAATGGATGATTTTTTTTTAGGTTTTTTGGTTTGTGAAGGTGCTTGCTATTATGGGTTAATATAGAAAGTATAAAAAAAGTAGCTTCCAACGGTCAAAGACACACAACTCAAAAGAATTCCGTCTTAGCGTTCCCTTTAGCCACCGTGAGTCGACTCGCGGCCGCTTGCTGGCGAGATCGGTCGGTTGGTTTCAGCTACATTTGTTATGGTACCGGAGCTAAAAATAGGAAAAAAATATAAAAATTGAGTGGACCAATGGGGTGGTGTTAGTTGGTAAACTCGAGCGTTGATAAACCCGAGTGTTGTTAGTCCCAGGCGTTGAGTGGACCAATGAGGTGACGTCGGTCGGTAAACTGGGACGTTGGTAAAACCCGAGCGTTGTCGGTCCCTAACGTTGAGGCGGTGAGTCTATGTGAATACGGTCGGTTTCTGTCACGTTCGTTACGATATCATAAATAAAACAAACTAAAAATATAATTCACGTTCAGTTGGTTTCCGTTATGTTCATTACGGTATTGAAACAAAAAAAAAGAAATGAAAAAAAGAAATTGCTATTTACAAATAAGATGCCGGCAAATGACCCAAAGACGACTTAGTGACACCAAACTTGTCATTTATATATACTTTTTTTTGAACGACCAACAAGAATGTATTTATAAAAAACTAGCAAGATGCTAGAAACATCGAAGTACAAAATAGGAACACAAAGAAAGAACAAAGAAGCATCTAACACCCACACCAAGCCCACCCGGAAAACAATTACACCTGGAACCGACACCAATAATCCCAAGTAAGCCCGTGTCTTTTCCCCCTATTCTTTACCAAAAGAAAACCAAACACTTTTATTTCCTCCACCAAACTTGAGAGAAGAATCGGCCTCCCATTATGCACCGAGTCATTTCTCCTTCCACAAACCCCAAGCCGCTATCAAACAAACTGCTTGGAAAATAATCGCTTTATCCTTAGAGAACTTTGAAACCCTATGGAGCTCCAACAAATCACAAAAGCTAAATAAGAAGAAATCGGACGTTTTACAGCATTGCGAAATCACACACCATAAAGATTGTGCAAGGTCGCAAGACACAAGCACATGTTCCGCTGACTCCCCAACCTCCTCGCAAATCGACAAAGTAACGAGCGAACCAGAATATTTCTTTTTGGTAAAACATCAAAAGTGGGGAGCCGACCCAAAACTGCTCGCCACGCCATAAAATTCACCTTCTTTGGCACCAATTTGTTCCAATTAAACACAAAACCAGGAGTCTCAAAACCACTCGAATACAACCTCTCTTTCACACTTCTAACCGAAAACATTCCAGAAGGCACACAACCCCACTCTACTTTATCATCTCCCAAACTAAGAGACATTCCTTGGCAAACTTGTAGATGAGCTCTTAATTCCTCAATTTCTTCCAAACCAAACGGCTCCCTAGACCAATCCCAACGACCAAGTTCAACACCACCAACCTGGGTTGGAGCTTGAACCTTTTTAATTTAACTTAATTTTAATTTTAATTTTAATTTTCTCATTGACTATTTTTCTATATCATATAGAAAGTATAGATATATAGGCTCTGCTGAATATTAGATTGGGTCAATGTTATTATCTCTATTTCGCTTTATCTGGCAATCTGGCATATAACTTTTGCTCAATACCATGGCATGATTTAATTTAAAACTTGAATCTCATTTAAATTTGTGAAAATCTTTTATTACCCTAATGTCTCAATAATTTATCGAGGATTTAAAAATCCAAAACTATCAATACACAATTGAATTTACCAACATCGTACAATAAAGAAATTAAAGTCGTAGAAATAAATAATTTGATCACCCTATCCTCCTAATCACCTCCATACATGTTTCTTTACAAAAAAAACCTAGGCAACGGAACTAAACTAGGAGAAGGTGGATCACCAAAACCATATCCGGCATAATATTCTGTTGACCGATCATCGGTTTTTAATACAACTTCATGGTTCGAATCCAGTAAGATATTAGATTTAGCTGTAATTTTCTTCACGCATTCTTCTAATGTTTCACCGTGTTTCAGTATCTTGACCTGCCCCGTTACAAAGTTGTTACACGCCTTTGGGGGCGGTCGTCTCCTGCTATTATTGCAACGAGATTTCGACGGCTTGCGTAACATGTTGTCAGCACGATTTTTATGACAAGCTTGAGGATGAAGAATAGCAAGCCCACCCATGTATAAACTAATTTCTTGTGTAAGCACGATGATGTGACTAAAACCGAAAGTACAAAACAAATGAGAATATTAGGCTGTAAAAATCTTGGCAATTTATATGTAATAAAGGCGGTGGGTCGGGTGGCCCGTGGGCGGTGGGTTAGAGATATAGTCGGCAAGTTCACGAAGTATCCTAGGAGTTCTTGACGTATACTGCAAGGAATATAAAATAATATTTTGTATTAAAATTTTGGATATTTTTATTTTGGGCTATTTATTGTGGTATCACGTCAATCAAGTGAGCTAGTCATAACAATTTCATGAAATGATGTAACAAAATTTTATTAAACTTATCGGATCAAATACATTAAGGAGAAAACATTGGTTTTGGCCCCTGTAATTTTATAATTATCAATTTTTATTCAATAGTTTATTTTAAGCTTTTATGGTATAATACTTTCATTTAAATATTAATTTTAGTCCAACATGTTAACGACATTCACCAACCGTTAGTTAAAACACATTGAGAGGCATTTTTATAATTTCTCACATACTTTTAATCATATGAATTTTTGTTTTTTCTACTAAATATAAGTTTCATACATTTTGTTATTTTTTTAATATTATGGTTTCTTATATTTGTTTATCTATAAATATCAATACAATTTTTATTTTTAATTTTTTTCGAACTGACGCTTTTATGCAACTGTACATTTATTAATCTATATTCAAATACTTTATGTTTTTTTACTTTTTATAGCTATAATAGTATATAGGCTTCAATAAATAGATTTAATTTTATTTTGAAGTATAGCTTTAGTTCTAAACTTTTATTAGCTACAAATGATTTAGAAAAGTTAACTTTTCTACCTTTTATTTTCTCGATGGTAAAAAGTACATATATTTAATTTATATTATTTTTTTTTTTACTTTTTAATTGACATGGGTGTTTCAAAACCAATTTAGTAATTTCAATTTTTGATTTGTATTTAGCAATGGTAAATATTTAACTTAATTTAATTTAGTTTATGTTAACTGTGATTGGAAAATAGAGTAGAGCGCTTTAGAATAACATTTGGAATTAGCAATGAAATTTAGTTAAGTGTAATTGAAAGATAAACTATCTTCATAAAAACCAAGTGAAATTAAGTTAACTAACCGTTATTAAATATAAACCAAGAAGTCATTCTCATTTTGGTGGGGTGGTAAGGTGATTAAGGTGTGAAATAATATATATATATATATAGGATTTGGTTTATTTCAGAAGTGTTTTTATTACGAGAAATGCGAGAAATGAATCCAACCAATCACATTTTTTCTTTTATTTTAGTATTTATTTAATGACAAGGGTGTTATAGTAAAATAAACATTTTTTCATATTTGGTAAATCATAATCTATGGAGAAGTTACAAGTAATTCTTGTTTTTTTTTATTTTATCATATTCAATATTGTTGTTTATCAATATTGTTTTATTCTCGTAATTGCTTAAGTTTCACTTTGAAAAGCCTACAAAGCAATACTAAACTACCCTTCTTCATTAAAATAATGGTAGATTAATATCTTAAAAATTTTAAGTTTGCCATAACTTTTATAATCCATTGATTACATATAATCAATGGTCCAGATTGATTTCTCGCGCTTCTCGCTGTAACTTGACTTCTCGCATGATCCATATGTTACAAAAATTTAGTCATTCAGAAAAAAGAAATATGAACCAAAAATTAAAATTTATAAACTTGTTTTCAAAACCCTTTGTTAATTGAAAATAAACAATATAAGATAAATATACTTTCTTTTTATTGTTGAAAAATAAGCAAGTGCCACTTTCAAAAAAAATATTTTTAAAAAATAAATAGTGTATAGATATATATATATAAACAAATATAAGAAACCATAATATTAAAAAATAACAAAAAGTATAAAACTTATATTTAGTAGAAAAAACAAAAATTCACATGAAAGTATGGGAAAATACAATAAAGCCCCTTAAAGATGCATTAGTTAGCGGTTGGTGGATCACGTTAATGAGTTAGATTAAAATTGATAGTCACATAAAAGTATTGTACCATAAAGACTAAAATAAACTATTAGACTAAAATTGATAATTTTAAGAAACCATATGAATCAAAACAAAAGTTCTCTCTCATTATCTCTATTTCTATATTGAGCAGCCTCACTAGATTGAAACCAATTCCCCGCCATTACTCAAGTCGCAGCCCGCACGTGTTAAATTTTCACTCTTCAATATCGACAGAGCTTCGTCTAGTTTTATAAACTTTTTCACTCTTCAATTTTATTATTGCTAGTGTTGTCTAATTTTATAAAGCTTTGTGTTGACCAACATTTTTTTTCTTATTGTTTTAGTGTAAATTAATATAGTTTAGTTTATAATATTTATATTAGGATGTTAGTTGTTAACTAGTTGTTAATTCGACCTTAATTTATAAAGAATACACATTTATCATCTAATAAACTTTTTGATGTGTTTTTCCTGTTAGTTGATAGTAAAATCAACTAAATTACGCTTGTGCATGTTTTGAGTTGAAGGATTTGGTCCACTTTTTAAATAATACTATTCGTTTATCAAAAATAAAAACATGATATTCATATTGAAATGGTTAACATGGACATCAGTTACATTAACCTGAAAACAAAAGATAATGGACTAGTTTATGTTATCGTGATAATATTATGTCTTTGATCCTCACACGCTGGTAGAGATACAAATCCAATAGAGTATGTAGACGTTGAATCTATGTGATAATTTTCGTGACTTTATTGTACCAAAGATGGTAAGATTGGCAACATTTGTCCAAATGATTTAAATTATAAGGTTCTCATATTATATAGACCCATGCATAATATATGTATTTGTATAGTATATGTTAATTACGGTTATACCCATGGGAAAACTGTTTCCTTCCTAAAAAAGGTATATTGAAGGTCATCTATTTTGTCCCGACTTTACTTTGATACAAAACATTATTAAAAAAAATGGAATGGATGGTTACAGCCATGTGAATGTTAACATGAACATGTTCTCCCACACGTGAAGGTATGGTGAGAGACAATATCGTCATACGTACTAACCTTAGTTTCAACTTGTTACTTGACGGATGTGTTATTACCATCATCCCCGTTATATTTAGATTGGTCGTTGTGAAGATGTTTTTACCGGCGTTATGTTATATCAGTCACGTTGCATAAGTTTGATTTTAAAACTAGGGTACTTTCTATACAATTTTTGTGGGAATTAAACATAAGATGGTTTCAGACTATGAGATGTTATTTAAAAAGCAATAAGTGATGTATCATTTAATAAAATTGTTGGTTTTGAAACACTAATGATGGCTCATAGGTAAAAAAAGTTACAAATAAAAGTATAAAACTGCTTAGTTTATCGATAATAAATGGTAACTTAGTAAATTTCACTATCAAAATATGAGGATTACCGGTGACTTTTCATTTGCGAACGAGATTAGTAAGTGACAAATCCCACTAAGAATAACAATGTTTCTCGGTGATTACCGAAGAATAAATAATGGATGTAACATAACCTAGAAAGTTGAGATTATGATTTTTTTTTATCAACGAATTGCTGACAGATCACCGATGTGAGTAAATCCAAACTAGTTGTTGTCTGTGGGAGCTATTTTCCGATAGACTATCCTTGGTAATCAGTAGGTGATACCAGAAAAGTTTCAGATCAGATTATTTGGCTTTTCATTTGTTTGCTTCTGAGACCATTTGTGAAAGGTTATTCTGTCACCATTCCATCAGTAATAAATTATGTGTATAAAAAGAATTATAAATTTTGTCCTTTAAACATATTCGATTTATGGATCAGGTCCTTTAAAAAGTTTATTTGCGAGCAGTGTCCTTTATAAGACAAAATACATTCACATTTTGTCTTTTATACTAACTTTCATCCAAAAACTCAGTTAAATCCAAACATGTGCTAGGCATGGGGTATAATAGTAATTTTCATATAAATAAAATATCTTTTAATTTTGTAATCTAAATAAATTAAAATATTTTTTAATTTTTAATATTGTGTAGGTCCAAGCCATCTTCTTCTTCTTCTTCTTCTTCTTCTTCCTCTTCTTCCTCATAAACCTTAAACATCATCTAATCTCCATCATCACCACCACCACCCTCCTCCAATTACGGCCACTACCAGGATCTTTCTTCTATGTCACTGCCAACCACCCTCTGAACATCACAGCCGCCTAGAATCCGTCTAACTACCATCCAATTCCACATGTAACACTTACCCCCTAAACCGGATCTGAACCAGAAAAGAACCAGCGGCTCTTTCTTGCTTCTACTTCTTGTTTTTCTGGCGGCTTCTAGTCATGGTGGTATGAGTTGCTGCTTTTCTGGTTGGTCTTGCAGGTCTCGATATTCAGACTTGGAAGGAAGAGATCCGTGGTTGTTGGTTCACGATAGGGATTCCAAGTTAGGGTTAGGGTTTCGGCAGGAAGATGGTGAAAAGTTGATGCGTGGGAGGCGATGGGGGGTGGTTGGCCGAAAATTAATTGATGGTGAGGAGGTGGTGGATTATGGGTCCTCCGAATTAGTTATGAGCTCCTCCACACTGGAGATGTGGTGAGTGACGGTGGTGGCTGAAGAAGAAAGGGGGTTGTTTGGTGGCGGTGGTGGTTTCTGACAATGATGTGGGTTTTTAAATTACGATGGTCATGGTGGAGGGAAGGAGAGAGAGCTCGAGAACTTAGAAGTTTGTTTACCATAATTTATTTAGTTTCTTTTTCTAACAATATATTTAATTTGTTTTTTAATTATAAATACTTAAATAGTATGCGTAAAAAGACTTAAATGCCCTCACATGACAAGACTTAACGGGATTTTTTGGATGCAAGTTATTCAAAAGGACAAAAATCAAACAAACATACCATGTAAAGGACACTGTCTGCAAATAAACTTTTTAAAGGACCTAATCCATAAATCGCATATATTTAAAGGACGAAATTTGTAATTATGTCTATATAAAAAGGTAACTTATTAAAAGTATTGTCAACCACTTTCAACCCTAAAAGAGAGAACAAAAAATGTCGTCTCCCGAAACTTTTAACCCACTTTGTTTATCTTGTTGGTAACTATTACATTAGAACTTATGGTCTCGAAATTAAGTGTGCTGGACATGGGTGCAGTGGCGGATCCAGAATTTTTTTAAGGGGGTGCATTGTTTTTTAGATGCTTCAATTTCATAAAATCGGGCCGGTTAGACGGTTCGGGTTGGTTCGATTAGAGTAAAGTTTATCACATAATAAAATACGATATAATAGAAGGCGGACTTGAACATTTAAATTAGGAGCCGAAAACATTAAAACATAGCATTATTCAAAGTAAACGAGCTATATTTATACTTCTAGAAAAAAAAATAGGGGTCGGGACCCTCCTCATCTCTTAAATGTTCAAGTGATGAAGTAAGGTCTTAAATCTTAGAAACACAAATAAGTAAAATTAAAACAATCAATAAAAAACCTTGTGAAATAAAATAGGTTTCTTAATTTTAAATAAACGTATAATCACTATATAAAAAAAAAAATTAACCATAGACTAGAAATAAAATAACATATATAAAATTTAAACTAATAAACGACCTAATGATTGTAATCAAACTAGAAAACAAAACTTCATAAAGTATTAATATTAAGTTATTAAATAAATAACTATCTATAAAAAGTTAAAAACAAATAAATTTTATCATGAAAATGAGATAAAAGTTAAGAAAAGAAAAGCATTACGCTGGACCTAGTATACCCACTTCTAAGTAACATAATAGAAAATCAAAATGAATCATCACTAACAAGAATTGAACTCGAGACCTCAATGTTAGCAACCAATAACTTAGCCACTCCACCACCTTTTTACTTTGTTTAGAGGGTGCACTTCAAATTTATAAGAGGGTGCACTCCAGAATTTATATATAGCATTACATTACAATTTCGAAACTAGGGGGTTCCCGTGCACCCCCAACCTTCAAGGTAGATCCGCCCCTACATAGGTGCACACTTATGGTCGCAAAAATTGCAAGTAAAATATAGGTAAAGAAAATAAACCATTTATGTCATGCTTTCACGTGATGTGTTGTTGAAGGATTACCCATGGAACACATCTTCATCGGTGGTTAGCAAAAGTCTATGCATTGTTAAAATCTCTTTTGTAATAACGTTTATAATATTAGCAAGGGAAATCTTCATATAATGGTAACGAAGAATGATGCCTCCACAGATCAAATTGATGTCGGGTAAAGTTAAGCTACAACGGGAGACAAAAATGAGAAATGTGCGAATGATTTGTGCCATTAAAAAACCCCTAAAAAATTCAAGAAAAATAATAAAAAAAATCATAACAAAAAATATAAATTAAAAACTAAAAAAAAAAACTAAAATGTTTTCCACGTCATTCTCACTAAAAAATTAAGAGAAAAAGACACAGTTATGAAAATAAACAAAAAGAACAATGGTAAATAAAAAAAGACACAATAGATCGCAAAATATAATATAATGCCGTGCAAAATATAACACAATATTGAGTAATATGACACAATATCATAAAAAAAAGATACAATGTCAATGAGAAAAGACACAATCAACGACGAAAATAACAAAAAGACACAATGATCTTTTTTCTCAACATTGTGTCATTATTCTTTTTTTTAGAATGAGAAAGACGGGATGAACCATTTTTTACTTTATTTATTTTATTTTAAGTTTTGAGTTATGATTTTTTTTATCTTTTTTTAAGAGTTTTTTGTAGCCACAAATCCTTCTCATATTTCTTATTTTTATACTCCTTTTTAAAATAACTTGACCCATTGATGTCTACTATCTATCTTAAATATATATATAAACGAAACATTCCTAAATTCTCTCAAACCACTAGATTATTTTATTTGTAAATGAAGGTTTCTCATGCATTTTTTACCCAAGTTCACAGGTATGGGTCTCACCAAACCATATAGCCTTTAAACGGGTTATAACATCTCATTATATTAAAAATTAATCTTATCAAATATTTGATATGAAAATCCTATAAACTAGGGATATACTAAAATTTAATATCCGATTTTTTTTTAAAAAAAAATATATTATTTATAATTAATAAACAATTTTATAGTAAAAAAAAAAAGCAGTCATGGTTTCACCAAACCGAGATAGCTTATAAACCGGGTTACAACATCTTATATATTTGTGAAACCCTTTCATCATCAAATCCTAAGTATATTATTAACTTCCTTACAATAACTAAAATTAAAATCCTAAAAACTATATAAATATTAGAAACTAATAATGTAAAACAACCCCGTAATACAGTGGATAAAACCTAGTGTGTGCGTATGATTATCAACAATGGGTCAAGTTATTATACAAAAGGGAACAAAAATAAAAAGGATGAGGAGGATTTGTGGTCACAAAAAAATTAATATAAAAAAGACTTAATTGTATTTATGATAGCTATGATGAAACCCAAAACTCAGCTTTCAACCCCGTGGTGGACATTCCAAATATAAGGCCCCTATGGTGGTCATTTTTTTTTTCCAATTAGGACCCCACCGTGAACCCAAAGTTAGTTTTTCTGTGAATAAACTATTATACCCTTGCAATTTGCAACACTGTGGTTTTAAACTATATCCAGTTTAGACCCTTGTTACATTAAGCTATTATTAAAAATAATAACAAAACCATGCACCATGGGTTTTTAAGCCGGGTCTAGCGAGACCAAATACAACACACGTAACCAACTGGACTAGATTGGGTATTAATAAAAGTTTGACTCCGTTTATTCAAATATAAAATTGATTTTGTTTACCTAATTGTTATTATATATCCTTTGTTTCAAAACCCTCTCACCTCAGTTGAAGGTTGACAGCATTTGAACCGGGTGATCGGACATGGTGGTGATATTGAACTTTAGCGGGTTGGTAAGTATCCCAACAGTGATCAGAATCGGTACCACAGCCTTCTTGGTCGACGGAAGGGAAGTAGACATCAGTGGTGATCGGTAGTGTGAAGACGGTGAGGGTGGTGGCTTGCGGACGGATTCCCAATTCATTAGATAAAAAAGATGACCAAGATTTTGTGATTTGCTGTCAAACTTATTCCAAGAGAGCTCGGATCGAATCGGTATTGCTATCCGAGCTCTCTTATTGAATTGCTCATTGAATGAGCATTCTCAATATTATGCCTTGAGGAGGACTCGAACCTCCACGCTCTTTAGCACGAGATTTTGAGTCTCGCGTGTGTACCATTTCACCACTAAGGCATTGTGAAAGTGAATCGTATTCCATGAATATGATATCTATCTAGTTGATGTATGGAATAGTGGAGTGTTGGAGTCTTTCTATTGATCGGTCATGTCATATAGGCCCGAATTGGATAACCAATTGCTTCGATTTGAATTATCCGGAGAATGTTTTATATAGATATCCAATATATCATAAAGATGGATAATTAAACCTATTTCTCAATTTAATAGAAGCCTAAAGAGGTGAATAGGCTCCCAAATAACGAGAGATATGTAAAAAGTAGGTCCGATTACGCCTATTCCTAATCATAAATGGAATGTAACGACGTAGGGATCCATATGTAGACATAGTATCTATTTAGATACGCTCAAATGACCCCTTCTCACAATAAGAATGTATATAACCCTATTCCGGTCTTGTTCGGTCATTTAGGTACGGTGGTGGTTTGTTGTGGAGATGGTTGATGTGGGTGGTTGTGGTGTACGTCGGGGATGGCCAATAGGTGGCTTGAGACGTGGTGATTTTGAATGAATGGAGAAGAGGACCGCGATATATTTTATGTTTATATCTTTTATGCTACTTTGAGTGAATGGAGAATTAGGGTTAAGGTTTCAAAGGTTGAAGATTGAAGAAGAAGATGCGAGTTGCAAATTTGGGTGCATCGGGTCTATCCTGCGAAACGGGTCTAACCACAGGGGTCAAAACTGAAATTAAGTCTTATTATTATAATTATTTTTATTATTAGGTGTGAAAAGACGACTTTACCCCTGAATTTAACAGTCAACCAAATGTTTGATGGGACGTAAAAACCAAATTGCAAAAAAAAAGACCACCATAGGGGCCGTATCAGCAAAATGGCCACTACGAGGTTGAAAGCTGTTTTTTTAGGTTTCACCAAAGGGACCATAACTGCAATAAAAAAGGTAAAAAAACAAGAATGTTTTTCCCGTCTTCCTCATTCTAAAAAAAAAGACCCAATGTTGAAGAAAAATATAATTATGTCTTTTTGTTTATCATTGTGTTTTTTATTTATTTTCTTCATTGATTGTGTCTTTTTTTCTTGATATCGTGTTATATTACTCAACATTATGTTATATTTTTCTCGGGTATTGTCTTATATTTTACGATCTATTGTGTCTTTTTTTTATTTATCATTGTGTTTTTTTGTTTATTTTCGTTATTATGTCTTTTTTTCTTGACATTGTGTCATTTTAGGGTTATTTTTTAACTCGAAAAGGCGGGAAAAACATTTTAGTTTTTTAATATTTTCGTTTTTTATTTATATTTTGAGTTATGAATTTTTTTTTATTTTTTTAAGGGTCTTCTTTTTGCATGACCACAAATCTTTCTTACACTTTTCATTTTTGTCTCTCTTGGTATTTTAACTTTTCTCTATCAACAATTATATAGATAAACTCTATTAAAGATATACGTAACTTGAAAATTATCTTATAATCTTGTTGGTTGTTGGAGTTATGAAACATTTACACTCTGTTCTAGAGTCTCATTTAAAGAGGGAAAGGAAAAGAGTGGGTAAGAAATTAGATAAAAAAGATGTTCCTTAGTTTTTTTTAGGTGAGAAAGGAAAAGAATGGAAAAGAAACTAAGAGGATATTGATTCTATTCCTTTTCCTTACAAATTGAAAAAAATAAGAGAGAAAGGAAAGGGTTAAGATTTGATCAGACTCAAATTACCATGCTGCCCTAGCCTTATCGTCATCATATCATACGCTTCCCTCCTTTCTGTACGTTAACCAAACCTAACTAGCTGCTCATCATCACAATACTCCGACAAGGCGACACCCCAAGCTTACCCACAGGCCACAATTGCTTCTTAACGCTTGTTTCAACCCTTCTTTTACTAGGTGACATTATTTCCTTTTTTTTTGGTAGTTATTGGTTAATGATTTTGAAAACAATCTCTCATGGTTAAGTCTATTATGTATATGTGAAATCTGTTTGATTATATCTGGTGTTATGCGGCTTTTTATATAATACGTGCAAAGTGTATGATCATAAGCGTATCTTGAAATTGCAGTTGCATTTATACCAGTGCTGTAAAACTCGATAGGCGGCTCCTAGGCGGCCGACCCTCTTGTAGGGAGTACTCGGGGAGTACTCGGCTTGTATTCGGGCATGATAAATATGACATTACATAATTATTGAATATTATATATATGTTAAGGAAAGCATAATTCACATCAAAATAAGCATATTTTAAATGAAAAAAATATATTTCAAAAAGTTCATGTGTTTGTTGTTATTTTTAATTTTTTACTAAAAAAAAAATTGGTGGCCGAGTTGACTTTGTAGGCCGAGTGATCCCAAGTACTCCGACTTTTGACCGAGTTGGACCTTAGCGAGTAATGGTGGAGGAGTTGGAAAAAGGTGGCAATGTTGATGTCCGAGGACCTTGGAATCGCCGATTCTAAGGCCTTGGAATCTGACTTTTACAACACTGATTTATACATGCTTGATGCTTGAATAAATATGTTTTTTGTTTCTTAAATTGATTATTACATTTATACATGCTTGATGCTTGAATAAATATGTTTTTTGTTTCTTAAATTGATTACTACATAAAACATTTTTAAAAATTAGAAGACAAATAAATTGTATCTCATTTGCAAACACATCTATCAATGATATAATATTGACATCTTATTTCACGATTGGCTTTTGCTTTTATTTTTCCTGTTTTTTTTGGGGGAGGAGGGGCGGGGTCTCTCGCTCGATCACCACCGTAGGCCCGAAACTTTTTTTAAATTACACACACACATATATATATAGGGGAAAGTTAATGTCCAGAATTAACGTACTAATTGTGATAATCAAGTAGATTAATTATGTAATTACTCTATAATGCAGTTACATAATTACTCTACTTGTACATATAATTACTATACTTGATTCTCACAGTTAGCACGTTAATTTCATTTGTATTTGATTCAAACCCTATATATATATATATGGAGATGATCAAGACAAAACTCACCTTTAGAGAGAAAACTAAAAAACTCTTAAAGAATTATTTTTAATTAAAAATAAAAAAATATTTTCAAAATTCTGTTTTAGCCATTATTCTTATATTTTCTTATATTTCACTCGAAAAAAATAAAAAAATAAAAAAAACCCGCTGTGATGCACATACGTATTACTGTGCGATACCGTTGTATTCACATGTGTATTACTATGTATTTTTGAGTTTAATAGTGTTTTATTGCTTATATTCAATATTTGTGTATTTTATATGTGTAGTAGTGTTGTATTATATAGAAAAAAAATAATAATAAAATAAAAGTCGATGTGGTGCACATGTGCGTTAATGTTGTATTACATATACGTACTAATGTGTATTCGATGTGTGTATTAGTCTTATATTGCATATATACAATAGTGTGTATCAAATATGTGCAATAGTGTTGTATTCTATGCAATACAAACACTTTTGCATATATGCAGTGCACACTATTACACATGTGCACTATACCGACAAGATTACCGACAAGTTTCTTTTTTTTTAACCAATAACATATAAGAATAATAGAAAAAAAAAACTTCAAAAAATTTTTTTAAAAAAAGTTAAAAATAGTTTTTTAAGAGTTTTTAAGTTTTCTCTTTAAGAGGAGTTTTCACTAGATCTCATCCCTATATATATATATATATATATATATACTGAAAAAGATGTGTTCTTAATGTTTAAACCGAATTCATTTAAGCCTCTTTCTTATTAAAAAAATAGCGCAACCCAAATCATAACACAATAAGCGCATTTAAAAATTTAATTGTCTAAATCAAATAAAAAAAATCCTTTTTTACTTAAGATTCAATTTTTTTCTTGCATTCGGCTCAAAATTTTTTAATTGTTCTCGGGGACTGTGTGTCTATTCATTTATCATATTGTTTTGCTATTAGGCTAGTTTTACAAGACGTTTCAGCATGAGTTCGCTAGAACAAGCTCTAGTATATCTCCTCTATAATACAATAATAATGAATGAATGATGTAACATTTTCTCTTCTTTATGCTTTTCTTTGATCTTTATCTCCTCTTTAATTAATGCTTGAATGATGTTAGAATCAACAGAGATATTTAGTTGTTAAGCATGTATATTACTTGGAGCAAAATGGACGAAGATAAGGTTTACATAAGTTTGATGCTTGAATTATGTTAGAATCAAGGGAGACATCTATTTTTAGTCCAAACACAAACACAAGTTTTGGTGCAATTTGACCAATTCATGGTCGATGTCCCGATCGATCCCATCAACTTTGGACGACCATGCACATTTTCGTGAGTTTAATTTGTGATATGGACATTATGAGATGTCTGTGTAACGTTGTGTGTGTTTTCATCTTTGCCTACCTCAAAGCGTTTTTGGTAATAAAACGAGTGTAGAAGTTACAAACCATATTTAGGCATTTAGCCATCAACAATTATCAATTTTGTGGTGATAACTGAAGCAAAATCAAAACTTTATTAAATTTCACAATTTTGCTAAATCGAATTAAGTGTAAAATCGTTTAAAAAGAAGCAAAAATAAGTTACCATTGTCAAACGCACATGAAATTCCATATATGATTGGATTTGATATGATTTGATTTATTTGCATGTGGAAGATCCCACATTTGACTCTTACCCTTTTCATATTTCTTAGTGATTTGATGTTCATTCGTAAATTTACTTAACTTTGTATCAGTCATAAAAACAAAATCAGTATATGGGAGACAATTATCAATTCAAGATAATTGAATTTTCTTTTAAAGTTAATTATAGTGATGGAAAATTTTACCGAAACGAAGTGACAAATCAACTGTTATTTAAACTTAAAACGATTACAATAAAGTGATAGGTAAAAAGGGTAACAAGCTGCGCCGCGACCCCCTTTTGAATAGCAAAACCAATCATACTAAAAACGAAACTTTGGAACTTAGGAGCCGAAAAAGTATCAAGTATGACACATTGAACCCTGCTCAGAAAATTCACAGCGTCCAGGGTCAGAAACCCAAATGTATCAAAAGCAAAATGGAAAAACACATGTTGATTCTCTAAACATGCTTTTTCGTGTTTGACAACCTTGCCCGATTCAGCTTTCAACGTAGCCTAACCCATAAAAAAACCCACGGTCCCTGAGCCTAACAAGAGGAGACACTCCTGTAAGGTCCACACAAGCATGTTTCCCCCTTGTCCACCCAAAAACAAGAATTTCAGCTAGCCTTAACGTGGACCTCCCTTCAAGCGGATCTGTAAGATAGTTAACAGGGACCTCATTTTTAGAAGAAATCCTGGCCCGTTTAAGAACATCGCACAGAACATCCCTAACCAAATCATGTCTGTATTTAAAGTCAGGTAATTCTTTGCAATGCACCGCATGGTCTCCAAAGGAATCCAAACATACCTTGTGGCAAACTAGGCAAGGCTCATCAGTTGGAAACATAAGGATCATTAGCCGGTACTTAAGGATAGCCCGATACTCCTCCCCTGACATGTGTTGGCCCAATCCTTTAATGGGATGGTCGTTAGAAAATCTTGAGCCCAAGGAGCCCAAAGGCATTCAGGCACCACTTTTTGATGAGGGGATAGATCAAACTTCGCTTCTACACGAAGTTAGCATGAAATTTGAGAATTTAAGTCTTGTTAATCCAAGTGTAGTGGTCGACAATAATGGGTGACAAATGGCGACAAGGGGCGAGAACACCCCCCCCCCCCCCGGAACGATAAGAGGGGCGACAAGGGAGGGGGGTGCATGTATTTGTTGCTTGAGAACTTTGGAAAATATTATTATTTGACCGTTGGAAAACGACCATATTTAAAAAAAATAATTCATAAAAAAAAATATAAATATCTAATAAATTCAACCGTTTTCACCATTTCATATATCAACTCAGCCTTCAAAAACCAATATCAATCTAACTTTCTTTACCAAAATAAATTCAACAAATACTTCTGACATGGTGGAACAATTTATTAAGAATAAGAAGAAGATGGATCAGATTATTCAAGAGACGACAAAGCAGGAATGTGAGATCATGAGTGCATTTCGGGTCGTAGCAAATAAGATAGCTTCTGGTTCAACTAGTTCTCGGCCACGTAGTAGGCGATCGTATATCATTTGAGACCGTATGGATGCGAACGATCATTTGATAAAAGACTACTTCAACGTCACGCTCAGATACGAAGACGCTAAGTTTGAACGTCGTTTTCGTGTGTCTAGACGTTTATTTATGCACATCGCGGAAGATTTGGAGCGGGAGTGTCCGCACTTTCAACAAAAATGCGATGTAAGAGGATATTTAGGATTCACTGCCATCCAAAAGTGTACTTCGGCGCTACGCATCCTCACATACGGAAACACGACCGAAATCAACGACGAGTATTTAAAGATGGAGGAGAAAACAACACGAGACACGTTAGAGAATTTTTGCATCGGTAAAATTTAATTTGTTTTAAATTAATTATTTTTTAACCTATTTGTTTTAATTAATTATTTTAAATTGTTTAAATTAATTATTTTTAACTTACTTGTTTTTAATTTAAATTGTTTTAATCATTTATTTATATAGGAATAATACAATTATACGGTCCTCGTTATCTGAGGATTCCACTTCAAACGACCTAAGTTGCATATACGATGTACACGAAAGTAAATATTCTTTTCCCGATATGATCGGGAGTATAGATTGCAAGCATCGGGAGTGGTGCAACTGTCCAACCGCATGGCGTGGTCAATACACTCGTGGTGACCATGGAGTACCAATGGTTAGTCTTCAAGCCATTTGTCTACAGGAACTTTGGGTTTGGTCGGCCTACTTTGCTCTGTCGGGTCCAACAACGACATAAACGTTCTCAACTCGTCGCCTATGCTAGAGTATTGCATCAGCTGTAGCATACAGACCTTACCGTTTTATGCCAACAGTACCTACTATCGTCACAGATACTATATGGGAGATGGGATATATCCGGAGTACTCGATCATCGTCAAAACGTTTCAAGATCCAATCAAAGAAAAATAAGAGAATATTTTAAGAAGAAGTAAGAGTCCGCACAAAAGGATATTGAGAGGTGTTTCGGGGTTCTAAAAACACGTTGGCATTATGTGAAAACAAACCTCTGTCGTGTATGGTCGATGGAAAAAATGAGCAATTACATGTATACAGTGTATCATATTGCATAATATGATTTTAGAAGACAAGGGCAAAGCAATATGCCAACACCTAGGGTGCGTTCCTAAACAATTTCTTGAACCTGCTGATGAACATCGAACACGAAACAATTACGAGCTCACATCAAGTGAGATACATAACCAACTTAACGCGGATTTGGTTTAACATGTTTGGGATATTCGTCTCATTGAAGACGAAGACGATGACGAAGACGATCAACAATAAGGGAAAGCAAAAATGAGTCTTAATTTAATAAATTTTTATTTATTTAATTTAATGAGCTTTTATTTGTTTAATTTAATTATAAAAAGAAAAAAAAAAGATGACGTGACAATGTGGTGGGACTACAAAACAATTACACCATAAAATAAAAATTAATCATTTAACAACTAGGCTTCACATGCCAGATTTCCTCCCCCCCCCCCCCCCCAAAGTTGCAGCCCTCACTACGCATAGCCTTAGTGTTAAGAGTAATTTTCCTTCACACTTTGTTCTAGTTATTAATTTTTTGTTGAAATACAAAATGTTCTTTTACTTTTCGACACCTAAACCCAGGACTTTTAATTGTTTGAAAGACTTTGTCTCTGTCACTGATTCGGGTCAGAATTGAGGCTCATTAGTTGTGTTGTCGGTTTTGCATTTATGTTGTAATCGAACATTTGTATTTGTCAGCTTCCCGCTAACTCTGTTTATTTATAATGTACTTTTTACCATTTTAAAACAAATTAATATTCTTATAAATATCCACTTAAAATGCTTCCTTATGAAGACTTTGAAACGCATGAGTCGAACCTTTTATTTATGTGTTCTTTGATAAGATAACACACATTTACTCACGAGACAATCAATTCCGAACTAGGCAACAAGACATTCTCATACATTCATTAATTACTAGTTGATGGTCCGCACTTCGCTACAAGTTGTAAGAGTTAAAGTTAACCTAGCCTCTAACCCGAATTGCCTTAAATGTGCATTTTTTGATGTACATTATTATCTTTAGGAAATTTTATGCATATAATAATTTATTATAATTAAATGTGCATTATTTGATATACTTAATGTAGTTAGTTAATTATATATGCATTAATAGATAATGTATAGTAGTTATTAAGTGTTATAAAAGACATAGTTACCTCTTTAAAAGTTTTTATCATTTAGAATGAATGCATCAACCATTCTACCTACCATCTGTATTAAAATTTATTAAACTCTTAAAATGTGACAAGTCTTTAGCATCCCTCTTCCAAATCTTTTATAATATTGTATGAACGATAAAAATATTTGAACTATGTACTGAAACTATGATGATTAAAAATCTGAAGGTGATTTGAATAATTGTAAAAAGAAAAGGTTGGTGAGACAAAAGTATATAAAAAAATGTCATAAAATTCAAACAACTAATGATGAAAAACTCACAAGCATGCTATTATCATTTTGAAACAATAAAGTAAAACAAAATAATGAAAGACTCTTAACCAATTTATCTTTGCGGGGAACAAAATCAATTCCCCAAACAGGGGAAACTGATAATTAGAGAAAATTGAAACAATAAAGTAAAACAAAATAATGAAAGACTCTTAACCAATTTATCTTTGTGGGGAACAAAATCAATTCCCCAAACAGGGGAAACATCATAGCCTAAAAATGAGATAATTAGAGAAAAAAACCAAAATAAGCATATTAATAGTTATCATAGGTATTTGTTAGGGTACGGATTTTCAGTATCCTCAGCAAACATTATTCAAAGTTGATTTGGGATGCGGTATCCTCAGAGGTAACCGGTATCCTAATTACATTATATATATAACATGATTTTTGCTTCTTTCTATGTTTACCACGTCAAAGATTGTTATTGTGATCTCCCAAAGACTCGCACTTTCAGTTAATAAAGCGTGACAAGAAAGGAAACGTGCTGATTGAAGAGCTAACGGCTAATTGGAATAATTCCGTAGTTTCCTTAAATATAGGAATTCTAGTTAGTTTTATTTTTGTATAAATAGAGCTCAAAACGGATCATAAAACACACACTCTAGCACTTAAGAACTTACTAGTACTCGCACTCTTTGTAATCACGATTAAGTTTAAGCTCCACAATTGTAATCACCTTTGTTATTAATAAATCGGTGGTGATAGTTTTCACCGCCCGGGGTTTTTTGCTTGTTATCCTAAGGATAACGGGTTTTTTCCTCGCAACAAATCCTTGTGTTCAAGTATTTTTACGTTCATTTCATATAAGCACCTGGTCCCGATTACTAATGTGGTTACGAAATTACCATTGTCAATTTTTAACCAAAACAATTTGGCGCCCACCGTGGGGCTAACGGTGCTTTAATCCATTAAATCCGTTTATTTCATTCACCTTCATTCTCTTTACAATGACCTCACAACCAAAAACCAGTTCAATCTTTGCTCCGGTGGTCACTACTGCTTCAAGTGTCAACCCAGGACCTCCACCACCGCCGAAGAAAAATACTCAGCCAAGAGGAGAACTTCCACCATTCGCGGGGTCCTCTACACGGGTTGACCCGGTTTTATCTAACAACGATATTTTTGCTTTGATGAAACAGGTTAAAACGCACATGGAGCAGCAAGAGAAGCCCAAGTCAAGGCTATTCAAGGAGATTGAAGGAATCAAAAAGAAGCCAGGGCATGAGGCCACTCCAATCATGCCCAGGGTCTTTGATTTTGATTCTCCAGGATCTTCTATCCTTCAGAATCCCGGATCCTTGGGGACACAATCACCAAGGATTCCGTCACAGCAGCAATCAGGATACTAGGGATCTTTTCCTTCGGTATCCTCGGAGTTACCCAGACCAACGAGGCTAGGTTCCATCAACATGCGGCCTCGCCCAACCGTGCCTGCAGGCATATTCTCATCAGGATCCCCTATGATATCCTCGGAAGTGCATGTTGGAGATGACATCCCTATTCAGGCACCGCCTTATCTTGGGGATACCATCAATGGAGGAATTAACCACCCAAGCTCAGGATACCAGAGACCTAACCAAAATCCTGGTAACAGTTTACTTAATTCTAATTTATACGCTAACCATAGATCTATGCAGGACAAAGGGATATCCCCGATATAGCCAGGGAATTACAGAAGATGAAACATATGATTTCTAGTATCCCCGGAATAATCCGTCCCATAGCTGAAGTTCCAACGGGCAGTCACAACTTTCCAGGTTCACTTGGCCCATATGCGACGTGGAGATCCCCAGGAAATTCCATACGCCCAACATGAAACTTTATGACGGCACTACGGATCCTGAGGAGCATGTAGCTCAATACAGAGAAAGGATGGAGGTCAACTCTATCCCCGCAGAAATCAAAGAAGCCTGTCTATGTAAAGGGTTTGGTTCAACACTAACAGGGCCGACCTTCAAATGGTTATTAAGTATTCCTTCCAATACGATCACTTCCTTTGCTCATTTAATTAACTTGTTTAATAATCAATTCTCTTGTAGTAGATCTTTTGAGAAAATGACAGGTGATTTATATAGAATTGTTCAGCATAACCATGAATCCCTAAGGGATTACATAATTAGATTTAGCAGGGAAGCTTTGGAAATCCCCAACCTTGATATGACAGCTGCTGTTGAAGCCTTCAAGATGGGACTTAGGAAGGATTCTCCTTTCTACGACGACCTCATCATGACTCCATGCAGGAATCTTGATGAAGTCAGAAACAGGGCGTTGAGATACATTCGGATGGAAGATGATAAGAAGGCTCATGGAGGTTTGGTTATCCCAAAGTACGAGTCTACCAACAGAAAATCAGACTCTCCTCAAAAGTTCTTTAGTCCAAAGCCTTATTCCAAGCAGGATAATCCCAAGATCAACGCTGTGGAAGAAACGAAGACGACGAAGAATATCCTAAAATATCCGGAAATCGCTTTAACCTTGATATTGGTGGTGTAATTTGTGCCATGCAGGATTTAGGTGACAAGGCCATATGGCCTAAGAAGAATGAGAAGCCCGGATCAAACAAAGACAAGTCAAGATGGTGTGCATTCCATGAAGACTTTGGCCATCGGACAAACGATTGTATAGCACTTCGGAAAGAGATAGGATACCTTCTCAGTAAAGGACACCTGAAAGAACTATTTGGAAGAAATAAGAACAAGAGTCAGGATTCTGTCAAGATACCTGAAAAGGCACCTTCTCCACCACCCGGAGCTAAGGTGGTATCCTTTATCTCTAGAGGATCTGACATCTGTGGGACCTCGTATTCAGCAGCCAAGAAACGTTCTAGAGAGACGAAGATGGACAACGGAGAAAGACCTCTCCGTACTTCCACATTGACAACTCAAAGAATCATATCCTTCGATGAGGAAGATAGATGTGACCTTGTGGATCCCAACCACGACGGTTTGGTAATCACTTTATGTATAGCTAACTGTTTTGTGCGCAGGATACTCGTTGATGGAGGAAGCTCTGTAAACATTATCCAAATGGATGCATTGAAGAAAATGGATATCCCAGAAACAGAGATTATCCCGAAATCCT
The DNA here is from genome assembly GCF_021521415.1 of Bidens hawaiensis. Classification (NCBI taxonomy): domain Eukaryota; kingdom Viridiplantae; phylum Streptophyta; class Magnoliopsida; order Asterales; family Asteraceae; genus Bidens; species Bidens hawaiensis. The sequence continues at coordinate 1,694,157 of NW_027491234.1, forward strand.
CAGTTCCTGTTGGTTTCAGTGGCAAAACCAAGAACACCTTGGGAGAAATAAAACTTCCAATATATATTGAGGGAACTAACTCCCTACAAAAGTTTTGCGTTATTGACTCTTTATCTTGTTGTAATGTGATTTTAGGCAGGCCCTGGATCCACAGCATGTAGGCAGTACCCTCGACCTACCATCAGTGTGTGAAACTCCCAAGTCCCCGGGGAGTCATCAAAATTGAAAGTGATCAGCAAGATGCCAAGGAATGTTATGCTTCATCAATGAAGTGGACTACAAAGCCTACTCAAGTATAGCAATTACAGCAACAACCAGGGAAGGTCCTGCAAGCAAGAGAGCAGGATGTAAAGGAAGTATCTTTGGATCCTCAGGATACTGAAGTTAAAATATTGTTAGGATCAAGTATTCCTGAGGATATTGAGATGGAATTGATATCCTTTCTAAAGAAAAGAGCTTCTACCTTCGCCTGGAAACATGAAGATATGACAGGTATATCTAAATCTATAATCACTCATAAACTTGGTATAGACAAATCTTTCAGGCCAGTACATCAAAAGTGACGGAAGTTTGCTCCTGAGAGAAACGCTATCATACAAGAAGAGATGCAGAAGCTGCTCAAAACCAAGATGATAAGAGAAGTCCAATATCCTAGATGGTTGGCCAATCTAGTTGTTGTCTAAAAGAAAAATTGAAAATGGAGAGTGTGTGTAGACTTTATAGACCTGAATAAGGCCTGTCCAAAAGACCCATTCCCACTCCCGCACATTGACTCAATGGTGGATGCAACTGCTGGCCACGAGCTGCTAACATTCATGGACGCATCCTCAGGATTTCAACAGATTCAAATGGAGCCTTCAGATCAAGAAGACACGGCCTTCATGACTCCCACAGGTATATACTGTTATACTGCAATGCCTTTTGGACTTAAAAATGCAGGTGCAACCTACTAAGGGCTCGTCAACATGATGTTCAAAGACCAACTGGGGGACACGATGGAAGTCTACATAGATGACATGGTGGTAAATTCGAAGAAGGCTGAGGATCATCTCAAAGACTTGGCAACAACATTTGATATCCTGGATGAATACAACATGAAATTGAATCCAGCCAAGTGTCACTTTGGGGTCAAAGCAGGAAAATTCCTGGGATACATGGTCACCAAAAGAGGAATAGAAGCAAGCCCAGAGCAGATCAAGGCTATCCTGGATATCAAATCACCAAGAAATGTCAAAGATGTCCAAAGATTGACCAGAAGAATAGCTGCTCTCAACAGATTCATCTCAAGATCTTCAGAGAAGTGTAAAGACTTCTATGGTATCCTGAGGAAGAATCAAAAGTTCGAATAGGGAGAAAAACAAGAAAGGGCATTGGTATCCCTGAAGGAATACTTATCCTCAGCACCACTTCTAATGAAGCCAGTTGATGGTTAGCCTCTATCCCTGTACTTAGCCATTTCAGGGAGTGCAATCAGTGCCGTCTTGGTCAAGGATCATGAAGGTTAACAACATCCAATATTTTATGTAAGTAAAAGTCTGCTAGATGCTGAATCCAGGTATTCTTATATTGAAAAGATAATTTTAGCACTTATAATGGCTTCAACTAAACTAAGACACTACTTTGAAACTCATGCTATACATGTAAAAACTAACTATCCAATTAAAGCAGTTTTGAGAAAACCAGAAATGTCAGGTAGGATGGCAAAATGGGTTGTGAAACTTAGTGTATACAATATCTTGTATGAGCCAAGAACAACCATCAAATCTCAGGCACTTGCCGACTTTGTGGCTGATTTTAGCCAGGATATACTTGAGGAAGTAGAGAAAGAGGTTCAACAATTGGGCATCAAGGAAAGTTGGACTTTGCATAACGATGGTGCATCCAACATAAGAGGAACAGGTCTAGGTATCCTGCTAAAATCGCCACAGGGGGACATAATACCTCTATCCATATCTTGTGAATTTCAGGCTACTAATAATGAGGCTGAGTATGAGGCCTTGATAGCTAGTTTGCAATTAGCTAAGGATATGAAGGTCAGGTATCTTCAAGTCTACGTTGATTCTTTGTTACTAGCTAACCATTTCAATGGCTCTTATGCAGCGAATGCAGAAAACTTAGCGAAATATTTAGAAATAGTTAAGCAATTAGCTATGCATTTTGAGACAATTGACATAGTGCAGGTACCAAGAGAAGAGAACACTGAAGCAGATGCCTTAGCAAACTTGGCATCAGCTCTCAAGATACCAGGAGATGTCAAGATACATATCGTGCATATCTTGACTCCAGCAACAAAGGAAAACCTCGAAATCTTAGAAACTTCAAATGTTAAGGATAATCCAACATCTTGGACCAATCCTATAATATGGTATCTTCAGGATAACGAGATCCTAGAAGGAGAAAACCCCATGGCATTCCGAATGAAGGTAACCCAGTATATTATCTAAAATAATGTATTATATAGAAAATCACTTGCAGGTCCATACTTGAGATGCTTGAAATATCAAGAAGCACAAGAAGTTCTCAAAGACATACATGAAGGCGATTGTGGAAACCACACTGGGGGCAGAGCCTTAGCATCCAAGATACTAAGGACATGCTACTTCTGGCCAACAATGAAGAGAGATGCATTGGATTTCTCCAAGAAGTGTGATGCTTGCCAAAGACACAGCAACATATTACATCAACCAGCTGAACCATTATATCCTATCATCTCCCCATGGCCATTTATGAAATGGGGAATGGATATTGTGGGAAAGCTGCCCAAGGCTCCTGGTGGAAAAGTCTTTATGCTGGCCATGACAGATTACTTCTCCAAGTGGATCGAAGAAGAGGCATTTGTTCAAGTCAAAGAAAAGGATATGATCTCGTTAATCAAACGCAACATCTTAACAAGATTTGGTATCCCAGCAGAGATTGTTTGTGACAACGGATCACAGTTCATCGGAAGAAGAACAACCAACTTTTGTGAAAGTTAGGGAATCAAGCTGGTGACTTCAACTCCAGTACATCCTTAGGCTAACGGTCAAGCACAATCCAGTAACAAGATCATCATCAACAATCTGAAGAAGAAATTGGGATCCAAGAAAGGAAAATGGGCAGAAGAACTACCATTTGTTCTGACAGAACCACTTCGAAAAATGCAACGGGACAAACACCTTTTCTCCTTGGTGTTTGGGGCCGAAGCTGTTATCCCTACAGAGATGGTGATCCCCACAGCAAGAACCAGTATCCAGGATACTGAGTCCAACAAACAAAATCTTACCGAAAAGCTGGATACCATCGATGAACTCAGGGATCTCGCCATAATCAGAATGGCAGCATACCAACAAAGAATAGCCAAGTCCTACAACAAGAATATCAGGATTCGAAGGTTCCAGATAGGAGATATGATATTAAGAAAGGCATTCCAGAATACCACAAACCCAGCAGATGGAAAGCTAGCTCCAAAGTGGGAAGGTCCTTACCTGATTGATTTAGAAGCAAGAAAAGGGGCCTACAGGTTAATCACTATGGAAGGTGTTCCTATACCAAGAGCTTAGAATGCTATCCACCTCAAAGCATATTTTTGTTAGTATACTTGACCGGTATACTGGTATTCTCAAGATGAAGGTATGTTTTCTTATCTATTCTTATGTTTTTAACTCTATTATCCCTAAATCAAGTTTATTGACTTAAGCATCGGAGGGGTGTTAGCTAGGCTAACACCCACCCCTCATCAAGAGCTTAGTGTTTTGCAGTTATCCTAAGGATACGTTTTCTCGACAACAGTCAGAGGCTGATCACCTCCCACACGAATATGATATCCCTGATATCCCACAAGGTTTATAGGTCTTCACCTTTCCAACGAACGCCAGGGGCGCACGAAAATGATATCCCGGATATCTCAAAAGGTTTAAAGGTCTTCACCTTTTTAACGACGCCTAAAGCGCACTATGATTCGGGTATAGTTCGAGGCAGGCTGACCAGACCAGGTGACAATCCGTCTGTTGTTGGCTATATACCGGATCCTTATGATAAGTGGCAGACGTGTCACACAAATGTTTTATAACATTTTCATGTTTTCTAAGGTTTATAACATGTGACATTCGTCAATTTCGGGTCTTGTTTGTATTCGTTTTTGTATTTGTTTATTATGTAAACCGACCCGATTTGTAAACCGAAGCTTATGTTATAATCAAAATGATGGATTTATGTTACAATATTGTTTCACACTTGTTGGGTCTTGAAAACATCCTACCTTTATTTTTATTTATTTATTTATTTATTTATTTTATTATTATTTTTTTGTTGTTTTGTGTTTTTGTCCTGATCCATTTTGTATGAAAAGTCTTGTGTCTCACACCCATATTTGACCACCAACATTACCCTATATATACACCACCTTTCCTCTTCATTTTCCCTTGCTATAACTCCAAAAAAAAAACTCTCTCAAACATCAAAGATTCAAGGTTATCTTCTTAAGTGTTCTTGAAGGTTTTTAGTCTTTCATCTTAATTAGTTTATGTAGCCTTATTAATACTTGTTTATGGTTGTGCAACATATATATAATATACACCCCTTGTTTACCTTTGGTAGTTACTTCTCCGATTCCGGTCGGTGAGGTTTCGGACCTCATAAGGCAAGGCTTCATGGAGGACTTCGTGTCCTTGATATATATACATCTATATAATTTGTTCATACATATTAATCTTGCTTATTTGAATTTGTTGGTCATGTTTACAAGTTCCATAGTTATGGGTTTTTAAGAGTCTATGCTTCGGTTTAACCGTAAATATCTCTAAACCGTAAACCGAACTTTGTTACTAGTTTTGTTAAATAATTGTTTAAACATACTTATTGTTAGATCTAAGTTTCTAAAATCATTTTTACAAATTCTATGGTTATGGGTTTGTAGAATCTTACCTCGGTCTTAACCCGAAACACAATCCGAACCGAAAACCGAACTTTTGTTTAAAGACTTTATTGTTAACTTTTGGTTGTAAAACTTAAATTTTTTTTTATTAGTACATTATTATACAAGTTCTTTAGTGTTTGGACATGTGGAAACCAAACCGATTCTTACTCGCTTAAGACACACAAGTGTGTTTTTTTTAGCCATCAAGACTTGTATATTTCTTTAAAAATAGTTACAAATTGATTTTTAAATATTTTCTTAAGTACTTGGAAATGTTGGATCCAACTTGATCTCATAACAAAGTTTGGACCGACAAAACCGAACACTCGCTTAACGTGTGTTATTAGTTCTAAAACAATGGAACTACATACTTGGTTAATTCTTATTAAATTTTATTGAGTTATCTCATAACATTCAATATTTTGGAAAGTAGACTTTGGGTTTGACCAATTATCAAGACCCGAACCGACAACCCGAACACTCGATAAAAAAAACCGTTTTAGTATCTCATTCCAAAGGGATTTGCATTCTTGCATTTTACCCACCTTATTACTTAACATAGATTGAGTAAATATTAAGGTTAGATACTTTAACTCGGTTTCGGGCAAACTTACATTTTTAAAGGGTTATTATTATAAATTCTTAAATAGTTACATTTTAAACCTTGAACTTTAATTATTTACATTTATTTTGTTTAAAGACCTTCAAGACAACATTTCTAAATTCAAGACTTCTTTTCTTTTTAGGCATTGTACGTTAATCTCGTCGTTCCGACAAATCTCCAAATTATCATCTTTCAAGTTTACTACTTGAAGGTGAGTACTTCATACCCCATTTTCCATCTTTTATTTTGAAGGTTTCATACTTATTCAACAAAATGATTTATATTTGAATCTTAAACCACAAACGTAGTTTTATACTTTACCTAAATAATTGCTCGATTTGGTGCTCTATGCTTATATGCCTATGTGTTTATCGCTTTTGGTTGGTGGAACTATAAAATCCTAGACTATTTGGTATCCCTTATAGCAAGGTGTCGTTAACGTAATGCAATTAACGATAACTATAAAATCCTAGACTATTTGGCATCCCCTTATAGCTAGGTGTCGCTAATGTGTTTAGCGATATCTATTTATCCAAATTACCACTTTTATTTATCGTTTGGTATGCAAGTTTTGTGGCTATCTTTATTATATACTAATATGATTAAACTTTGAATTGCTCACCAACCTTTGTGTTGACAAACTTTATTTTATGAAATGTTGCAGGTTTGTGTTGATGCATGTTTTGTAACAGATGATCTTTTGTGTTTGTTAGAATTGAGAGCAACGGTCAAAGGGGAGTCTGTTGGTGCATTTTGTGACCGTCGCTATGCAATTCTGATCAGTTGGTGTCTCTTTTCGAACCATGTTAAGTTCAAAAGTTCGTAGTTTGTTGACTGCTGTTTCCAAGTCATAGTCGGCAAACTCTTTATCTTCTCTCATCAAGACAGTGTACATCTCCCATTTCGGTGGGAGAGCATCAAGAAGTTTTTCTACAATCTCCTCTTCTTTGTAAGCAATGGAATAATTGCTGAGTTCGGTCATCAGGTGATAATATCTCGTGATGATATCATCAAGTGATTCATTCTTCAAATACTTGAACACCGAGAATTGAGTTTTGAGAAGTTTAATCTTGGATGCACGTATCCCCACATTACCTTCAAATCGGTTTTCAAGTGCTTCCCATAACTCTCTAGCGGTTTTATACTTCCTGAAGGTGTGAAGAATCTCTTGTGGAAGAGCCATTGTTATCGCAGCATGAGCTTTGCTTTCAGCCTCATACATCTTCTTTTCTTCCTCTTCCATCTTGTTGTATTTCTTAATTTGTTCACGACCCCTCATACAAAGCAGTTGGTGGAATGTATCCATCTTGAATGCACACCCACATCTTAGCATCTTGATATTTAACATACTGCTCAAACCGATCTTTCCACGCCACGAAATCGGTACCCTTAAGCATTTTCGGTGCCTTAGTAGCTGAACCCGCTTCCACCTCCATTTTTACCAGTTCCGTAATATTTATGGAAGTCATCTTTCACGAAACGAAAACACAAAGAAACCCGAAAAAATAAAAATTTTATTCTGAACAGTACTGTAGGCGAAGTTAAAGTTAACTTCGCTTAAGTCTTATCTTCGCTTGATTTCTCAACTTCGCCTGATTAAGTTAAGCGAACTTGTGAGGTAGGCGAAGTTGTGGATAATTTCGCCTGATGAACACGATGATTTTGCAGGTTTGATTTTGACGTTTTGCGAGGTATGCGAAGGTGTAATGGGTTGTTTATGATGGTGGGAGGTGACTAGGACACAAAAATTCGGTAAACCCGTCCCGCGAATAGTCGAACGGAACGATTTCTACACCCGCGTGATAATCCCGAACCACACAATCACGAGCAAAAGCTCTGATACCAATTGTAGGTCCCCCCCGGAGCGTCGCCGATCGATACGAGATTCGCACGAGGTCTAGGAGTGCGGAATCCTCCTAGACTCGTTTATTGGTGTAGAAGACGAAGAACACGGTTACACATACATAAACACACGAACAAACACAAGAAAGGGATAAACGAATCTGCAGATCCTTTCATATATTAATCATAACTCGTTACATACCAAACACGAAAACAAATGACGGCCGACCCGAGGTGAGCTCTACCTCGGGCCGTCCCACACGACTCTCCCTCACGGTTTCTCTCTAGACAATTAAACTGAACACACATTACTCTAATTTTCTGGATACTCAAACCTAAACAAGACTCACATATATATATATAAACAACTTCGCGGGCTTGGGCTTGGCCTTGTAGGCGAAGTTGTTATAACTTCGCCTATGGCGAAGTTGTTCTAACTTCGCCTATGGCAGAAGTTGTTATAACTTCGCCTATGATGAAGTTGTTCTAACTTCGTACTTCGTTTCCGCTGATCAGAATTGCATAGCGACGGTCACAAAATGCACCAACAGAAGTTGTTATAGCTTCACAAACCTTATCGTATGCCGACGTGTTGGTGAAGTTGTGGAGGGAGCCCAACTTCACGTGTTGGTGAAGTTAGAAGAACTTCACGTGTTGGTGAAGTCAGAAGGACTCACGTGATTGGTTGAGATGATCAATTAGGCACGGGGATGCATGCATTTCAAAGACCTCAATTTATATAGTCGGAGAAGCTTACACTGAAGGGGAGATCTGATATGGAAGACGCTGGGTGATTGGTAGATTTGTGAAGCTATAAGACAGTTTCAGACACGGCTGGTTGAAGAGCAAACAGAAGATTATCAGTTAAGAGGGAGTCTGTTGGTGCATGTTTTGTAACAGATGATCTTTTGTGTTTGTTAGAATTTAGAGCAACGGTCAAAGGGGAGTCTGTTGGTGCATTTTGTGACCGTCGCTATGCAATTCTGATCAGCGGAAACGAAGTACGAAGTTAGAACAACTTTACCATAGGCGAAGTTATAACAACTTCGCCATAGGCGAAGTTGTAACAACTTCTGCCATAGGCGAAGTTAGAACAACTTCGCCATAGGCGAAGTTATAACAACTACAGGCCCAAGCCCAAGCCCGCGAAGTTGTTTATATATATATATGTGTGTCTTGTTTAGGTTTGAGTATCCAGAAAATTAGAGTATTGTGTGTTCAGTTTAATTGTCTAGAGAGAAACCGAGAGGGAGAGTCGTGTGGGACGGCCCGAGGTAGAGCTCACCTCGGGTCGGTCGTCATTTGTTTTCGTGTTTGGTATGTAACGAGTTATGATTATTATATGAAATGATCTGCAGATTCGTTTATCCCGTTCTTGTGTTTGTTCGTGTGTTTATGTATGTGTAACCGTGTTCTTCGTCTTCTACACCAATAAACGAGTCTAGAAGGATTCCGCACTCCTAGACCTCGTGCGGATCTCGTATCGATCGGCGACGCTCCGGGGGGACCTACAGTTTGCATCTTGGTTGATTTATGATTGTGAAGAAAACGACATCAAAGACCTTAGGATATTAGTAAAAATGAACAATATCAAATTTGCTATGTTTTGTGATATCTTGTTTATGGTTATTTTATGGATAATTGTTATGTGACATTTTCGATGTTGTGAAATGAAATGAGTTTATTAAATACTGTCACTTTAATTAGTGTCATGTGCTTATGGACAATCGTTACACCTCGACATGTTCCACCGCCTTTGGTCGGGGTGTGACATACCACGTCCGTGTTATCTAAAGTCTTGGCATAATCATGCCCATGCGTTTGGGAACTTCCCCAGTTTTATCTCAAGTTTAGACATTTTCGTGTCTCTAAAGTAAAGGCCTAGTCGCTAGTAAAAAAGCTTTATCCCCAGTTAATGGGCTTCGTCGCCAGAACTGTCTAACTTTATTTTGACAATCGCGAAATCTAAGAAGGTTACTAAGTTGTTTTTTAACTTAACAAAATCCCAGAAGCTTGATACTTAAAAATGTCAACGATTGGGGACATCACATGTAAGCTTATTAGATTTATAAATGATCTCCGCGAAGGTACTCTTTACACTTGGTTTTATCACTCGACTTATACTTCAAGGTATAATCTTTTGGTTTAATTGTGATAATTCATGCAAGACAGAAGGATATGTCATCCTGAAGTTATTTCATACCATTTCCTAATAAGTCTTGTAATTTGCGTTTTCTGAAAACATAAGGGTATTTTATCTTCAGGATATATGATTCTCAGGACATTTCAATACAAGATCTTAACAAATACCTTTTCTGAAAGTTTAACTCTCAAAATGTTCAAGAAGCATGTTTTTAGGATACATTATCCTCGAAGTAACTTATTTCAGAAAACTAAAAAGACATTCCAACAAAAATTTACAAGTTACTAAACACAATACTTAAAGCCAAAAGATTATATTATTACTAACCATAAGTGCAGGAAATTAAAAGGCAACACCCGGGTTTCGTCTTGAAAAGTCAAGATCCCTCCACCCATGTATCCTATTATTCTAAGCTTACGTGTTCAAGAAAGAAAAAAGAAAATTGTTCAACAGACCATTACAACCCAACATCACAAACACAAACATAAAAACTTGGGCTCAAGCCTTTTCTTTACCGCTATCATCGCCCAATTGCACCTCACCACCAACCACCTTCACCGCTCTTGGCCGCCACATCCACTGCCTCTTCCACTCCGCTCGGACCAGTTTCCTCCACCGTGTCCCCATCAAGTTCAGCCAGTATCCTCTCCCAGCCAGCAACATCCCAGAAGGGGGTATCTAGACCAGCATCCTTCGCCTCCTTAGCCATCTTGAGCCGGGATTGAAATACGGAGATAGCAGCAGACTTTTTAGCCCCCTCAATAGCCTCGTAAACCTTCACCAAGCACTCGGCCTCTTGATGGACCAACTCCTTCTTGGCCAATAACAGCTCCAGTTTCGCGTCTTCCAGCTCTTTGGTCTTCTTATCAAGAAGACTGGTCTTGGTGACTCCTATCTTCATTAGTTCGGAGATGCGAGTATTGGCTTCATGGAGTTCGAGGCTCATAGTGGCGAACCGGGAGGAGAGATACTCGAGGCCCTGCAAGGATAATGGATCCTCAATATAAATTATCCTCAATATATAAGAAATCATGACAAATTAAAAAGATACCTGCTGAGTCTTGTTCATGGCATCGTGGAAATCAACATCGTGCACGGGAATGGATTCACTGGTCTCTTGACTCTTCCGCTTCTTAGAGCCCTTTGCGCGGCTGCCTTCAGGTCGAGGAATAGAGCTGGGGACATGCTCCTTCTTGATAGTGCTTCGGGTGGATACCATGCTGTCAATATCTTCAAGAGCAAAAGCAGAAGCAGACTTGCCTACAAATACACAGGTTAGTATCTCTGATCCTTAAAAATTCTAATAAAATCTCAAATATTTCTTACCAGACATAACGGAGCTCACGGACGGAGATGGATCTTGGAAACTTGACTGCAAATGAAACGTTCTCTCTTCCTCGTCAATGAGAAAGAAGAGGCAAGTTTATCCTTGGTTTCTCTGGTGGGAGGAATGTAGGTTCCTGGACGGATCGTACACGGGATGTCGCTAACAACGCAGGTGCGGAATCCCTGCGTAGGTAGATACGAGTGTAGAGTATGTAGAGATCGAACACACAAGCAATAAACCAACCACGTTATATTGATAACAAACACGTGACCCGAGGTCACTGTTACAGACGATGACACGTAACACGTTCACTGAACAACTGAAACAAAACCCAAAACGACCAGCACAAACTGTTTCGGCTGAAACAGTTTATATACACGACAACTTCGCCATAGGCGAAGTTGTCAATAACTTCGCTGGTTCAACAAGTTCGCCAGAGCGAACTTGTTGACAACTTCGCATATTACAAAAACATAAATATAATCATAAACATAATTACATTACAGACTCGATTACAAATGCTAGACTATGAACTACTGACACACATGTACCAACAGACTCCCCCTTGGCAGTAGCTTCATATCTTGATCTTCAAATCTTGAGTCTTGTAATCTTGCATCTCTAAGCATGCGCCCCTTCTCTAACACATACCGACACCACCCGTTGATATTTCCTAGCTTGATCCTTCCAAGCAGGAATGTAGAAGATCTTTTTCTCGTTGAGCACTTTCAGATCAGCCTGCGATAGATTAACAAGATGCATCGGGTCGTAAACCCGAAGTACTTCGTGTTCATCCTCATCTTCCATTACCGCCTCAGCTGTCTCACAATCCACGTACCACCATTTTAGATCTTTGAGCACGTCCTTGGGCATGAACTTCATCGGTACTTCTTTAAGGCACCGGATCGGTTTGTATTTCATAACCATCCAAGGTTTTCCATCAACTCTCAGACCTCTATCCTTGTCTTCGACAAGTTTCCCTTTTTGTGGTTTCAGTAGCTCAAACTTTTTCTCTTTAACACACTCTTTCCACACGATCTTCGCAATGATTCTAGCCATGTTGTCTTCACTTCTGTTTATCAATCCCAATCTGGCTAAATCTTTTACTTCACATTCTGGCAGTGTGTTTAGAGATCTCAACTTTCTCTGGAAGTACTGAATGCCATCGTATCTCTTGATCACGAAGAGCCGCAGCTGCTCGTCGTATAACCAGCAGATAATACCTTTCTTGGCTTCCGCGTATCCCTTAATATTGTAACTTTTTCTGAACATCTTAGGGACCGCCGGCTTCTTCGTCTTTACGAACCAGTGGGCACAACCCTCCTTCCATTTCGGTTGTTCCTCCCACTCAGCATCTTCCTCCGCATTCTCATCACCCATCTCTGGTCTCTCAACCTCCGGAATCTCGTGTTCCACGGAGTCATCAACAATCTCCCCTTCCTCCAACACGGTTTCAACAGTAATCTGCTCTCCAATCCTCTCGATCTCATCAACTGGCAACACATCATCTTCAAGCATAAACTCATCATCCTCCTCATCCAACTCTTTCAATGCGTCGATAACATCTTCAACATCAGCATCATCATCACCATCTACAACGTCGTCACCAGCTGCATTTGTAGACTCCCCCTCAGCTGTGGAAGCCCCAAGAGCCTGAGAGGTTCTTGGCAGCTCACCACCTGCACCTTCCGGTGCATTGGGATCTTCGTCATGATCTTCTCTCCGTTTCGTCCTCAACTCATCTCCCCTACAAGTCTTCTCCCCCTGAGATGCCAAGAATGCCTTGAAGGCATCTATAAATCTACCGTGTTCAACCAGGAGGGCTGCTTGTAGTCGATTGGATTCCACTAGGCTTTGAATGGTCTTTGTCTGATCAGCAACAATCCGCTCTAGTGATGTAATCCTCTCGGAATCTGAAGTAGGCGTTGGAGTTGGCGGGACATCAACAGCAGAAGTGACCGCAGGTGGTACACTTGGTAACCCTGCAGTAGTAGTGACGGTCGACTCCACAAATCGTGCAACCACCACCGGTGTAGTAAGCGATTGGGGTGGTAGAGACACAACTGCTGGGGCCGACGTCTCGACAGCAGTAACCTGTGCTGTAGTAGGAATAACAGACATACCAGACAAGGCAGGTGGAGCAAAACGTACCAGCCTCGAAGATTCTCCAGCTCCGGAACCCATACCTGTCCGTTCTCTTCGTGAACGTCTGAGCACAATCTGCACTGCCTCCTCTTCATCAACTTCGTCCTCATCCTCGTCTACAGTTCTCGGCCTCTTTCCCGTAATTCTCTCCCGAGACACCATAAGTCGTCTCGCTTCAGCAAACGTTTCGTCTAGATCGGAGTCAGCTACCGAAGTAACTGCTCTAGTAACATCCATAACCTGAGGACCCGAGACATCCATATCAAACAAACCATGTCCACCAAAGGCAGCATCAAGATCAACGTCTTCAGCAGTAGACACAGCAGTAGATACCGCAGCTGGCACAGCAGCAGAGGCAACAGTAGATACAACAGGCGCAGCTGATACAGCATGTGGTGCTGCCGCCTGATGTGGTTGCGGGTCTCTGAACTCGTCCCCTCCTGCAGGAACATACTCCGGATTGATGAGATATCCGAATAATGGAGTATGCCTGGGACGCAGCTCAGGCTTGCTACGAGTGCTCGAAGTGCGGCACTGAGCAAAGATACGTTTCGTCACGCATTCGACGTATCTAATCGGGCGTCTCTGCGGTAGCGACGGAGCGACATGATTCAAAATCATCTGTAAGAAACGAGGATACATAGTGAATCGCTCGCGCGCCACAGCCCTTCGCTGACGATCGATCTCGTAGAATATCAGCTGACTAAAAGAATATCGGCGGTTGTAAGTCAGCGCTATCATGGCTGACTGCATCGTCGCGCCCATCCCATCTGTTCCTGCCTTCCTGCCGGACATGCATACAATCAATACATGCATCAGGAAGCGCCATTGATCCAGCAAAAACCCTTTCCTCCTCTGCGAGTCCCCCAGCGGACCCGAATAACCCATCCTCAAATAAGCTCCATCACGGAAAGGAGCTACGAATTCCGTTGGGTCATCTCTTGTTTCTTCACCGAACTGCAGAGCCAACCGTATGTCTTCCGAGGAAAACTGTATGTTATGACCATTTACGGTTGCTCGCATCACCGGAGGCTCAGGCCTGCAATCATAGTACACTGTCTGCCAAAAGTCTTCAATGTTAGGCAGAGAAATGGGCAGTGTATTTGTGATCGCATGAAAGACTCTTGATCGCTGGAGAAACGTGATAATCTCCCTGTAGTCTTCTACGCCTCGTGCGTCTGGATCTAAAGTGATGTACTGGTTATGGGCTGGAAAGAATTGTCGTTGATCATCACCGTCGTCACCACCAGCACCGCCAATAGCAGCCATATCTGCACAAAACAAAACAAGTTAGACAATGTGTAAGCAACTCACAAGTTCGCTATGTACCACGTGCGAAGTTGTGATTAAACTGTACAGGCGAACTTATAGGTGATGCGAAGTTGGGAACAACTTCGCGTCAACTGTAAGTTCGTCAAAAAACTGTTAAGAAAATTAGTATAGGCGAAGTTGATGATAACTTCGCCTTATCACAACTTCGCCACAGGCGAACTTGAGTTCAAGGCGAAGTTACGGATAACTTCGCCACAGGCGAAATTAATTCTCCTGGCGAAGTTGTGGATAACTTCGCCTAAACCTTAACTTCGCCTGAATCTGAAACGGCGACTGTTCAGATTCAAAGGCCATAGATCCGATGTTTTCGCAACGATTTGACGATCCAGGAGTAGAGAACAGCTTATATTAATGGTTTTGAGACGAAAAGGTCGTCCATGAACACGTAATACACGGTTGAAAAACTAGGTTTTGAAGGTTCGTCGACCCGAGGTCTCGAACCGGGTAAAACTATACCGAACGAGTAAGTTTGTGAATGATATTGACAACACATACCGTCAAAGAACACTAGAAACTGAAATCAAAGATCGAAAACGGAATGAAAACAAGATCGCCGGATAAGTTTGTTTAGAGTATATGTTCGCCGGAATATTGAAATAAAAGATACTGTTCCAGGAAAAAATCCTTATATAGGGCAGAGTTGGTTCAGGCGAAGTTACGCTTAACTTCGCCTCGGCGAAGTTAAGAACAACTTCGCCGAATTCAACATCTTCGCCCGTAATTTTCAAAATCAACCCTTTAAGTTTGAAGAATCTTGCACTTAACATTAGAAGTTTCCAAAAAGAGTTAAACAAAAATGATCATGTCCAAGTAACCAGTTTTACAATAACACAACTACAAAAATAGAAAAACTTATAAAAATTTACGAAATAAGGGATCAAATTTCAGTCTACTCAGGGACCACTACGTTTTAGAAAAGATCCTAACAGGAATCATACTAACTGTGTGACTGTTACATGGATCCGTGTTTAGCTGTATTATGACATAGAGAAACAGGTTGTAAGCATGTAAATAACTTAAATGGTTTTCATCGTTTCTGTGATACGGATTAAGGTTCAGTTTAGCTCAAAATTTTAAGTGGGCAACAACTCAGAGATAATGATGTCTTCTATCTATTCTCAAAGCGTATTTGTCTATACCCAAGTCACCCCGAATTGACTTCGACCCATAGTGTCTGATTAACTTGTATATACTCGTTGTCTGCTTCCCGTTCTCTTCTTACTCCAGAATTGAGAAGTCTTGATTGTTACTATGTCTCATAAGTACTAAAAATATACATGTATTATTTTTTTTTATTATTTTTTTTTTAAACCAAACATTCTTATTGACTTCGGAGTACTAAACCACTGCAAGTCCCGAATCTGGATCACTGCAGTGTCTTGAAATGCTTTCTTCACGGGAATCAGAACACTCACGGGCTCGTGTATGACTGGGTAGTCGCTTTTCTGCCTATCATTCGGAAAGATATGTGTGAAGACATTCAAAACTCTTAAGGAGTTTCCACGTAAATTCGAGTAGTTTAAGTTAGTATCACATACACTTTTACGCACCATAAAAATTACCATGACATACAATGACTGTTCTAAAGCCTTTTAAGCCTAATAACTTCACTAGTTAAGCACACACAATCAGTATATATATCATTTTCCAAGGTTGGATCAATTTTCTGTTAAACACAGCAAATAACTTCTTACGAAGTATTAGACTTGAAAAGTAATTTCATTTCCCTATAAAATTTTGATTTCAATCGCCCCGATCACGTCAAAGTCTTCAGGTAAACGGCAATCCTGAAGATCCAATGGATCAACTGGACCGACCACATACAAGTATGTGTCCTTCTTACTAAGAATGACCGACTAATTTTCAGCAACTGAAAGAACACACGTCATAACTGCCCCGGTCACTTTCAGTCTTCCGGTTAATGGCTATCCTCATTCTCTAAGTCGAAACGAGGACCAAAACATATCCGAGGATATGTCCATCAAACTGAGGTAACCGACTAATTTTAAGCAATAATGACACAACAATTTTTTTTTTTTTTTTTTTTTTTTTTCGCAAGCAAATACAAAGACATGGTTACTCGGGATTGATCATCCCGTTCAGCTCAATTAGGTTTTGAAATCTGGATTTATCAAACGCTTTTGTAAACAGATCAGCAAAATTTTCCAGTGTATCAACCTTTTCGATCTTGATCAGTTTCTTCTCAGCACAATCCCGTATGAAGTGATGACGAATGTCAATATGCTTAGTTTTACTGTGCTTCACGGGATTGTTAATTACTGAGATGGCGGCAGTGTTATCAATTAAAATAGGAGTGAGTAAGAAATTCAGACCATAGTCGCGTAATTGTTGCTGAATCCACAAAACCTGAGAGCAGCAGTTGGATGCTGCCATGTATTCAGCTTCGCATGTTGAAATTGCAACTGATGTCTGTTTCTTGCACTGCCAGGAAACTAATCTTCCTCCAAGAAACTGACAGCCTCCTGTTGTTGACTTCCGACTCTGATTGCATCCCCCATAATCAGAATCTGTATATGCCACCAGTTCAACGTCTCCTCCCTTTGGGTACCACAACCCTAGTTTCGGCTTGCCCTTGAGATACCGTAGTATCCTCTTTGCACCTTTCAGATGAGATTCTTTCGGATTTGCCTGAAAACGTGCACAAAGACAAACAGCAAACATTATATCAGGCCTAGAAGCAGTTAAATACATTAAAGAACCTATTATCGCCCGATACAGAGTTGGGTCCACATCTGCGTCACCATCTGATTCAGCACCCAATTTGTGATTGACGCAGATTGGAGTATCATATGGAGAACTGTCCTCCATCTTGAATCTTTTCAGCACATCATGAACGTACTTCGTTTGATGAATGAACATCCCGTCCTTCTTCTGATCAACCTGCAATCCTAGAAAGAAAGTTAGTTCACCCATAGCACTCATCTCGAATCGTTTTTTCATGACAGCCTCAAAATCCTGACACATGGATACTCTTGATGCAGCAAAAATGATATCATCCACGTAGACTTGAACCAGTAGGAAGTCACATCCTTCTCTCTTCACAAACAACGTACTGTCAATCAATCCCCTTTCAAAACCATTTTCCAGCAAGTAGTCTGATAACGTTGAATACCAGGCACGAGGTGCCTGATGTAAACCATATAACGCCTTGCTCAACCTGTATACGTGATCAGGAAAGTCTGGGTCAGGAAAACCCGGAGGTTGCTCAACATACACAACCTCATCAACTTTCCCGTTTAGAAACGCGCTCTTCACATCCAACTGAAATACCTTCATCTTTTTAAATGCAGCAAACGCCAAAAACAATCGAATCGCTTCTAACCGGGCGACAGGAGCAAACACCTCATTGTAATCAATACCCTCTTGCTGATTAAAACCTTTAACAACCAGCCTCGCCTTATTTCTTACGATAATTCCCTTATCATCTCTCTTACACTTGAACACCCATTTTGTGCCTATAGCATGCACATTCCTTGGTTTTTCAACCAAAGTCCAAACTTCCATTTTCTCGAACTGAGCCAACTCTTCTTGCATGGCTTCGACCCACGAGCTGTCCTTTAAAGCCATTTGATAATTCTTTGGTTCAATTTGGCTTATAAAGCAGGAGTACAAACATTCGTTCAGTATACCCGTTTCCTTAATGCTTGTATAAACACAGGTGTGCTCATTCAAGCTACTTCTGGTTTGTACACCGGAGGACACATCACCTATAATATTCTCCAATGGGTGATCTTTGTGAATTCTCGTGGTCGGAACAGCACCGACATGCAAATTATCTTCCAAATTTGAAGAGATCTCATCTATGGTTGTTTCTGGCTGAGAGTGAAAAGGATTGATAAACTCATCTTCAGTTGAGGCCGCAGGGGTGTTGATAGGGTTTGATGTGGAAGGTTGAGATTTCTCAAACATCTGATGTTGCAATAGATTCTCTTCCTCATCAAGTATCATCTTCGTCACAGCTCTTTCGTCTTCTTCAGAAATTTCCAAATCAGGTACGTTAAACGACTTAAAAAGTTTAACATAGTCGAAAAGCTCAGCAGGTCCATTGCTTGGTTTTGGCGGTTGGTAACTAGTAATGTCGGTGTTACAAACCACCTCCACCTTGCAAGTCGACGTATTGAAGACCCGTCTATTGGGAGTCCCAACAACATAACCGACTAGGATTCCCTCATCGGCTACTTCACCAAATTTCGAATTAGTCTTCAAAATCGAACAAGGAGACCCAAATGGTTCAAGACCGCACAAGTTGGGCTTCCTTCCGTGCATAAGCTCGTAACAAGTTTTTCCAAGTCTCTTAACGGTTAACACCCTATTCAGAACATAGCAGGCTGTAGCAACTGCTTCAGCCCAGAACATCACAGGAAGCTTCGAGTCTGCCAGCATAGTTCTGGCTCCTTCAATTAACGTTCGGTTCTTCCTTTCAGCCACTCCATTCTGTTGTGGAGTATACGGAGCGCTGTATTGATGTTCAATTCCCTTCTGAAGACAGAAGATTTCCATTTCAAAGTTCTTGAACTCTGTCCCATTGTCGCTTCTGATGTATTTAACTGATTTACTCATGACGTTCTCAACTTTTGTAATTAGATTCTTCACCATCTGAGTTGTCTCGTCTTTTGTTTTCAGAAAATATACCCACGAGTATCGCGAGTAGTCATCAGTTATCACCAAGCAGTAAGAGGTACCTCATAGACTTTGTACATTCACGGGACCGAAGAGATCCATATGAAGTAGTTCTAGAGTACCGGCAATTGAGTTAATCTTCTTGGTGAGATGGGATTTCTTGTGTTGCTTTCCCTTCTTGCATGCTATACATTTGTCTTCAAGGTTAAAACTTTTTAAGGGAACGCCCATCACAAGCCCATTCTTGACAATGAAGTTCATCTTCCGAAGATGAATATGTCCCATTCTCCTGTGCCATAATTCTGATTCTGATTCGCTTGCTTTTGTCATTAAACAGGATTCTCCAGTGGCCATTTCAGTAGACCTCATGTCCATCACATATGTATTCGTTTCACGTGGAGCTTTCATTACTATCCATTCGTCTGGTATTTGAAAACCAGGCTTCAATACTATCGCTTCATTTTTCGTGAAATGGACAGTGTAATCTTTATCACAAATCTGCGACACACTCAGCAGATTGTGCTTTAACTCCTCCACAAAGTTTACATTCTCAAGTGTCATTCTCCCATTCGACACAGTTCCTCTACCAGTAATCCTACCACCGCTCTCACCAGTAAAACTAACTCTTGCTCCCTGAACAGGTTTTAAGTCTTGCAACAAGTGTTTGTTGCATGTCATGTGCCGGGAACAGCCGCTATCTACAATCCAAAGATTGTTGGCAGCCCTGTTCAACTGTTCCTGCACAATAAAACAAAGAGTTAGAATCTTGGGACCCAAGACCAATTGGTCTTGGATCGATACGTCCCGTACCCTGGCTTTCTCAAGTTAGCATCAGGATAATTTCTGTAAGTCCTGTTAGGGAATCTCCCTGCAGATTGAGTGTAATGTCTTCCAAACCTTTGAGAATTGAAAGTGTTATATCTTGTGGTTTGGTTGTAAAACTGAGGTTGGTTTTTATGAAAACTTGAATTCGTTACATTTTGGTATTTTTTAAAGTTTTCATTTTTAGGAGTAACAAAATGACGCTTATACTCAGTTTTATTTGGCTTCACACCTCTGAATCTCGGCTTCAAAGGGCAATCTGCAACTAGATGTCCTAACTTGTTACATCTAAAGCAACATCGACTCTCCATTTTCTTGTCAAATGTTGGTTTGGATGTAGAGGCAGTGTTACCAGCCGTTCGTCTCACATAAGGTGGGACGTACGGATTGAGTGGAGAACTCTTTTTAGAAACTTTATTTTTATCTCCATCGGTGGGTAACCCTACCTTCTCTTTTGTCTGACCAGATTCGGACAACTTATCCGAATCCGATGAGACTGGACTCGAAACAGAAATATTCACACTAGAAACAGGCGAACTCGTTTCGCCACAGCTAACACTTGGTTTTACACTTGTAATCTTGATTGGAGTTGTCTGAGGAACTTCGAAATCAACAGATTTCTGAACACTCGGATTATAAGTATAGTTGTGGTTAAAGGGTGGTGGAACTTCATTATATCCGATTCCTCCCCTCTTTGCAGAGGTACCTGGATCACTCACGAGGTGATCAAGGATGGCCGAGGAATTCCGGAACTGCTCAAGTTTGCGGTTCAGTTCCACCACCTTCACCTGGTGGTCAGCAATCTGTTTATCTCGATCAGCAATCAATTTTGTTTTTTCCTCTAAAACTTCATAACTAAGATCAATTATTTCAATTTTCTCAGCAAGTTTAATTTTTAAGCTTTGAATGTCTTTTTCACATGCTTTTATTTTAATTTTATAACTTGTTTCTCTTGCTTTCGTAAAATGGTGATCTTCTTTAATAGTTTTAAAGTCAGCATCTAAACGGACATACTGATCAGTTATCGTTTTAAGTTGCTCAGACAAATTCTCACAACTAGTACAAATATTCTTAGTACTTACCTCGGAGCGATTATCCTTGTCATCTGCCATGAAAGCTGTTTCTTCTTCAGTAGCTTTCTCAATTCCATCAACCTTCTCACATTCTTTAACTTCAGCCTCAGCCATGTTCGCTTGCTCACTAGAACCACTTGAATGCGGGTTCCAGTTGTACTCGCCTGCTTCTCTGGTTAACATGGCGTTAATCTCTCTGTTAACTCCAGAGTGTTGTGTAGGCCGACCTTGTCCTCGTTCAACCCTCTCATTTCTGCATTCCTTGGCAAAGTGCCCGTACTGTTGACAATTATAGCACCTTACCTTGGATTTGTCGAACCCGGGCCTACCACCAACAAACTTTCTCCCAGTTTTGTTCATAAACCTTTTTACACGCCTCACAATCATTGCCATTTGCCATTGCAAATCCATCTCCTCCAGATCATCAGCATCGATCTGGTCGTAATCCTCATCTAGAGCCGCAGGGTCCACAATCTTCCCCTGGATGTAGTTTTCGTAGGAAGCAATAAATGACGCATAGACTGCAAACTGCTCTTCAGCAGATTTTACACTCATAGGCATCTTGGAATAATTATTGCTTGAGGCATTTGCAGAAAAACCACTTGAGGATGCTTGAGGCTTTGAAGTACTTGATCCTCCAGCAACGAAACAGACATCGCCGTTTGAGTTTACAGAAACGTTTCCTTCATGAGAAGAGTCAGAACCTGACTCCCCTTTTGAGTAATAAGCAGCAGATTCAGGCCTCGAACTCGAGCCTGAGTTAACCTTTGCACCATACATACCAGGGTCTTGTATCTGATCTGTTGGTGTTTCTTTTCGAACCATATTAAGCTCATAAGTTCTGAGCTTGTTTACTGCCATTTCAAGATCACAATTAGGAAAGTCTCTGTCTTCCCTCATAAGAACGGTGTACATTTCCCACTTCGGTGGGAGAGCATCGAGAAGTTTTTCAACGATCTCTTCTTCTCGGTAAGCAATCGAATAATTGCTAAGCTCTGTCATTAGATGATAGTATCTGGTGATAATATCATCCAGTGATTCGTTCTTCAAAAATTTGAAGACGGAGAACTGGGTCTTTAAGAGTTTGATCTTTGATGCACGGATACCCACATTCCCCTCGAATCTATTTTCAAGAGCATCCCAAAGCTCTCTCGCAGAAGTGTACTTTCGGAACGTATGGAGAACCTCTTGAGGAAGTGCCATTGTTATCGCAGCATGGGCCTTGCTTTCGGCCTCGTACATTTTCTTTTCTTCGTCCTCCATTTTGCTGTACTTCTTAACCACATCACGACCTTCGTATTGCGCAGTTGGAGGGATATATCCATCCTGGATGCACACCCACATTTTGGCATCCTGGTATTTGATGTATTGGATGAATCTGTCCTTCCATGCCACGAAGTCAGTTCCTTTCATCAGCCTCGGGGCCTTAGTGGCAGACCCCGCTTCTACTTCCATCTTGACCAAATCGGAGATGTTAATTGACGACATCCTTGCGAAAACCTGAAAAACCTGAAAATACAAAAAAATATTAAAACAGCTCAGTAGGCGAAGTTAAGAATAACTTCGCTTGAAAGTTAACTTCGCTGAAAAAAGAACTTCGCTGAGTTCTTAAATTCGCTAGACTTGGCGAAGTTAAAATTAACTTCGCTTAGAATGAGCGAACTTAGGAGATAAGCGAACTTGGGTGGAAAGCGAAGTTGCGGATAACTTCGCTAAGGCGAACTTATGAGGTAAGCGAAGTTGTGGTTAACTTCGCTGATCCTTATATCTTCGCCGAAACCCTAATTCCAGTGACGGCAACTTCGCCTGAAGAATGGTAACTTCGCCCGAAGAACGGTAACTTCGCCCGATGAACAAGGAAACTGTTCAGATCTGATTTCGTCAATCCAGCAGTTTCCGATCAATGCAATGGCTTGAAAATGACTGTCAAGCACGAGCAAAACACAATCCCAACAAAAACACGTCCCGCGAATAGGTCAAACGAGACGTTTTCTACACCCGCGTGAAATCCCGAACCTCACAATCGAGCCGATGGCTCTGATACCAATTGTAGGTTCCTGGACGGATCGTACACGGGATGTCGCTAACAACGCAGGTGCGGAATCCCTGCGTAGGTAGATACGAGTGTAGAGTATGTAGAGATCGAACACACAAGCAATAAACCAACCACGTTATATTGATAACAAACACGTGACCCGAGGTCACTGTTACAGACGATGACACGTAACACGTTCACTGAACAACTGAAACAAAACCCTAAACGACCAGCACAAACTGTTTCGGCTGAAACAGTTTATATACACGACAACTTCGCCATAGGCGAAGTTGTCAATAACTTCGCTGGTTCAACAAGTTCGCCAGAGCGAACTTGTTGACAACTTCGCGTATTACAAAAACATAAATATAATCATAAACATAATTACATTACAGACTCGATTACAAATGCTAGACTATGAACTACTGACACACATGTACCAACAAGGAACGATATCAAAAAACTTCAAAGCTGCAGAAACAAAAGAAAACACATCAGGCACAAAAGATATCGATATATATTCAAGATACGATATCCTACTTTTGGAAACCCAGAGATAAAGAAGAGTATCAGGCTGTGGAAGAGAATCTCTCCTAACAAAGAAATATTGTCTCTTCCACTGGTCGTTATTCTGGGTATTTTTCAGAACCAATGGAGTCGACCAGATTTAATTTTGAGAAGATATCTTGAAGACCCATGGCTGTGAAAGTCATATACAGAAGCAAGCTCCGATAGGGTAAGATCTAGGGCATGGTTAGCAATCAGTTTCTCTAAAACAAATAAAGTCCTCCAAACCATGGGCATGGTTTGGGTGTAACTGAAACCAGTTCTGAGAAAGAACTCGGTGGTAAAAGCAGGAAACGGATAGGAAAAACCAATTTTGAACAGAAAAAACGGAAAGCAGATCCAGGTTTTTGAAATAAAATCAGAAGTAAGAGCAACGTCAAATGGTCTGAAAATAGTTCCAGCAAGAAAGCAACCCCGAGACCGAAGATTTGCGATATCGGTGTTGACAAAAATACATATCTCATTCGCAGGACTTGCGAGGAGATTCTGAGATACAAAATCCTCAATACCGGAGGATGAAAGCTTTGCACTCATGATTTCGCTAAGATACAGAAGAAAGAAAAGAGAGAAGTTACCTGGATAAAAGAGAAGATGGGTAAAAATGATTTATCTGGGTAATATGAAGGCAACCTAGGGTTTGGTGAATCATCAAAACGGCTGACACGTGTATCGAAAATCCACCGCACATACAGGAATTCAAAATTCAAAATTTAAAAATTTTACAGCTGTAATCTATATCTACAGCTATTAAATTTGGGGACAATTGTTAGGGCACGGATTTTCAGTATCCTCAGCAAACATTATTCAGAGCCGATTTGGGATGCGATATCCTCAGTGGTAACCGGTATCCTAATTACATTATATATATAACACGATTTTTGCTTCTTTCTATGTTACCAGGTCAAAGATTGTTATTGTGATCTCTCAAAGACTCGCACTTTCAGTTAATAAAGCGTGACAAGAAAGGAAACGTGCTGATTGAAGGGCCAACGGCTAATTGGAATAATTCCGTAGTTTCCTTAAATATAGGAATTCTAGTTAGTTTTATTTTTGTATAAATAGAGCTCAAAACGGATCATAAAACACACACTCTAGCACTCGAGAACTTACTAGTACTCGCACTCTTTGTAATCACGATCAAGTTTGAGCTCCACAATTGTAATCACCTTTGTTATTAATAAACCGATGGTGATAGTTTTCACCGTCCGGAGTTTTTTGCTTGTTATCCTAAGGATAACGGGTTTTTTCCTCGCAACAAATCCTTGCGTTCAAGTACTTTTACGTTCATTTCATACAATCACCCGGTCCCAATTACTAATTTGGTTACGAAATTACCATTGTCAATTTTTGACCAAAACAGTATTATTAATTTATAATAATGATGTAAGATACATAGTTGGGTTATGAAATTGCCTTTGTGCGCAAAAGGCCCATCTTTAAAATGTATTTACATGGCTATTCATCATTTATACAATTAGTATCCTATAGTAAATTGCCTTTTTTTTATGTGCTTAGTTAAAAATTGTTAAAAGATTAAAAATTACGATTTGAGTTCTTGATCTTTTATTTTCGTTGTAACCAACTCCAAATCAATAAACTTCATGTAGTTGTTCGGTTAGTTTTTATGTAAAATGACCATAATTTCCCTATTAAAAGTTTTAACAAAAATATAATTTATAAGTTTTCAAAAGTGGAACCCACCCACCATCTCACATCGTCATCACCCCACCGCACTCTCCTCTTCATTTTAATCGTTGGCGCCAGCCTAACCACCGTATGACGCCAACCTCTACCAGTCTGGCCACCACACTACCTGACCAATTCATTGCTACAAGAATCGATAGTTAAATCTTCACATAAGAGACTGCCTCTTACCAATTGTGCAACAAAGGTTCAAAATAATCTTTAAGGCTCACTTCTGTATCTTATGTTCGTATTTTCTTATTTATTCGTCACTTTATTTATGCTTAATGAGACTTGCTTGATGGGTACTCATCAATTTGAAGATTAATTACCAAAAGACAGCGATCGCCATGCGTATGTGCATAGAAGTGTTCTCTCTTTCGCAAATTGGTTATGTCCGATTATTGAGGTGAGGACTTTCAACCCTCCGCTCTTACGTGTTTCATAAATCTGCTTATGTGAGTTCAATTTGTCCGGAGACTAGCACACTATAATATGGGATTAGATTTACGGAGAGGATAAGCAAAACTAAATAAACAAATGGCCATATAATAGTTTTTTCAGATTCCTTTTAGATTAAGTTCTCTATTTTACACGTAAAATTGAGCCAAGTAGGTTGAATAGAGTAGATAAACCACACGTTAGATAAACCACACGGGCGTCAAATCAGAATTTTTAAATTATCGGAGTGAATAAATATTTTTTAACAAACCACGTAAATGAAAATCACAAGTTGCTTATCATTATATTAACTATTAATATTGCTATTTGAAAGTTTGTGTCATTGTTATCACCGGTCTTTACATATATACATATGGAAAAATAAATCATATTAAATAAATAAGTTGATGGATTTGTATTGTATATTTAGTTAGTGCTTGGAAAGGCTAAGATCTAGGTTCAAATCTTCCCGACCTGGTTTGATCCCTCGTTTTTTAAGTCTTTTTACAACTTTGCTCATTTAGTAACTTTAGTTTCATGGGTTTAACAGTTTGGTTAAATCCTTCTCAAACTTTAAAAGGGTATTTAATAATAATAATAATAGATGAATTAATAATGATTAATATTAATTTGAATTATCATAACGAATTGAATTCGCTCCAAATTATACATATTCTTAACATATGATGCTTTCCATTCTTTACTATGTTATGGCATTTCAGCACGATTAGATGCTTAATATCATTCTTTGCAAATTTGTAGGAGTAAAATGAAATTTGGTGAAAGAGAAGCAAAAACTGGACGGAAAACCAAATTTCACATAATTACTTGCTTAATGACATCCGGTAAACAAAAACTAGAAGAAAATGAAGAAATCCATCAAGTATGGCCAGGCATTATCGTGCACACTCTTGGGCACGACTGTGTCATTCCATGTTTTTCGAGTCAAAGATTGAAGCACGAGTGGTTGATAAGGCTAAGACCTAGGTTCAAATTTCCACCGGCCCCGTTTGATCCCCCCCCCCCCCCCCCCCCTTTTAATTCTTTTTAGACTTTAGTCATTTAGTAATTTTAGTCCCCTAAGTTTAACAGTTTTATTAAATCCCTTACAAACATAAAAAAGAGTAAATAATAATAATAATTAATGATTCATAAATGAATTAATTATAATGATTAATTTCATTTGAAATTATCATAAACAATTGAGACGATACAAATTATACATGTTTTTAGCGTATAATATTCTCCATTCTTTACCATTTTATGGCATTTTCGCACGATTAGATGCTTAATATCTTTCTTCGCGGATTTGTAGGAGTAAAATGATATTTAATGTGAAAAAGAAGTAAAAATTGGACGGAAAATGAAGTATCACACAATTAGATGCTTTAGATTTTTCTTTGTTAACTTGAGGGGGGGAAAATGACCTTCGGTGGGGAAAAAAAGAAAAAGTTAGAAGACAAATGAAGAACTCCTCCAAGTATGGCCAGACACGAAAGTGCACACTCTTGGGCACGGACGCGTCACTCCATATTACCCGAGCCAAAGACTAAAGCATGGTATGTGCCACATCAAACACGACCACCCACAAGCACAATTGGGCCAACAAGATTTCAAGAAAGCACCAGTGCACCACCGTGCACACCAAGAAGAGCGAGTGGACCAACACGATCAATGAAGAAGCATGAACGTGCTTTAACACAAGCAGAGATAGGCTAACATGTTTTATCTGCTACATGACCTTGTTTTTACAATTGTATGGTTCAGTCGACGCAATTTGAAGATGTCACTGTCGTTCATGAATATTAGCATGGGTGGGCCGTCATGATTCTTGGAAGTCAGAACCATGCTCTTAGAATCTCAAGCCCAAGCCAATAGAATTGACCTAATCATAAACGATTCAGATTGATCATAGATAATAGCATGATAGTTCTTGTATGTTGACATGATCGTGCTTGCCCCAAAATTTGCGTATAAATCGAGGGCTCATTTTCCAGATTTATCATCCCATTTCACAACTCACTTAACATTGTATAGATCGAGTCTTAGTAGTTGAGACATTTTCATTTGTTTATGAGTATTAAGAAGTGTAATATCCACTTTCCACTTGGTTTTAGATTAATTAATGATGATTAAACCAAGTGTTAATGTTTTTCTTATGGCACGTCAAGGCTAAATTCTTGTATCACTTTGGCCACGATGAACTTGATGCATTATATTTATATTACAATAATGGTTGCTTTTTATTACATTTATTATATGACTTGGTTGATCATATCAAGTCATATAATCATATGTGTTACAAGACCTCAAAGTGTTAATTAAAGAAACAGATCAAGAATCATTACAGCATTGACATGTTGTAAAATCAAGAAAGGTTAAATGTCAAATTAAATATAACACAAAAAATGCTTATAAGGAAAATAATCTTTTATGGCTGAAAGTAAAAGTTAAAAAGAACACATGACTATTTACTAACTAGAAACTATATGGAAAATAGTTTGAAAATTATTTTTGAAGTTCAAAAGTTACATGAAAAGATCTTACTATATGGAGTAACTCTTCCATATGATCCTTTAGACAGATAAATACAAAACATAAAGTGAAATCATAATAATCAATTTTGTTGATAAAAAGGTAACTAACCCATTGTCATGTTAACTCTCTTATGAAGTGATTGAATTAAACCAAGTTTTATCTAACTTTTAGGTGGTTAAAATCACGGGAAAACAAAGAACAGAAGAAGACAAGAATTCTCCTAATTTTCAAAACACAAAACACAATTTGATGTGAACTAGACGTCCACGGTTGCTTGGTAAATCTCAAAAGTGATCGTCAAGCAGCAAGATGACATCCTCTATGTATTGTGATTTTGCATATATAAGGAAGTCTTGTACATCGTTAAACCTCAACCCTTTCAATATAACTAATACACATACATATCTAAATTGTGTCTCTCTTGATTCTAACACATTTCAAGCATAAAGTGAAGAAGAGGTCAAGAGCAAAAAGAACAAGTTTTACAACCTTTTTTTTACTTATTCTTATATTATTTTGGGGGACTTCACTGGAATTGCTCCAGTGATATATTAGAGATTTTCGATAGCAACATATCTTGCCATAGTGTTGTTTTACTCTTCAGTGTTTATACACTGTTTTGATATGGCATTGTTAGGATTCACTCTCTTGACACGGTTATAATATCTCGAAACTTTCGGGTAATTTTTAACAAGTGAAAATAGTTAAACGACCAAAATATTCCCATAATAATTAGGAACCAACACCGGGAGTACGTACCATGAGAACCAGCATGAAAAATGAGAAAATATGATTTCTGGTTCCCGTCGCGCTACACTATGGACAAAGATCAAGTCCACCGCGCTACGCAAAGGACTTGGGAGAAAACCAAGATTTGGAGGGTGCCGCGCGCCGCTCTACATTATGGATCGACCCATTGCCCATTGTTCTACGGATGTAGCCTCTACGACAACATGACACGTGTCGAGCCACGTGCTAATGAATCAACAACATGTGGCAAGTCAAGGGTTGACATAACAACCCTATTGGGTGGCATCACCCTACGTGACAACCTGCCACTTGACCCGTCGCATTATGCGATGGATTAAAATATTCATAGGTGGTTAAGAGAGGCGTCGAACTATGCGACGACCTGCCCTATCCTTCTTCTCGATAAGCGACGGAGTGAGAAATCTACCTATAAAAGGGGGTTCATGGGAGTGATCCTCTTTCATCCCAAACACACCTTTTATACAAACACAACCTCATAAAGCGTGCCAACGAGCCGAGTCTCAAAGTTTCGATGGTTTGTTTCTCGATACAAGGCGTAGTGTAAGTGTTTTTTAATTGATCTTAAGCCTATACTCCAAATACCCGTGTAAGGTAGAGAATCCGCTTAAGATATTTCAATATGTGGCTTAGACCCTAGTCGGGGTATAGCCTAAACCTAGATAGGTCTCGGATATATTTTTAACTTTTCATAAACAAATGTTATAGTCAAAATAACATTTATTCGTGATTAAGAAACGTAAGATATTACATAAAAAAGTTATAGCCAAATTGACATTTCTTCTTGAAGAAGAAACATAAAGATATTTATAAATAAACGTTTCTTCATAAAGAAGAAACGTAACACATAGTTGGTAAATAAACTGAAAGACTACAGGTCTAAATGTTTTACGTAAACAAATAATTATATATCAAGGTTTAAAGTTATGCAATTTAGACTAAAGGTTTAACGCTAGATCATTCTGTCTAAATATTTAAAAAATCTATTTTCGTACTATAGGCCTGAGGTAACGTACAGACATAAATCAATACAGAAAACTGATCATCATAGCAAAGGTGAATATGTTAATCTTTTTATTATAATGTGAAAACGTTAAGTAGCCAAACAAATTTTAGTTGATAAGATAAATGGGCATTTTATTTTAAAGAGACATTCAAAAGTTTATGAGATTACGCGATCTTTAACATACAAGATAGAAACTAAAAGCAACTCAGACCGATTATACATGTGTCTGGATCCAAACATAACTGACCAAGCAGGCATGAAAAATGTCTGTCATAACCAGTTCACCAACAGGCTACATGGCTCGGAGAACCTTTGAATTGTGTGTGTAGTGGCACATATCCCGAGAATAAAATACGTTCATGCTGAGTTTGTTCAAGAAAACTATCTTGTCATTTAAAAATTTGTTATATATTTTGAAAGTTAACGTTTCACCAGCATGTAGCTGACTTATTTTTTTCCCCACATTTCAGGAAATTATATTAAGCAGCAATAGCAAGGAATTAGAGTCAGTTATTGAGTTAAACACTCGCTATATGAAGATGACTCAGGTTTAATTATTAAAAATTTTGTAATAAAATGAAACAGTATTTTGTGAACCAAAACACTTGGGTATTTAATTCTCGAGAAATTTTAAAATAAATATTTTATTATAAACGAAGTGTTCAGCTAAAACACCCCACAACTCTGATATTTTTACAAAACAAGTATCAATTATTGGTTACACGCCTATATCCTATGTCGGGGTGTGCAACAATGAATGTTTAAGATTGTAAAGGCATACTCTCTTGACATAGTGTGTTGAAAAAGGTGATCACAACCTTTGCTTAGTGAAAACTATATTTGCGATTCTACCATTTAGGGAAACGTTTAGTGGAGAAACTCTTGATTGTAGAATCGGGGAAAAGACTTAGAATCGATTTGTTAACATCTATAGATCAGTTTTGATATCTTTATCCCTTAAAATCTAGACTTATTACATATCTTGTATCTTAGAGTTGTAAAAATAGTTTAACTCTAGTTTCCTAATGAACCCACGTCAACAAACCTTTACAAGACTGAGAGAATTCTATCTGAAATATTAAGCACAAGTTAATAACAAATAACCAATGGATTTCCCATTGCTACTAGACCCCATGTTGCCACTCCTCTGAAAATAGTGAGCATACTCTTATCTTAAACCGATGAATTCTATACTTCCCACCCCCGATAAATATCCATTGGTGACTATCGGTTTCTCCATGGTTATTACCCATCAGTACTATGCTGATAATACATAGGATTACCGAAAGTTTCCTTGATTTACCTTACTTCTTTTTTACCTACCACTGGATTCCGTAGGAGATCCACTAGCAATTACTATGTGTTATGTATGTCGATAAGAATCCGCCTATAATACTCCTTTGTTTAGCAGTGTCAACTCTAATACCATTTTCCAATCTTGTCTCTACAAGTTCACCATTTGATACTTATTCTTCACCATGTCGTACTTAATTTCATTTAAGTAATCTTTACCCTGGTCCAGTGGTCCATGATACGAACCAAGTGATTAAGACGACAAACACAATGTTATATCTAACATAGAAGAACCGGATCTCCATTAAAACATCTTATAGTGAGTAACTTTACAATAAATTCAAAGTGGTTTGTGTCCGAATGATATCACCTTTATTTATACTAGTAACCTATTGAAAGTGACAATCGCTTAGCCCTACAAATTTCTAGTATTTTATTTTAACAGATAATCTAACTTCACTCTTAAATTATTTACGTTTGTGTTTTTACGACAACATGACTTGAACCACAGGATTAGAAAAGTCTTATCGAACCACAGGATTAGAAAAGTCTTATCTACTACCTCGGTACCGTTAAGACAAAAGACTTTGATAGAATTTTAAAGCATGTATGTACCAAGTATGATGGATTTGTTTTAGTTACTTCCACTCCTGCTGATGGTGTCTCTAGATCCTTCTTTTTTCATTTAAAGATATTTTATCCTCAAGAGTTGTTCGTAACTTTCTTAGACACCTTGGTTAAGATTTGAAGGAGTTGTCACATTAGTTTATCTACGGGCTACAGCCTACCGCATTTATCGTGTTAGTGATATAAACTCCCAGTTATCCTTCTAGCCATGGTCGTAAACAACTCGACGAGGCGTCGATTAATCACTGACTAATCACCGGTTAATCCCAATTAATAGCCAGTCCCGCCCCACTGCCGACTAGCGACTAGCAATTAATACAACACTGCTTCTAGCTAGAGTTACGTATAGTCTTGGCTAAGTAATCACTAAATCTAAAGTCACATAAGTGTAATACATGGTATAGAAATCATGGTAAAAGAACAAGGGACAGAAGATGTTGATGATGGTGAATCATTAATTCTCATAGCAAAGTATGGTCGATGAATCCCCACAAGCACAAACAATATATGATCATAATTCACACGAATGCATACACATGAACTATCATTTATGTTGATGAACAATATATTCAACATCAAGTGAATAACACATACCCATGAACGTGTTGTTCTTTAAATGTTGAATAATGGTTTCTGAAGGGAACAACATTATGTGCATTCTTACATTTTTCACAGGTTTTATTCGTGTTAGTTACTATTCGTCTGGTGCGAAAGATATTTATTCATGTGTCATTAACACTTTCAAAGTAAAATCATGATCACAGGTGTAACCACTTATTTCTCACACACTTACAACACCTATTTCTAAAACTAAAGCTCATTCGTATACATTGTTTTAGATTAACTATTATTGAATATTTTCGTTTTTAAAATTATTTAATTAAATAAAAAATTTTATTAAAGAAAAAAGCGGTTCGACCTTTTAGGTTTTAGGTTGAAAAATATTTTTTATTTTTCGAAAACATGCCGCAGACCTGCAGTGCATCTACCAGAGGCCATAACACTTGCCATCCACGTTACTCAAGTTCGAATCCCTTTACAATGATGTTGCCTATATTTCAGACTGTGCATATGACTTGGGAATTGAACCTGAGGTCGACCATTCCCGATGACATGCATGACGAGTACAGAAGAACAAATCTAAATAACTTGCTTTTTTTTTCAATAGTTGGTTTTTTTTTTTCGTTACAAATAAAAACATAGGTTGTGTACATAATAGTAGTGGACTAATTATTTTCATGTGGTTTATTTACGTACACATGTAAAAAATTGAATGGCTGTTTGTACTTTTATTTAGTAATAATTTGTGTTATGTTGTGTGACAGCTTTGACCGACTAACACAAAGGAGAAAAATTTTCGCATTTTTACTTTTTTGTGATTAAAAAAAAGTCTAAACATCTTTTTTTTTTTAATTTATAAAAAGTCTTTTCACCCAACATTTTAACTGATAACAAGTTAAAATCGTTTACATTACTTTTTTTTTGAGCAAACATGATAAAACTTTTATAATAATTCATTCAGATTTTTACCTTTTATACAACTAAATTCCTAAAATAAATTAAAAGGTTCCAAGCAGAAAACAATTGTTCTAAGACACGAATCTCATGCCAATGGATCATCAGAGCCAAATGGTTGGATAATGGAGTGGAAGCATGTATTAGTGATCTTAAGAGCATTCTCATCCGATCCTTCAAAATTTTGTGAGGAAAGTTTGTAAATTATAATGTGGGGTTTTGAATGGTTGTGAGTGTAAATTATAAGGTGGAGAAAGAAAAGATAGTGATCTTTTGTAAATTTGGGAAAAATGTAGTGATTTTTTGTTTGAAGAGAGAAACTATAATGATAAAAGTATAAAAAAAAATATTATTTAATTAAACAGAAGAGTGAAATGTAGTGTTTTTTAGGGTAATTATAGAGATGGGAACAGAGAATCGGTTGAGATTTAAGAATGCTCTAAGGTGATATGATGGAGACGTGGAGCTGGGTAAGGTTAAATGTTAAATATATTAAAACCGACAGACCAAAGATGCGCATATGGTCCTGCAGCATCAAGGTGTCTACAAAAATGCGTTCCTCACCACTGAGTTTAGGATTTAAATACCATAGTGAGCAAAAGTGACATGCCTTCAAGAAATAAATGGTGTGTATTAGGACTAGGGATATAGTGTGTGTATGTTAACTGTCAAGAAAAAAGACGATCGGGCTTCAAGAAACAAACATGTATGCCTGTAAACGAGCCAAACGTTTGGTGAACTGTCAGTAAACCGTTCGGCAGGAAGTTTGTTTATTAAATAAACAAACGAACATGAACAACAAATTTGTGTTCGTTTGTTAAACAAACGAGCATGAAAAACGTGTTCCGTTCGTTCATTTATGCTCATAAACATTCGTTTATGTATTAATATAAAATAATTAAATATTATTTGGATGAGTTATCTACTTAAAAGTTTTATATTTATTAATTTGTGTTCATTTAAGTGTTATCATTTATGCTCCCTTATGTTTGTGTTCAATTACATTTGTGCATGTATGTTTATTTATGTTTGTTTATCTTTGTTCAGTTATGTTCGTTTAGATTTTAAACAAACGAATATAAATGAACACAAATGTTCAATTTTTAAATAAACGAACATGAACATAAATATTTGTTCGATTAAGTGTTCGTGTTCGTTTAAAGTTAAATGAACGAACAAGAACATGCCCTTGTTCGTGTTTATTCGATTCGTTTACAAACTTTCATTATTCATATTGATGATTTTTTTATAAATCGGTCTTAATCTTTAGGCTTTGCCGATTTTATTTGTGTTCGTGAACTCATTTATTTTCTTAATGAACGAACGCGGACATGAAATCTCGTTCAGTAAGTGTTCGTGAACTGTTCAGGAACACATTATTTTCTTAACAAACGAACATGAACAAGGCCTTGTCTGTGTTCGTTTGTTTCGTTTACAACCCTATGAACTTGCAAACCTAGCTTTTGGTTTTTACTTTTTACCAAATCAGTATGTTCTTTGAAAAGTCTGGTTTTTTTATGAAGGGTCAACTCCAAACAATTGAGAGCTAGCAATCCAATTAAAAATTCTGAGGGGTCTAAAGTCTAATCCATATATTAGAGACGAACCACTTTAAATTATACATTGAATTGTTCATATAGATATTTTGTTATAAACGATTCCAACTTCCATGCCCTACTCGGTTAGTCAATTAGGCCATGTGCGGTACTATCCATTCGCTATTCTTCACTACTCGACACCGCGCCACTTCTTCAACCTTTTCTTCATTTACTGCACCAATCGACCTATGTTATACCTACCAATCTTTTAATAATACTTTTTATTTAAATATTTTAAAATAAATTAAAATAAAAAGGCAAATTGGAAATAAATAATCCCAACTTTTATGTATTAGCCGATAATAATCACAACTTTAAAAATCACTATCAGCGGTCCCAACTTTCAACTATTTTTGTCTTAATGGTACTCCATTAAAAAACACTTAACGCCGTTAAGTTTTTTCTCGAGTTTCAAATCAATGTTTTAGGGTTTTTGATAGGAAGAACGATACGATTCGACTGATGTAAAACTTATCTCGAAACGATGATTCAAAGGACTTGATTTTTGTTAATTGGAAATTCAAACAACCGAATTAAAACATTGTTTCGTCATTTGGATCACCATTTCGAGATAAGTTTTACATCGGTCGACTAGTATTGTTCTTTCGATCAAAAACCCTAAAACATCGTTTTGAAACTTGGAAAAAACGTAACGGCGTTAAGTGTTTTTTAGCGGAGGACCATTGAGACAAAAATAGTTGAAAGTTGGGACCACTGGTGGTGATTTTTAAAGTTGGGATTATTATCAGCAAATACGCAAAAGTTGGGATTATTTATTCTAATTTTCCAAATAAAAATAATTAAATTCAAGTGTTGGTAACAAAATGTTAAAATACGAATGTACGAAACATATATAGTTTTTTACAAAATTATGCAGACAAATAAAAGTATTTAGCCTTCGTTGACTTCATTGTCAATAGGAAGCGATATTACATGTCCGTATATGTTCGACCAAACCGGACTCGTTTCAGCTTGCTATCGCAACATGCTAGTTTTTTTGTTTTAAATATATGCTAATTTATTGTATTTTCGTGTTGAAGAATTTAATATTATTTTTTTTTGTTTAATTGCGGTGCCTACACCTGATACCGATCAAACTTCTCCTCGACGTTGCAACCACATCGCGCGGATTTTACTAACCGAATGCATGTCGTTTTAAATATGATTTTTATCATAAGTTACAGAAGTACTAATACTATTCTTGGTATTTACTAATTTTTTATGGGTCACTACATTAAGAAACGCAACCGATATTTCTGGTGTTCTAAAAGCAAATTCGTAAATTATTTATTTTATGGATACACAAAATTATTTATTTTTATTATTTAAAGTTAAATTTCTCTTTGAATGGTGAACTAATCATGAGATATCTTATCAGGTACAAAAATAAGAGGACCCGCTATGCTACTTTGTACATGAAAAAACATGTCCTCTAAGTTAGATTCACAATAAGAGGATCCAATATTAAATCTCGATGCAACAATAAAAAAACAAAAGTAAAAGATAAATAATTAAACTTTTTAAAAATCAAATTTATCAAAACTAAAAAGCATTTTTAAATTAGTTAAAAAAAACTGATTTAACTGACTCGAAAACAAATGATGGTGAAATGGAAATAATCGTGTGGGTGTGAGTAAAAAATCCGTCATTGATCCATATATTCGTTAAAAAAATCTTGTTAAAAAGTAAAGTAAACCCGGTAATAATATGGGCACACATGACATAGATATAGATTGATTTTGTGCCTATTTTCAACATTCTACTCTACGTCATCAACAAATCTAGCCATAATTGTCGGTCCAACAAGAGAATTTAAACACTGTACTATCATTAACATGGGCCACGATCCAAAACATAAGACACGAATAGGACATGAAAATAATTTAGCTTTTATTTGGCTAAAATTAAACATGTAACAGGTTAATCTAAACACCACCCGTTTAATACTTACTAAATAGGTTAATCCGAAAACAACTCGTTTATTTAACTAATTATATCATAAAAAAACACGAGATATATATTTATTATATAATACAAATAAATCAATTAAAATTTTTATATTATGGCACTGCATAGTACAAGATCTAACCTACAAGGAAATACAGGCCTCACAAACAGAAGCTCCAGAAAAAAATGGGTTGATAATAAAAACAAGTCGTCAACAGTATTTACATAAATTTTGATTAACAAAATGTTATAGATGTCTCTAAAACATTTAAACGCAGTCCATCAAATTTTATGTAAAAACTGCAGCTGTCTTTGACTCTGGACCTTGAACTATTCATGAGATTGCTTGATAGAACAAAATTCGATTGACCCATAATGAAGCAACTCTTCAATCATCTGTTCAATGTGATGATCTTCAAGTTTAGCAAAGTATTGCTGCTGATGATTATGATTATGATTATGATAAGTGTTGTTAATATCAACCGCGGGTTGTTGGTTTTGCATCAACACAGTCGGCTTAATGTCGGGTGAAGGCTCGCCAACGTGGGCCGGACACATTCGTTTCTGGTTCGCCATTTGTTGTTGTTGGAATAATGGTTTGGTCATTTGAAGTGAAGCCATGTAGCATCTATGCAATTTGGCTGTTAAAGTAGCAGAAAGTAGTTTGGAAGAAGAGGATTGTGACACATTGGGGTTGTATGGGAAGTTGGTTCTTGCTCGGGGCCCGCACATGAGCCTCGCCGCCTCGTCATAGGCTCGGGCCGCATCTTCGGCTGTCTCAAATGTCCCTAGCCAAATTCTTGTTTTCCTGTTTTGGGGAAAGATAGTTGCCAATGAGTAAATGTTTGATGCAACAATTTATAATGCATAAAGTATGATAATAAAATGTAGTTTTCGGCATTGGGACGTAGACTTACAATAAAGGATGACGAATTTCGGAAACCCAAGAGCCCCAATGCCTTTGTCGGACACCTCGATACCGCTGTTGTGTTCTAGCCATGTAGGCACAAGATGTTTCTTAAAATGCCTCAATGAAGTGAAAAGGTTGGAATGAGAAGGATAGAAGATTTGGTTGTTCACTAAAGGGAGGGAAGGAGAATGTAGGCCGAGATGGGTGGTTTATAAGAGGGAAGTGAGCATCAATAAGCACCTTCTATATTTATACCAATCAAGATACTCATAGTTAACTTAATACTACTAATAATTTTTTTTTTCATTTTCTTTTATGTTGGAGATTTTTTTTTAAATTTTTTTATGTAACCCATAATTTGGAAACACATCTTTTACAAGGAAAAAACAAATCACAAGTTTTTTAAACTACAAATGTGGCTTTTAGAAAAATTGAGAGCACATGACCATCTATGCAACTTTTCATCCCATGATGTATTATTTTCATTATAAACATTTCTTTTTTCAATTAATGATATTAATATTTAATATCAAACTAGTAAATACATTGATTCTAGAGATAAGATAAAAGAATATCAGTTTAGAGTAACATCATAAGTTTATTATGACCCGGGTATAGTTAATTAACCAATGGTACAATTTATTCTAGTATTTTATAAAAAAAAATAACGTCTTTGAAATAAAAGGTGTTGATTTTTTCCAAAAGGTTTGAATCATTTAATTACCTCATGGCCTTCTGGCAACCAAAGAGTGGGGGCCATTTATAAGTGTTGACAAGAAATTGGCAAATGACTTAGTTTACTTTATCTATCGTTACCAGTTGGCTAATTGACATGATTAGTTGAATATTTATATTACAACAAAAAGAAAACAAATCTAAAGTGGCTAAATTCAATTCACAACATTTCACTCTTTGTATAATTTTGCTAGAAGACAAAACTCAGAATGTGTCAAAATATATACTCAAAAACATAAAACCTTTAACTCAACATATTGATTCGAATCTAACTACTATAATAAAAGTAAACTCTTTTTTGCCGCTTGTCAAATTATTGTCGCTTCTCATCTTTTTAACCTATATTCAATAAATGGTATTTATTTCTGATCAACCCGTCAAAATAATGTTTTTTGGATCCATATATTATTAAAGATCCTTTAAAAACAATTTTTTTACAAATATATAGTAAATCATCTTATCTTACTATTATAATAAAAGGATACTCTTTTTTTGCCACTTGTCAAGCTTTCGTTACTCCTCATCTTTTTTAACCCATATTCAATAAATGGTATTTATTTCCCCGCCCAAATAATGTTTTTCGGATCCATATATTATTAAAGATTCATTTGTTTTCATTAAACACACACCCCTCCCCAATAATGAACCCTAGATTGCAGAACTGATTACTCGCTGCTTTCTCCCTTCTTTGATTAAACATACAACCTAATGCTGCCTTCTCCTTTATCTGATTAAACCTACGAGACTATTCATCCCCACCACTGCTATCATTCATCTCCACTGCTGCACAATTCAAACCGTTAATCATGGTTAATAATATGACTAGTTATTCTGGTCAATCCTTTTCTTACCAACGCAAATCCAAATCGTCTCCTGTTTTCCATTGTTGCTTATTTTTAGGTAACTTTACAATTCCCTGCTTTAGATCCATCAATTTGCATGTTTTATTAATTTGAAATTGTTTTGATGGTTGATTAGTTTTAGGTCAGATTTAGATTGCTGTGTAATTTCCTAAATCATACACATTGATTTCTTTTAACTGTGTCACTTTGGTGTTCAAGCATAGATTGTCGTGTAATTTTCTAATTTATGAATGCTTTATGTTTTTTATGAATTCGTTGACAGAGTCCGGATGGATATTATAGACCGTGCCATTATTTATGATCACCCAACTTTAGACTATTCGTGTCTCAAAAAGCATAGCATTCAGGTGTGTTTCCTTTTTACCTACCTATGTGTTTATATGTATTATGTAATTAACATATTATGATTTAAAAGACTAAAATATCGCTTTACGAAATAATAGCCTTTTGACTTCTATATAATGTTACTATTTCTATATGATGTGTATAATATCATGTTTTACTCTTGACATTGTTGAAGATTTTTATGAATCCTCCACAACCCAATTGTATATTTTTATTAACGTGGTTCGCAAAAGACTATTATTTTCTTTTTTTGGGCTACAATTATTCAACTTATGACAACTACATTAAAGTTGGCAGGCTCCGATATGAGTTGTATATACATAACATGATTTGAAAGTTTCAGTCAACCATAAAGTAATAAAAAATGATTAACTTCATATAAATATGATATATACTAGGGGTGTTCATGGTTCGGTTCGAAACCGTGAAACCGCCCAAACCGGCCATCGGTTTGGTTTCGCGGTTGTTTTTTTTCTTTACTCTCGGTCGGTTGGTTTAAAAATTTCCAAACCGTAGTGAACGGTTTGGTTTACGGTTTGAACCGAAAACCAACCGCATAAAACCAGACCGGACCTTATGATTTATTTATATGTATTTTTTAAATATTTCATAATATATATGTATATATACATATACACTACTAAATATTGACAAATATTAATAATAAACAAAAAAAAAAGTTGGTTAAACCCAAATCAAAAATGCAAGAAACTTTAATTGGCTTTTTATTTTCTTAAATGAGATTCTAAAAAGGTAAAAATAAGTTGTTTGTTAAATTATATAAATTATTGTGACTTGTACAATATTTACATATCATGAATTATTTTGGATATATTGTATAAAGACCGAACAAGACCAAACCGTGAAACCAAACTGGACCAAACCGTTATTAACGGTTCGGTTTGGTTTGGTTTAAGAGTTCAACGGTTCAGTTTTGGTTTACGAAAATAAAAAACCGTTGCTAACGGTTTGGTTCGCGGTTTGACCTAAAAATCGTGAAAACCGGACCGCGAACACCCCTAATATATACTCAACTTTATTTGATAACAAATCTACCCCCCCCCCCCCCCTTTACTTTGGACCTACTTATGTGTTTATATGCATTCTATAATTAACACATTTTGATTTAAAGACTAAAATATCGCTACGAATTTAGATTTTTGTATAATTTTCTAAATTATATGCATTGATTTCTTTTAACCGTGTCATTTGGTGTTCACACATTTATGACAGCTTTATTTTGTTAAATGTCTACAAAAAGTTTTCTCAACTTAATTAGACGCCAAGTTTTATTTACATATTAAGTTAGCTGTTATTCTTGACATCATTAAGTATGTACCACGAACTCAACAATTTTTGAAAGTAATGGAAAAGTTAAACTTTTTGACTTTGCTGACTTTTTTTTATTCAAAACTAGAATATACATGAGTATTGACTTTTTGGGTAAGTTTTTTTTTTTTTTTGGCATATTCTAATGGAACCTCAAAGTTTATGCAGACTATAGAAACTACTTTTTGTTGGTGCATAAATGTCAGTAGTTCATAGTCTAGTGTCTGTAATTGAGTCTGTAATGATTAATTATGTTTTATATGTTTAAGCGAAGTTACTGACAAGTTCGCTGTTTAGGCGAACTTGTTAGTCAAGCGAAGTTATGGACAACTTCGCCTGAACATGCCAGGCGAAGTTGTCGTGTATATATATTCCTAGGTTACGGTTTGTTTAAAAAAAAGAGATCGAGTAGTTCATCGAGTTGTTCAAGTTATCATATACAGACGTGTGTGAGTCGAGAGACGTGTATTCAGTGATTATATCACGTGTTCGGTTATAATATAACGTGTTTGTTTATTCGTATCGTGTGTTTGTTTGATTCGTGTTCTACACTCGTAACGACCTACGCAGGGATTCCGCACCTGTGTTGATTGAGATATCCCGTGCAGATCCATCCAGGGAACCTACAATTGGTATCAGAGCTTTTGCTCGATTGTGTGGTTCGGGATATTCACGCGGGTGTAGAAATCGTCCCGTTTCGACTATTCGCGGGACGTGTTTTCTGTGTTTTGTGTCATTCTTACCTCCTACCATCGTATTCAACCCTTTACACCGTCAAAAACCTCGAAAAACCCAGAAATCAGATCTGCAGAAACTTCGTGTTCATCAGGCGAAGTTGCCGTCACTGTTCGTAGGGTTTCGGCGAAGATATAAGGTTAAGCGAAGTTATCCACAACTTCGCCTACCTTCTCAAGTTCGCCTAACTCAAGCGAAGTTCTCTACAACTCCGCCTACCTCCTAAGTTGGCTTACCTCAAGCGAAGTTAAGAATCAGCGAAGTTCTTCAGCGAAGTTAAGACTTAAGCGAAGTTATCCGTAACTTCGCCTACAGTACTTTTCAGAAGAAATTTTTTTTTGTTTTTCGGGTTTCTTAGTTTTCGAGAAAGATGTCGTCAATTAACATCTCTGAGTTAGTAAAGATGGAAGTAGAAGCAGGCTCAGCTACAAAAGCACCAAGGTTGCTGAAGGAAACCGATTTCGTTGCATGGAAGGATTGGTTCGAACAATATGTCAAGTACCAGGATGCGAAAATGTGGGTATGCATCCAGGATGGTTATATTCCACCAACTATGGAGTACGAAGGTCGTGATCAGATCAAGAAGTACAGCAAAATGGAAGATGAAGAGAAAAAGATGTATGAGGCCGAGAGCAAGGCTCATGCTGCTATCACTATGGCTCTTCCACAAGAGATCCTTCATACTTTTAGAAAGTACAAGACAGCAAGAGAGCTTTGGGAAGCTCTTGAGAACCGGTTTGAAGGGAATGTGGGAATCCTTGCTTCGAAGATCAAATTGCTCAAAACCCAGTTCTCAGTCTTCAAGTATTTAAAGAATGAGTCTCTAGATGATATCATCACCCGATATTATCATCGAATGACTGAACTGAGCAACTATTCAATTTCTTACCGAGAAGAAGAGATAGTTGAGAAGCTTCTTGATGCTCTCCCACCAAAATGGAGATGTACACGGTACTGATGAAGGAAGACAAAGACTTTCCCCAATATGATCTGGAAACGGCAGTTAACAAGCTCCGAACCTTTGAGCTTAACATGGTTAGAAAGGAGACACCTACGGATCAGGTTCAAGATCCAGGTATGTATGGTGCTAAAGTCAACTCTAGTTCAGGTTCGAAGACTGAATCAGCTGCCTACTACTCGAAGGGAGAGTCGGGCGCCAACTCATCACATGAGGGGCATGTGTCAGTCAACACGAATGGTGATGTTTGCTTTGTAGCAGGTGGATCTAGTGGTTCTAAACCGCAAGCAAGCAAGAGTAGTTGCTCTCCAAGTATTCCTAGCAACAACTACTCTAAGATGCCTATGAGTGTCAAATCTGCTGAAGAGCAGTTTGCTCTCTATGCTTCTTTTATTGCTTCCTATGAGAACTACATTCAGGGGAAGATTGTTGATCCAGCTATGTTGGATGAAGACTATGACCAGATTGATGCTGATGATCTGGAAGAAATGAATCTACAATGGCAAATGGCTATGGTCGTGAGAAGAGTTAAACGGTTTATGAAAAAGACCGGAAGAAAGTTTGTCGGTGGAAGGCCAGGGTTTGACAAGACGAAGGTAAGATGTTACAACTGTCAGCAAAACGGCCACTTTGCGAAGGAGTGCAGAAATGAGCGTGTAAAACGTGGTCAGGGCAGGTCTACACAGCAAAGTGGGGGTTCTAAAGACTATAGTGCCATGATTTCCAGAGAAGATGGTGAATAAAACTGGAACCTGCATTCTGAAGAAACTTTCGAACAGGCCAATTTGGCAAAGGTTGAAACTGAAGGAAGTGAGAAAACTACTGGGGAAGATCAAGCGTTAATGGCAGATGTTAAAGACCAGCTCTCCGAGGTATGTTCTAAACCTACTTGTTCTAAATGTGAAAACTTGTCTGAGCAATTAGCAACTATAACTGATCAGTATGTTAGTTTGGATGCTGAGTTTAAAACTCTAAAAGAAGATCATCATTTTACAAAAGCAAGAGAAAATAGCTATAAAGTTAAAATAAAAGCTTGTGAAAAAGATATTAAAAGTCTAAAAGCAAAACTAGCTGAAAAAATACAAGTGATTAATCTAAGCTATGAAGTTTTGGAAGAAAAAACCAAGCTAATAGCTGAAAGAGAAAAACAGATTGCTGATCACCAGGTGAAAGTGGTGGAACTGAATAGAAAACTTGAGCAGTTCAGAAATTCCTCTGCTATTCTTGATCACCTTGTTAGTGATCAAGGTTCTTCTGTTAAGAGGGGAGGAATCGGTTATCATGAGGTTCCACCACCGTATAATCACAACTACACTTTTAATCCTAGTAATCAGAAATCTGTTGACTTTGAGGTTGTTCAGACAGTTCCAATTAAGGTAACTAGTAAAGAACCAGATGTTAGTAGAGGCGAAACAAGTCCGCCTGTTTCAAATGTTAAAATTTCTGATCCGAGTCCAGTCTCATCAAGTTCGGATAAGTCATCCGAGCATGGTA
Organism: Bidens hawaiensis; assembly: GCF_021521415.1. NCBI lineage: Eukaryota > Viridiplantae > Streptophyta > Magnoliopsida > Asterales > Asteraceae > Bidens > Bidens hawaiensis. The sequence continues at coordinate 1,738,367 of NW_027491234.1, forward strand.
AGGCAAAAGAGGAGGCGGTATTGCCAAATGGTGGAGAGAAAGATAAAACAACTAAAAAGAGTTCTCCGCTAAACCCGTATGTCCCACCTTATGTGAGACAAACGGGCGGTAATAAAGCCTCGACATCTAAAACACCTGTTGATAAAAAGGTTGAACATAGGTGTTGTTTTAGGTGTAATAAATTAGGGCACCTAGTTGCAAATTGCCCTCTGAAGCAGAGATTCAGAGGTGTGAGGCCTACTAAAACTGAGAATAAGCCTAATCGTAATCATAATACTGGTAAAAATGAAAACCATTCAAAATTCAGAAATGTGACTAATTCAGGTTTTCATAGAAACAAATCTCAGTTTTACACTGCTAATAACCAAACCCACAAGCTATAATTCTTTTAATTCACAAAGGTTTGGAAGGCCTCACAATCAATCTACAAGGAGGTATCCTAATAGGACTTACAGGAATTATCCAGATACTAACTTTGGAAAGCCAAAGCTCGGGATGTATAGATCCAAGACCAATTGGTCTTGGGTCCCTAGATTCTAATCTTTTGCTTTTATCGTGCAGGAACAGTTGAACAGGGCTGCAAACAACCTATGGGTTGTGGATAGCGGCTGTTCCCGGCACATGACGGGTAACAAAAACTTGTTACACGATTTGAAACCTGTTCAAGGAGGGAGAGTAAGCTTTGCTGGAGAAAGTGGAGGCAAGATTACAGGAATGGGAACGGTGTCTAATGGAAAGATGACTCTAGAGAAAGTAAACTGTGTCGAAGAATTGAAGCACAATCTGCTGAGTGTGTCGCAGATTTGTGATAAGGAGTACACCGTACATTTTACAAAGAATGAGGCGATTGTGTTACATCCTGGTTTTCAGATACCAGAGGAGTGGATTGTGATGAAGGCTCCACGTGAAAGGAATACGTATATTATGGATATGAGGTCGACTGAAATGGCCACGGAAGAATCATGCCTTATGACAAAAGCGAGCGAATCGGAGTCCGAATTGTGGCATAGGAGAATGGGGCACATTCATCTTCGGAAGATGAACCACATTGTCAAGAATGGACTTGTGCTGGGCGTTCCCTTGAAAAGTTTCAACTTTGAAGACAAATGTCTAGCGTGCAAGAAGGGAAAGCAGCACAAGAAATCCCATCACACTAAGAAGGTCAATTCTATTGTCAGTACTCTAGAATTGCTTCACATGGATCTCTTCGGTCCGTAAATGCAAAAAGTCTAGGAGGTACTTCTTATTGCTTGGTGATCACTGATGATTACTCACGATATTCGTGGGTATATTTTCTGAAATCAAAAGATGAAACGGCTCAGATGGTGAAGAATTTGATTACCAAAGTTGAGAACGTTATGGATAAAAGGGTTAAATTCATCAGGAGTGACAATGGAACGAAGTTCAAGAATTTTGAGATGGAGATCTTCTGCCTTCAGAAAGGGATTGAACACCAGTACAGCGCTCCGTATACTCCGCAACAGAATGGAGTGGCTGAGAGGAAGAATAGAACGTTAATTGAAGGAGCCAGAACTATGCTGGCTGATTCAAAGCTTCCTGTGGTGTTCTGGGCTGAAGCTGTTGCTACAGCCTGTTATATCCTGAATAGAGTCTTGACTGTTAAAAGACTTAATAAAACGTGTTATGAGCTTATGCATGGGAGGAAGCCCAACTTGAGTGGTCTTGAACCATTCGGGTCCCCTTGTTCGATTTTAAAGACAAATTCTAAATTTGGTGAAGTAGCCGATGAAGGAATCTTAGTCGGTTATGTTGTTGGGACTCCCAACAGACGTGTCTTTAATACATCGACCAGCAAGGTTGAGGTGGTGTGTAACACCGATATCACAAGTTACAAACCGCCAAAACCAAGCAACGGACCTGCTGAGTTTTTCGACTATGATAGACTTTTTAAGTCTTTTAACATACCGTATTTGGATAGTGCAGAAGAAGAAGAGAGAGTTGCTACGAAGATGATCCTTGATGAGGAAGAAAATCTAGTGCAAAGACAGCTGTTTGATAAATGTCAACCTTCCTCATCAAATGCTATCGATACCCCTGCTGCCTCTCCTGAAGAAGAATTTTTCAATCCGTTTCACTCTCAGCAAGAAACAACCATTGACGAGCTCTCTTCTAACTTGGAAGACAATTTGCATGTCGGTTCTGTTCCGACCACGAGAATTCATAAAGATCACCCTTTGGAGAATGTGATTGGTGATGTGTCCTCCAGTGTACAAACAATACGTAGTTTGAATGAGCACACCTGTGTTTACACAAGCATTAAGGAGACAGGCATAATCAACGAATGCTTGTACACCTGCTTTATCAGCCAGATTGAACCAAAGAATTATCAAATGGTTCTAAAGGACAGCTCGTGGGTCGAAGCCATGCAAGAAGAGTTGGCTCAATTCAAGAAAATGGAAGTTTGGACTTTGGTTGAAAAACCAAAGAATGTGCATACGATAGGCACAAAATGGGTTTTTAAGTGCAAGAGAGATGAGAAAGGGATTATTATAAGAAACAAGGCGAGGCTAGTCGTTAAAGGTTTTAATCAACAAGAGGGGATTGATTATAATGAAGTGTTTGCTTCTGTGGCAAGACTGGAAGCCATTAGATTGTTTTTGGCATTTGCTGCTTATAAGAAGATGAAGGTATTTCAGTTAGACGTGAAGAGTGCGTTTCTGAATGGGAAAGTCGATGAGGTAGTGTATGTTGAGCAACCTCCGGGTTTTCCTGACCCAGATTTTCCTGATCACGTGTACAAGCTAAGTAAGGCGTTGTATGGACTACATCAGGCACCTCGTGCCTGGTACTCAACTTTATCAGATTACTTGCTTGAAAATGGGTTTGAAAGAGGGAAGATAGATAGCACGTTGTTCTTCAAGAGAGAAGGAAGCGACTTCCTGCTGGTGCAAGTCTATGTGGATGATTTATCTTTGCTGCATCAAAAGTCTCCATGTGTCAGGAGTTTGAGGCCGTCATGAAGAAAAGGTTTGAAATGAGTGCTATGGGTGAACTAACTTTCTTTTTAGGATTGCAGGTTGATCAGAAGAAGGATGGGATGTTCATTCATCAGACCAAGTATGTCCATGATGTGCTCAAACGTTTCAAGATGGAGGACAGCACTCCATATGACACTCCAATCTGCGTCAATCACAAATTGGGTGCTGATTCAGACAATGACGCAGATGTGGACCCAACTCAGTATCGGGCTATTATAGGTTCTTTAATGTACTTAACTGCATCTAGGCCTGATATTATGTTTGCAGTTTGTCTTTGTGCTCGTTTTCAGGCAAACCCAAAGGAATCTCACATGAAGGGTGTGAAGAGGATCTTGCGGTATCTCAAAGGCAAACCTAAGCTGGGGTTGTGGTATGCGAAGGGAGGAGACTTGGAGTTGGTCGCTTACACAGATTCTGATTATGGAGGGTGCAATCAGAGTCGGAAGTCAACTACTGGAGGATGTCAGTTTCTAGGAGGCAGATTAGTGTCCTGGCAATGCAAGAAGCAGACATCAGTCGCCATTTCAACATGTGAGGCAGAATACATGGCAGCATCCAACTGCTGCTCCCAGGTTCTTTGGATTCAACAACAGTTGCGCGACTATGGTCTGAATTTCTCACTTACTCCTATTTGCATTGATAACACAGCTGCTATCTCAGTAACTAACAATCCCGTGAAGCACAGTAAAACTAAACATATTGACATACGTCATCATTTTATACGGGATTGTGCTTGAAAAGGTGGATACACTTGATAATTTCGCTGATTTATATACTAAAGCGTTTGACAAATCAAGATTTCAAAACCTTATTGAGCTGAATGGGATGATCAATTCCGAGTAACCATGCTTTTTATATTAAAAAAAAAAAAACGTCACTATCGCTGAGAATTATGTCGGTTGCTTCAGTTTGAAGGACATGTCTTAGGATATGTTTGGTCCTCATTTCTACTTGTAGAATACGAGGATAGCCATTAACCAGATGACTGAAAGTGACCGGGGCGGTTTATGATGAGTTTTCATTCTTTCGCTTAAAATTAGTCGATCATACTTAGTTAGAAGGACACATACTAGTATGTGGTCGGTCCAGCTGATCCATTGGATCTTCGGGATAGCCGTTGACCTGAAGACTTTGATTTGGTCGGGGCGATAGAAGTTAAATTTTTCTTTTTGGGAAATGAAATTATTTTTCAAGTCTACTACTTCGTAAGAAGTTCGTTTGCTATGTTTAACAGAAAATTGATCCAACCTTGGAAAATGATAGATATACTGATTCCGTGTGCTTAACTAGTGAAGTTATTAGGCTTAAAAGGCTTTAGAACAATCATTGTATGTCTGGTAGCTTTTTATGGTGCGTAAAAGTAGATGTGATACAAACTAAATCTACTCGATTTTACGTGGAAACTCCTTAAGAGTTTTGCATGTCTTCATATATATCTTTCCGAATGATAGGCAGAAAAGCGATTACCCAGTCATACACGAGCCCGTAAGTGTTCTGATTCCCGTAAAGATAGTGTGTAAAGAAACTGCAGTGATCCAGATTCGGGACTTGCAGTTGTTTACTACTCTGAAGTCTATGAAAATGTTTATTCAAAAAAAAAAAAAAAAAAAAAAAAAAAAAAAAAAAAAAAACCTTATGAGTTATTGAAACATTCTAGAGCTAACAATGTCAAGACTTCTCAATCATGGAGTAAGAAAGAGAACGGGAAGCAGATGAAGAGTACTTACAAACTTAATCAGACACTATGGGTTGAAGTCAATTCGGGGTGACTTGGGGAAAGCCAAATACGCTTTGAGAATAGATAGGAGGCATCATAATCTCTGAGTTGTTGCCCACTTAAATTTTGAGGCATAATTGAACCTAACTCGTATCATAGAAACGATGAAAACCATCTTAAGTTATTTACTTGCCTACAACCTGTTTCTTTATGTCATAATACAGCTAAACACGGATCTATGTGACAGTCACGTAATTAGTATGATTCCTGTTCGGATCTTTTCTAAAACGTAGTAGTCCCTGTCTAGACTGAAATTTGATCCCTTGTACTTTAATTTTTAAAAGTTTTTCGTACTTAGGTAGTTTTATGATTTTATACTTGGTTACTTAGTCTTGATCGTTTCACCTTAAAGGATGTTTTAAAACTTAATTGCAAATTGTTCAAATTATAGGGGTTTGTTTTGAAAATTTTCATATATAGGCGAACTTATTCTTAACTTCGCCTGCAATAGGCGAAGTTATCCATAACTTCGCCTGTAAAATTTTGACCCTATATAAAGAAATTTTAAAGGTCAGACTGTTCATTTTTTTTCAATCCAGCGAACTTATCCTCTCCGAGAAATAGGCGAACTTATCGAGCATCTCATCGATCATCTGTGTTTATCTTGTCTTCGATTCTAGTCAAATTCAAGGTGTGTAGGGTTCGATTATCATACTATCATTGTCTATTGAGGTTAATCATCGGTCGTTTCGACTCGATAAACGACCTCGATCTTTCGAACCGTAAACACCCGATTTCAAACTTGTTTTTACGTGATAGTAAACCACTTAAACGTATAAACCTACATAAAATCATGTTTTCCGGATTCCTTAATCACGAAATCACCAACTGCACGTTGTTTCATAAACCTATCAACTGCCGTTTCAGATTCAGGCGAACTTAAGGATTAGGCGAAGTTATCCGCAACTTCGCCTGAGGTTTAACTTCGCCTGAGGCGATGTTGTGGTGAGGCGAAGTTATCATTAACTTCGCCTGGACCTTTTTACTTATGAGTTATTAGACGAACTTAAAGATGAAGCGAAGTTGTTCCCAACTTCGCCTCACCTTTAACTTCGCCTATACAGATTTTATCACAACTTCGCTCATGGTAACAAGCGAACTTGTGTTATGCCTTAACGTTTATCTAACTTGATCTGTTTGTTGCAGATATGGCTGCAGTAGCAGGTGCTGGAGGTGCTGGAGGAGATGATGGAGGAGATCAGCAAAGACAGTTCTTCCCGGGTCATAATATGTATATTACGTTAGACCCAGATGCGAGTGGTGTGGAGGATTACCGCGAAATCATCACTTTCCTCCTTCGCTCGCGGATATTCCACGCGATCACAACTACTCTGCCGATATCCTTACCCAATATTGAGGATTTTTGGCAGACGGTGGAATACGATTGCCGCGTTGAGCCCCCGGTTATGCGAGCAACCGTCAACAATCAAGAAGTTCAGTTCTCTTCTGAACAAATCCGGGCGGCTTTACGTTTCGGGAATGAGACCAGGGATGACCCGACGGACTTTGTGGCTCCTTTCCGAGATGGAGCGTTTTTACGAATGGGCTATTCGGGCCCGTTGGGCGATACACAAAGAAGGAAGGGTTTCCTACTCGATCAGTGGCGCTTCCTCATGCACGTAATGATTGTCTGCATGTCAGGGAGGAAGGTGGGTACTGACGGGATGGGTGCGACCATGCAGTCGGCAATGACTGCTCTGACTTATAACAAACGTTATAGCTTCAGTCAGATGGTCTTCTATGAGATCGATAGACAAAGACGGGCAGTGGCGCGTGAGAGGTTCATTATGTATCCAAGATTCATCCAGATGATCTTGAACCATGTGGCTCCAAATCTACCTCAGCGCCGCCCGATCAGATACGTGGAGAGTGTGAACAAATGTATCTTCGCTCAGTGCAGGACATCGAGCGCGAGGAGCAAACCTGAGCTCCGTCCCAGGCATACTCCACTCTTTGGGTATTTAATCAACCCGGAGTATGTTCCTGCCAATGGGGACGAGTTCAGAGATCCTCAACCACAACAGGCGGGGGCACCTCAAGCTGTACCTGCTGCGCCTGTTGTGTCAGCTGAAGAAGAAGTAGACCTTGACGCTGCTTTTGGCGGCCAAGGATTCTTTGACATAGATCGTATGCATCCAGCAGAAGAGATTCAGGTGTCGGCTGCAAGAGTTTCAACTGTGGAAGTGACTAGGGCAGCTACAACGGTGGCTGACTCAGATTTTGATGATGTAATGGATGAGGCAAGACGTATGATGGTGACTCAAGAGAGGACGTTTGGGAAGAGAAAGAGGACAGATGACGACAGTGAGTCAGAAGAAGAAGAAGACATTCATAAGTTGATCAGACGTTCAAGAAGGGACAGGACAGGTGCAGGTATGGGTTCAGGAGCTGGAGAGACTTCAAGGATAGTACGTTTTGCTCCACCCGCCTTGTCCGGTATGACTCTTATTCCTTCTTCACTTCCGTTTACAAGTTCAAGCGCCACGGATGTACCCGTGGTGGCTACAACATCATCTGTTGGCCTCCCATCCATCACACTCCAGCTGACGACTCCAGATATTGTATCGTTGCCGCCTCCAACGCTTACTCCGTCGGAGGTTGTTGCACAGGTTATTGAGTCGACAGTGGTTCACACTGTAGGGTTGTCGGTCACGATACCACCTGCGGTTACGTCCACAACTACTTCTGATGTCCCGGTTACATTTGAAATCCCACCTCAGTTCACTCCAGATTTATCACATATGAGGTTCGATTTCGATGCAACCTTATCAGACTCGGAAAGAATAGCGGCACTTGAACGGGTCGTGGCTGAGCAATCAAGGATAAATCTTATCCAGACCCAGGCTATTCAGCGCCTAGTAGCAGAAAATCAACTACAGTAGTCCCTCCTGGTTGAGCATGGAAAAATTATAGATGCTATGAAGGAGTTCTTGGCATCTCAGGGGGAGACGAGCTGTAAAGGCGACGAGCTCAGGAAAAAGAAGAAGAATGACAGAGACGATGATCCCAATGCATCGAAAGGTGCAGGTGGTGAGTTGCCAAGAACTACTCAAGCTTTTGGGACTTCCACAGCTCAGGGGGAGTCTGCAGGTGCAGCTGGCAGTTCTAGTGGTAATGAGGTGGTGATGGTAGATGACGAGGAGATGGGAGATGATGTGATCGATGCCTTGAAGGAATTAGATGATGATATGTTAGATGATGAGTTTATGTGTGAAGATGATGTTCTACCAGTCGAAGAGATTGAAAAGATTGGTGCTGAAATAGTGATTGAAGATGATGTTGAAGAGGGTGAAATAGTTGAGGAGAATGTTGAACACGAGATCCCTGAAGTTGAAAAGTCAGATGTATGTCAAGATACAGTAGGTGATGATACAGAATGGGAGGAGCGGCCTAGATGGAAGGAAGGCTATGCTCATTGATTTATCAAAACGAAGAAGCCAGTGGTACCTACAATGTTCAAGAAAAGTTATAATATTAAAGGGTACGCTGAGTCAAAGAAAGGCATTATCTGTTGGCTATATGATGAACAGCTAAAAGTGTTCGTGGTGAAAAGATATGATGGGATTCAATACTTTAAGAGGACGTTGAGGTCTCTCAATACATTGCCTGAATGTGAGGTGAAGGATTTGGCTAGATTGGGGTTGATTAATAGAAGCGACGACAACATGGCGAGAGTTATTGGGAAAATCGTGTGGAAAGAAAGTATTAAAGAAAAGAAGTTTGAGTTATTAAAGCCACAGAAAGGAAAGCTAGTGGAAGATAAGGAAAGAGGAATGAGAGCAGATGGCAAGCCATGGATGGTGATGAAGTACAAACCGATTCGATGCATGAAAGAGGTTCCAATGAAGACTATGCCTCAAGATGTGTTGAAAGATCTTAAATGGTGGTATGTGGATTGCCAGACTGCTGAAGCCGTGATGGAAGACGAAGACGAACAAGAAGTGCTAAGAGTGTATGATCCGATGCATCTTGTTAATTTATCGAAAGCTGATCTGCAGGTGTTAAATGAAAAGAAGATATTTTATATTCCTGCTTGGAAAGACGAAGCGAGGAAATATCAGCGAGTAGTCACGGTATGCGTGAGAGAAGGAGTACATGCATGAAGACCAAGAGATTGAAGATTACAAGACACGTGCTTAAAGATCAAGACATGAAGCTACTGCCAAGGGGGAGTCTGTTGGTGCATAAATGTCAGTAGTTCATAGTCTAGTGTCTGTAATTGAGTCTGTAATGATTAATTATGTTTTATATGTTTAAGCGAAGTTACTGACAAGTTCGCTGTTTAGGCGAACTTGTTAGTCAAGCGAAGTTATGGACAACTTCGCCTGAACATGCCAGGCGAAGTTGTCGTGTATATATATTCCTAGGTTACGGTTTGTTTAAAAAAAAGAGATCGAGTAGTTCATCGAGTTGTTCAAGTTATCATATACAGACGTGTGTGAGTCGAGAGACGTGTATTCAGTGATTATATCACGTGTTCGGTTATAATATAACGTGTTTGTTTATTCGTATCGTGTGTTTGTTTGATTCGTGTTCTACACTTGTAACGACCTACGCAGGGATTCCGCACCTGTGTAGATTGAGATATCCCGTGCAGATCCATCCAGGGAACCTACACTTTTGATTGCACACACACTGTAAATATTAGGGGTGATAAATAACCGAACCACTAACCGAAATTAAACGAAAATCGATTAACCGAAAATTTGTTATCGGTTTCTCTTTTTTACCCAAGGTTAATTGAACCGAACTATTCATACAATTCTAAACAAAATTTAACTTAAGTTTGGTTTTGGTTATTAAATGAACCAAATTGGAAACCAACAAACTAACCAAATACACCGAACCAAATGTGTAAAATTTATAATATTTATATTGTAAGGTTCTTAACCTTGCATTGCATAAGAAACAGCCAAAGTAATACTACTGTAGCTTAAAAGTGTCATATTACTTTGGATATTAAACTGTTGAATAAATGTGTAAAATGCTATCTTATATCCTTATCCCTTTTACAGAAATAGTGTAGCCGCAAGCCAAGAAGATAAGAAAATAGAAAGCAACATCGTCACAAAAGTCAAGAGAATATAAAGTTAACCATCAGGCAATAGGTGCTATCTATTTTTTATTATTTTTTTTTGATAACTAGATACTAACTTTTTTGTTGCCATATATTGTCTTTTGTTTCGTGAATTGTATTGCGTATTTTGTGATTTAGAGTTTGATTGATCCATTTTTGCTAATTTAACCATATGTTATTACATATCTCTATAAAACGGGCTTTTAGGTGGCTTGGGTTTAAATGAGCCGCTTTTTAGTATTATAGGAGGTTCAGGTTAAAATGGTCAGTTTTTAGTATAGCTTGAAACGGGTTAGGAATAAGAGATAATATAACTTGCAATTTGCTGCTACCATTAATATATTTTATATCTTTTATAAGTTGAAGTTGCATAAGAATAAAAGTTAATATCTGCTAATAATTTCTTTTTATCTGCAATAAGAATTAAAAAAATAATATAATGATCATCTACAGATCTTGGAGTCTGATACAAAAATGTATGCAACATGCCAAAAAGGAAAGCCTTTTGAAGGCACGGGGCATGTTCAATTCCATTACTATTATTTTCTTTATTTTTTATGAATTTGGGTTTTTATTTGTCACGTATGGATTATGTTACAATTATTTATATTTATCTTGATTAAATGCAAAAGATGTTGAATCCTGGCTTCAGAAATAGACTAGTTGTTGTAGTTATATTGAACCACATTCTTGAAACTTGAAAGATGCTCTTTTTTAAAGTCCCTTTTTAGTACATGAATTATCAGGCTACAAACTAATATGGAAAAACAATATGATCATTTTTAATGTCATTTTAGCGAATACAATATTTCATTTGTGAGTATGACCGACAAAAATCCGCATTTTCATACTAAGAAGTTTACCCTCATTTGAACATGCTGTAACATTTTTAAAACATCTTTATATACTTATTATTTATCTTTCTTTGTGTTTGCATATTTAAATTACCTGACTGCATATATATAATTTTTTTTGAACGATAAACTTTTATAAACAAACTGACCAATTGCCAACGACTACATATTACACCAATTCGACCATTATAAGATATAACGATTCATAAATGTATTTATTAATATGTTTTAAAGATTTTGATTTTTGATAAACAAGATAATCTGACCAATACAATCACAAATGCAGTGCACAAGGAAATTTTTTCTTATTTGTCAAATATTTGCATAATGTTTATTTTGTATTCATGTAATTTTAATGTAAGTTGTAATTGTATTAAAAATATGTGATAATTTTGTTGTTGATTGTATATTTCTTAATATTTAAAGTAAAAAATTTTCATCAGTTGCCCGTGTAATACACGGGTCTTAAACTAGTGTGCAATAAAAAGGTAATAAAAAGGTATAGCAGCAAGGATATTTTCATATTGATCCGTGAAACTAATTTTCATATAGAAATTAGCAAGGATGTTTTCATTTATATTTCGGCTTTACATATGTTTTAAGTAATATTTGGTTTCTAATAGCAACTAATATCTTTTATCTACTACGAGTTCATGGTTTAATATTTTACCTGTGTGGAAACTTTTCACCAATGCCACTCAATCCTTGAATTACCTTATCCAAATATACTTAATTGTAGAGTTTTCTTTTATTAATAGTCAATACACTGAAAAACGTTGATTGTATTTTTCTTATAAACTTAAGAGCATTCATACTAGAATTCTTATATCATTCTCATCCCTAAAATTTAAAGAAAGTTGTTTCTAATAAAATTTTCACTCCATCCAATTATATAAAATAAGGAATGTTATATATATAGTGATTAAAAGAAAAGAAAAATATAATAATAAATATCATTTAGAATAGAGATAGATATGAGGAATCATATTTGCGTTTTTTCTTTTTTAAATGTAAACAAATATTTGGAATAAATATGTTTTTATAAATTGTTGTATGGACGAGATGAAGATTCCAATATAAATATTCTAACATCCCTCTTGTCACAACTAATGTAGATTTTACCTAATATGCTACCTTTTCGGTCTTTATTTTGGCTCAAATTAATTAACTTACAAAATTACTATATTTTAAAGGTAAAGCGTTACATTTTGATGGTAAAGTAATGTGCTCTCCGATCAAGTATTTGTGGGTTCTAATCCTTCGGAGTGTATGCAGTGGCGAAGCTTGGACGAGTTCGTCGAGGGGGCCAGACTCAAAATGTATTAAAAAATTCATAAACGCGGGGGGCCGGCCTCAAATTTTAAGTCGAAAATGGGTAAGTTTACACTACGTATAAAAATTTTCGGACGAAAACAGATAAATTTACACCCCTGCGTAGAAAAACAGGGGGGCCTGGGTGAACTAAGCTTCCCCCTGAGTGTATGTATGATGATTTTAGAAGTAAAATAGATGTAGAGTATTGGCATACACTATATTCTTTATTAGTTGGCGTTTCTATTTCCAAAAAACATCCTAGTCATAAGGCGTCTCTTCCCTCCATCTAAGAAGTCGTTGTTTCAAATGTTGAAAGACGCATACATATGTAGTTAATAGGATCGGGGAGACTAGTAATCGTTTTAAAAAGGTTGTCGCTTCTAATATTTCATAATTAGGTCTTGTATACATATGGTATTTTTGTTTCTTGTAGTATTGCGTTCTCTTGAGAAAAAAAATATTATTGCATATATTGGAAACATTAGTTATATCTAAATTACAAAAGAACTATTTTATAAGTTACTCTAGTGTTCAAAGGATGTCTAGGGTCATCGTCTGTTAGATCCTGCATGTGAGCATATCTCTTAGCGTATAGATGATCATGAGTCTAAACAACCCAAAAACATCAAAAGTCAAGCAACTTGGAATAACATAACTTCATCTTCTAGTCTTCCCATTTCTTTAACTAATCCCTTTTAGTTGTTATTAAGTTGGTTATTATTATATTGCGAAATGTGTTCGTTACAGAATTAGGGAGATATGTCACATTGTCACTAAAACATAATAATTGAATTAAAACTAGACAAACTGTAACATAGAATTCGAGAACAAATAAATAAACTCCAAACATAGTAAGAAACCATACTACGTAAATTATTATGTAGATTAGCATTAAAAAGAACGAAGTTTTATTAACCAACTGTAGGTTGTTATAATTTTAAAAAATTACTTCAGATGTAATAAAGTATGTTTTTTTTCTAATTAAACATGATTTTAAAATATTACATTTTCATATATATGTTTTTTTAATAAAGGGTTTATGTTGCTTTAAGAACTAGATTTTGTTAGAGCATGTGGACTTGGACACGAGAAAAGCCCGGAAAGTGGTGGAAAAAAGGAGCCGGCCTGAAATACCACTCCCTTGGTTTGTCCCGGCTTTTTTTCCACAGAAATCGTGGATTACTCCACAGTTTATCCCGATTTCACTTTTGAGGGGTTATGGGCTTTGAGAAGAAACGAGGAAAACGGGAAAAAATGGAATGACGCCGTGATGTTTGTGGCGCGAGATAAAATGGGGAAAATGGAAGAACTCCCTATGCTCTTATGTCATCTTTTTAAGGATATGAAACAGAGGGTGATTGTTGAGTAAATGCCAAACTTTATTAATTAGTTAATAGATACGACTAAAAACACATCTAGTTTTCTGATTGAACAAATTTGTATTGTCATACTCTATTTGAACGCGTTACTTTTGCTTTTGCAAAACTAATGCCAACCTGTTATAAGAAATGCCCCGATTCCCAACCCAATCAAAGGACTGGAATTAACTAATTGTTTTATGATTTGGTGTAACTTTTGAGAAAAAAGAAGTTTAAAAATAAAAAATTAACTATAATGTGTTTTGGGAGTTTTCAATACACAGGTAATTTTTGTGGGTTTCCTTGAAATTTCATTATCAATACATGATTTTTTTTCCTACCTTCATTTATATTACGTGTTATTGTATTTTTGTCTCAAAATATTATATCTATACTTAAAACATGCACCAGCAATCGCATGAGTGAAAACTTCCTATACCCTGATTTATGCCCAAAAACGCACAATATGCTCTCTCTTCTTTGTAGAGGCAACAATGATGTGAGATTTGTTTAATATCTCAAGAAAGTTTTGTGTTACGATTTGCTACTTATTGTGTACACCCAGTTTTATATATTTTATATATATCTTCAATCTAACTTTATTTATTAATGGAAAATTTTGTAAAAACGAAGGAATATTTGTGGGCATATATAAACATGAAAAGATGACCAATGATTGAGTCAATCCTAGGTTGAGACACAATGAGTAAAATGATCATGCTCAAACCCAAATTCATCAATATCATTTCAATAGTTATAATTATTTCATTCCAATCAAAGCCTAGTTTTCTTATCGGAATATTATTTTGTGTAAAGCATTAATAACTTTCAACAAAAACGGTACGTGGTTAGGTTTTTTTGGAGTAATTTACAAATAAAATAATTAATGGTTTTTAATTTGAGCTAATTATTACTTTGTGCATTAATCAACATATATTGTAATGATTTTCGTCCATCGAATATTAGCTATAGCACGGATCTCGAGTTGTATTTAAGTTGCATATTACATAATGAGTTATGAAGTTGAAGCCTGAAGGTTCTGGAAATAGTATGGGGGGATGATGCAATATGGTTGAATATGAATTTCATTAGAAATTGGGCTATAGGCATGTATAGACAGAGAGAGAAGGCTAATATACCAAACTACTTAAAATATCCTATTCATATGATCATTTAATCAAATTAAGCATCCTATTTTTTAACAAAGTATCTAAAAAATTTGTCAAATTTGATAGAGATGTTTAATATACCAAACTACACCAATGTATTTCAGCCAATCACACATACAATCATTCATTCATTCATCTTCCAGATATTCGGGTCCATGAAACCGATTTTCTCTTGAAATTTTTTTTGCCGATTTGCTAGTGACACTTTTATAGATGTTGTAGATGAAACCGGTCGGAGAATCCGATCGGTGCCTCTTGCACCCTAAGATTCATTAAGAATACTTGAAAAACTAAAATAAGAAATTTAAATAAGGCTTTTTTAAAGTAACCATATTTTCTTTTTAATTTTTATGCTTCTCAAATACACACATATATATATATATAGGTACAAAAAGAAACTCCAGAAAAATGAAAAACTATGAAACTTTTTCCTAACCCGATCATCTTCCTCTAATTTATGATGCACCATCGATCATTTGCATCACATCATTTTTATAATAATAATAATATCAACAACAATAACGACTACAATAATGTTTATTTGAAACAGAAAAATGTTGAGGTAGGACTAACATGGCTCCCATCATGAGGCAACATAGCCATATGACAAGTATTTGGGAAAATTACAAAAGATGATTCCTACTCTTCGTATACAATGATATATGAAGCCACATGGATGGCGTTCGAACCTCATGCAATGTCTTTGGAGTAAATTACATTAATACCCCTTATCTAAATGTCTCTTGTCTTTTTACAATATCTAATCTCGACGTGACAATATCAAGGGTAATATTAACTATTTGTATCTACAACGAATACTTTCATATCTACCATCTGATAGATCCTAGCCTGTTACTTTTAATAGTTTGTCTCGTTGCTAAATTTGCCTCTTTGTCACAAGCTAAAAAATTAATCTTTTTCTATTAATCTTTAAAAGATAAACATAATTTTGTCCTAATATTCATGTTAATATGGTTTGGAATGCTATAAAAGGTAGTAGAGGCATTACCTGTTACAGATTCAATTTCATGCACACACAAATAACTCCGTAAAAGTAAAAGACGAGAACACAAGAATTTATATATGTGGTTCGCTTACGGTGTGCAATCTATGTTCAAAGCTACAACTAGATGTTATTATTACTCTGTATCTCACTCTCGTAAGGAATTGCAAGTACAAGATTAATTACTATAAATATGGATACATCTGGGGTTTATAACTTAAAAACGCTAGAACACTAAACAAGCTCAAATAAAAGAAAATAAGGGTCAGACCACAAGCCTCCTTTGTATTATGTCTCCATCAAGTCCAATAACCGGTTTTCTTGCCTTCATTAAACCAAGCCCAAACTGAGAACGGGCCTCCACAAACCCAAAAATCTTCCACTTTGAGGCTTAAATTCTTCAAACTACCATCTATTGAGAACACTTGTATCTCTTGTAATCTCCACAACTTTTGATTGCAGCAACCTTCTCATCAGTTAAGTTAACTTGAAGGTCCGTTGAAGCTCCCCCAAGCTTTAACACATCAATCACTACTATATCTGCCTATGACTCGGTAATAGCCTCTGTCAGCTCCCACTGTAAAGAAACTAGTGCATTATCAAACTATAACATAGCTTCATAACAAACACTCTCCAACATAAGCAAGTAATGCATTGGAGAGATCTTTTCAGTAAGAATATTGAATTTCTTAATCCATTGTCTCACAAGAGCTGTAACTGAAACACGACATATGCTTCCACTGTCACAATGCCTTTTGACTGGTTTAACCTTCCGTACTCAATCATCCTAAATCTTCAGTTTGACTTTGGATCTATCACTTGCAAAACAAACCCTCATCTGCCCACAAGATTATGTGAGCAAACTTTATCTTTCATCGGGTCAAGATTCAATCCTTTTGGTGGTGTCTTGACCATATACAATGATCCTTCTTCTTTCCATGAGCCAACACAAGGTTTCCTTTAACCACCTTCCACTACCTAATCTTGAACTTAACATTGTGGTCCTGATCATCCAATTGCCCCTCTGAGATTAGCATCTTGTCCAGGCTTAGCACAACCCTAACATATCTCAAAGTCCTAGTGGAATAGGCTGAAGTTACCAAATCAAATCACCAATGCCCATAACTTCTAGATATTATTGTTATGGGTAAAAGAATCCAAGGATCCTGGCAGGCAGAATCCTCGTAAGGATCCTCGCAGTGCATCAGGATCACTGACAGAAGATAGTATCCTCCATAAGTATCGTTAATAACCATCATTACCTTTTCACCCTTGACTTGGTCTTGCGGAAACGGTCAGCAATTAATGTTCAGGTGAAGACTTGGTCAAACCATTAAAGATAAGAGACGTTGGAGGCAGTTACAAACGGTTAACGATGAGGATATGCAAATATTTAACCGCTCCAGGATCCTTGGTAGGACGATTAATGCTCATTATTACGTGTTAATTCTGATTTTACTATTTATAGAAGTCGTGATGATCGCATAAGACACATTACACACACAAACACAAGCACACTTACTTGCACTTGTAGCAGCGATCAAAACATTTCCAACCTTGTAATCACCGATTATACTTAATAATATTTGAGGCAGCGGGATAGTTTTTCCCTCCCTATGTTTTTTTGCCGGAGATCCTATAGGATCAAGGGTTTTTCCTCGCTACATCGCTGTGTCACTTGCAACGTTTACTTGTTATTACGTTTACCTCATCAAGCATCATACCTCACATTCAAAGTTTGGTTACTCGATTATGTAACACCCCGGCTAAAGCGGAAACGCCTGAGTGTGATGTACAGATTGCTCAAACACACGTGACACTATTAGGTGACCATAATAACATTATTTCATTTAGATCTTCATGTAACACAAGTTTATCAAATAATACAAGTTGTAACAAATAAACGAACAAATGACAAGTTGTTCTTTGAGTATCCTATAGGCATGCTATGTGTCTTCTAACTTTCATCCTTGTATCTTTACACCTGTAACATATGTATAAAATAAAGTCAGCTATGAACATAGGTGGTGAGATTCCCACAGTTCGATATAATACGTAAAAATCATACAATTCCATGAAACTTGTGAAATGAGCACATAAGGGTTCTTTACACTCGATGCAATGGACCTGAGTGTAAAGAACAAACGAAGGTCCTTTCCAGTTGGGGCTACCAACGTACTTGGATATGGGGTCCCTTTTCCACTAGATACAAATGGACCTGAGTGCAAAGGGGGGCGTATGATCATACTTATTGAGGCAACCACTGAGCAAGTAATTCTGAGCAAGCAATCAAGTAAACACACAAGTCCATGTAATGAATTGTAGTTTGTAAGCAATATCGTAAATACTTGAAGTTTTGTATGATACATATGCTACCCCAAAATATGAAAACTTTTAAAAAGGGGTTGTGAGAGACTCACCTTGAATTTGAAGATAAACATTGCATTGAAAACCAAAAGTATGATAATGAGATCGAAGCAGCCGAAACTACGTTACAGAATCCAAAACGATTGAACTTCTCGAACTATATAAATAAAACAAAAGCCAAATCTAACTAACAGGATTATAAACGTTAAACAAATTTGATTTTAGGAATTAAGCATTATGTTAATGTGTTTTATTAGCATTTTATGGCCTTCATAATATGTTTAAGTTTAATGAAATCTTAACGATGTTTAGTATTTAATATTATAACTTAATACTAATATAAGTGTTATGATAATTACAAGGCACGGGTTTTATATCGAAAAGTAATTATGTTATTTGATTAAAGTGAACGAATTAGAAGCAAACGAATAATAGTTAACGACTTAAAATTTAACGAAATAATATTATTCAAATATTATTTCAATTAATAATTTATTTAATAAGGGGAATAACGAATCAATTGCAAGGAATTAAGGTTAATAAATCTTAAAGTTAAATGAATTTTATCTAACGTAACAGAATTTATAAACTTCAATTTTAACGATTTAAAGTTAACAGCGTAACGGAAATATAATTTAGTTTTATTGGTTTGATGAAATATGGAGGTTGGGTTTTAGTTGGAAAACGATAAATTATAATCTAAAAAAAAATTATTTATTTGAAAGAAATATATACATAATTTTAATTGATTTATTTGCAAAAATAAATGAGATAGACCCGGTTTGAACCCGGGTCTCTCATACTATATACACAAGAACAAACCGTCTGCACTGGTTAATTGTTTGGTTATAGAGTAGAAAAGAAAATACATATATAAAAACATTAACTCATCTTCTTCATCCATAACCCTAGATCTTCAATTCCTTCAAACTTGTATGAAGAAACTGGGTTAGGGCTTTTCTTATTCAATGAACAACGAATTAAAACTATGTATCACACACCTGTTATCGCTTTTATTTCACAAGAAACGGGTCTCGCCGGAGAACGGAACCGAGGGCTAGATTGCGGCCAAAAGGGAGTGATATAGATAGTATGAATGGTTTGAGCGAGTTGTAGAGGCTGTGCCAAGTCCTATAGTCTAATTGCAACGTGTAGGTTGTTAATTGAGTTAACTATCACGGCGGAAGTTCCGGCTAAAGTTACGGGATTCGTTTGGCCATTAAAATGTAATTAAAAGATTGATTAAAGATTGTTTGAGTCGTTACACTAATCAATTGGGTCAAAGTTGCGGAGTTTTGATGTTACAGGATTCACAGCTTTTGAAAATTTCGTCCCGAAATTAAAATCAAAATAAAATTTTAAAAGAAAACAACTAATACAAAGAGTTGTTAAAAGTTTTAACAGATTTTATCTACCAATTTATTAAAAACAATAACGTCGATCTTTGAATGACTCGAAATACGCCACAAATGGGAATATGGTAAGGACACTTATATATAGGATGTACCAGTGGTGTATCCACCATGCCCTTATCATATTTTGATTGTCCTGTCTTTCAAAATCAATCCAGGTTTCGAGTTATTGCACACAATGTACTTATTATGTCTTTCATGCGAGAACTTGGATAATTACGTGTCGACCCATAATTACCTTTATCGTCGGATGGTCCACATAATCCGTCCAATTGTGTGGGTTAAAATAAATTCTTATATAAAAGCTTTTAAATCATAATAATAAACTACAAGGATTGAAAATAACAAAAATTTATAAACAAGTCCTTCAGGTCAAGGATAAGCGAAACATTAGGTCAAAATAAATGAGATCGTTAAAGTTTAAACGAAATAACAACGTTATTGAAGTTATAATGAAATAAGCGAGATACTTGAGTAACCTAGAATAATAATAATAATAATAATAATAATAATAATAATAATAATAATAATAAAATGAAATCG
The DNA here is from genome assembly GCF_021521415.1 of Bidens hawaiensis. NCBI lineage: Eukaryota > Viridiplantae > Streptophyta > Magnoliopsida > Asterales > Asteraceae > Bidens > Bidens hawaiensis. Next base: position 1,758,240 of record NW_027491234.1, read on the forward strand.
TTAAAGTTATGAACATCAACATAATTAAACGAACATTGAAGTCGAGAATAACAGAGCAAGTAAACGTGGCATTGAACCAATATAGACACATAGATTGATAAAGCATTGGGTCCTAGAAACTTTAATAATAGAATCAAGTAAGTTTTTTGGAGTCAATAATGACTCGTTGAATAAATGAAAATTTTCAATAAAGAAAATATTAACGTGAATAAGGGCAACGTTTGAAATTAATAATAATAAATAATTGCAACTTCGAGATCAAAGTAAAACATCGGTCTCAATTAAAACATCGAGAACAAAATAATCGAAACTTCAAGATCGAATTAAGACATTGGTCTAAAATTCGTAAAATATTGAGATCAAGAATACCAAAATGATTCGAATAAAACATTGAGCGGAAATAGAACAAAATAACCAAAACATTTCGTGTACCAATAATAAACTCAACATGTATATAAGAATGCTCACAGTCCCAACTTTCACTAAACGATTACGTTTATGGGAAATCGGTTATAAACTACGAGATTGAAATAGAAAAGTAAAACACGTCCACACAAAAATTTGAGTGGTTCAATTACGATATGTAATCTATATCCACGTGCCGCAACCAAGATTTATTATTGTTTTGCCTCTCACTTTTGTAAGGAATTACAAGTACAAGAATGACTATAAATAGACATAGGGTTTGTAACTTAAAGAACAAGAAAACAAAACGAGCTCAAAAAAATTAAGGGTCGGCCCACAAGCCTCCTGTAAAACGGATATCGGAATTACTTATTCACCAATCGAAGCTTGAACAATACAGTGGAAGATCAAAGATTCTTGAATACAAAAGATCACAAAAACTGTTATCTTATCAAACTCTCAACTATCTAACAGATTAGTGGCTCAAAGCAACAATGAACCTAACCCTAGATCTCACAAGAGTGTTTTTTAAAGAGAGAAACAGCAGAGATGATTTGTAATGTGTGCTAGAGAGAGATATATCACTTCACAAAAGAATGAGATGTCAATTTTAGAGTGTTATATCTCAGGACTTAATGAAGTCCGGCCTTTGACCCAATAGCAGCCCATCCAAATATCCAGCCATCTCATCCTTAGCTTCTAGTCCATATCAGTCATCCAGCCCATTAGAAGTTTGTTCTCAATTTTATACCCGAAAAATAAACAAAACATATTGTTATTAACTATAACAAAATCAAGAAGGATATTGAATTGTAAAGCATAGAAAATAACATATTACCATATATATTTTCATCACCCATCCTCAATTAAATAGCCAAAAATATCATGCATATGAAGCAACTTGCACATCTTAGCATGCTGATTTATTAGCACCCCTTTAGTGAACACATAAGCCACTTGATGTTTAGACTGAACGTTCACAGTTTTAATACAACCACTAGCAACTTTTCCTCTTAGAAAGAACATATCCAACTCAAAGTGTTTAGTTATATCATGAAAGACAGGGTTGGTTGCAATCGAAATTCCATGCTTTCACAAAACAAGTTTAAAGGCAAACTTAGGTTTACCTTAAGTTCACTCAACAAGTTCACAATCCAAATTACTTCACAAGTAGCAGAACACATTGCCCTTATATTCTACCTCAGCAGAAGATCTATACAATATATCTTGCTTTTTTACTTTTCCAGGAAATCAAATAATTTCCTAAAAACACACAAAAACCAGTAACAGATTTTTTGGTTTCTAAGCACTTGGCCCAATCTGAATCAGAGTATGCCCTTAACTCAAACAAATCACTTTTTCTAAACATAATACCTTTTCTAGGTGACCCTTTTAGATACCTAAGTAACCTTATTGCTATTTACAAGTGTGAGTTATAAGGTTTGTGCATATATTGACTTAGATAATGCACATCATATGCAATATCAGGCCTTGTATGAGAAATATATATTAGCTTGCCAACAAGCTTTTGATAGCCAGTAATATTATTCAGCACATTATCATCTTTTTTCCTCATACTTGAGATAATGAAATGTTGCTCAATAGGATTGCTCATAGGTTTGCAACCTATCATGCCATACTCTGCAAGCAAATCCAGACAATATTAACTCTGTGATAAACACATACCCATATCACATTTAATTACTTCAATACTAAGAAAGTATTTTAATTCACCAAGATCCTTAATCATAAACTTGGTTTTAAGATACTCTTTAACTTTTTAAAATCTCATACTGAGAGTTACCTGTTAACACAATGTCATCCACATAAACAAGTAAAGCAAAAAACACACACTTGTTAGACAAAACAAACATGGAATAATCACTCATACTTTGCATAAATCCAAGTTCTAGTAACACATAAGTTTTTCATCCACATTCTAGGGGCTTACTTCAAAGCATATAAAGATTTTTCTAATTTGCAAACCTTAGAATCCGTTTTCAAATAATAACCTTCTGGTAAATCCATATAAACATCTTCATTTAAATCACCATATAAAAATGCATTATTTATGTCTAATTGACATATTGACCAATCATTTTGTACAGCTAAGGATAAAACACATCTTACGGTTACCATTTTCACTGCAGGTGAAAATGTTTCAAAAAAATCAACACCGTCTTTTTGACTAAACCCTTTAGCCACAAGCCTAGCCTTGTATCTTTCTATTTCATCAGTGGTTTATATTTTATTTTAGAAACCCATTTTCAACCAATGGTTTTCCTATTATGAGGTAATTCTACAAGATCCCATGTATCATTTCTGTGAAGAGCTTCAAGCTCATTATTCATAGCAATCATCCAATTTGGATCATTGGCAGCCTCATAAAAGTTCCTTGGTTCACTACTTATTTATCATAGATGCAAAACAAAAACTATGAGTAGACAAGTTGGAGTAATTTACCACTTTTTCTAACCCATATTTTACTTTTCCTTCAATCAAATAATCATTTAAGGTTTTTGAAAAAGTCAAATTTCAAGTAGATCTTCTAAGAAAAGTAAGGATGTTCTGTCCAACATTTATTCCCACATAATTTTCATATATTTCATTATCTCCAACCTTATCCTGAACCCCACCGGTTTCAGGTTCTGTACCACTAGTTTGCTGATGAGCCCTACTCAGAGTGGTAGTAGAACTTGAATCTGGCTGCTCAGACCCATGAGAGGAGTCGTTGCTTAGATTTTCATCATTGGGTATTATACCATCCATAGACTGTTTAGATTCTAAAATATCATATAAGTCAAAAAAAAAAAAAAAAAAATTAAGTGTGTAATATCAATATTAGTATTATTTTCTTGTAAATTCTCATTATCCTTAAAAGAAAAAAATGTTTCATAAAACTTTACATCTCTTGAAAACAGAAAGTGTTTCTTTTCCAAATTCCTTAATTTGTAACCTTTTTTACTATTAGAATATCCAGCAAACACACATTTTTGAGCATTACTTCCAAACTTATCTGATTTATTTAGAACAGCACTAAAACATAAGCACCCAAACATTCTAAGATGATCTATAACAGGTTTAACTCCAAACACATACTCATGCGATGATTTACCATTCAAGACTGAAAAAGGGGGCCGTTGATTAAATAAGTAGCGGTTAAAATACATTCAGACCAGAATCTTAAAAGAATACTACTTTGAAACAACAAAGCTCTTGCAACATTTAGCAAGTGTCTATGCTTCCTTTCAACAATACTATTTTGTTGAGAAGTATGAACACAAGAGGTTTGATGAATGATACCATTATCAACACAGAAACTAGTCATTTGACTATTAACAAATTTTGTTCCGTTATCACTTCTAAAAACTTTCATTATCTTATTAAATTGAGTTTTAAGCATATTAGTGAAACATTTATATGATAAAAAAAAACTTCAATCTTTACTTTCATTTAAAGCAACCAAACATCTTGAATAATCATAAAAAATTGTTAAAAAGAATCTAATCCCTTCTTTAGTTGGAATCCTAAGAGGGCCCTAAACATCAAGGTGAATCAATTCTCTTTTTTTTTGTTATATGATCACTCAAGGGAAAAGGTTCTCTATGTTGCTTTGCCTTGTGACACACTTCACAAGAAGTATTATTCTCGATTTTTTTTAAATTTCAAAGAATCCTTAAAAAACATTTAACACAATCTCTGAAGGATGTCCTAACCTAGCATGCCAAAGATTAGCATTACCACAACTACTATAACACACCTTATCAGACATTAAAGAACCACCACAAACGTATAGACCATCAAGCTGTTTACCGGCCACTAGAACATTCTTTAAAAAAGAGTCCTGAATATAAAAATTATTTTCATTAAAAGAAACAATCAACTTGCTATCCTTAGCTAGCTTATGAGTAGACATCAAATTAACACAATAACTAGGAACCACAAACACATCACATAAGGTAACCCTATCATTTAATTTTATGTTACCACCTTTTTGTTACAAATAGCATTTGTTCCATTAGGATGTCTAACTCTTATATTGAGATAAGAAACATCAACCTGATTAACCAGTCTTTCATCAGACATAACCATATGTTGATTAGCCCCAGAGTCAACAAGCCAACCTGGGCTAGACACTTCTTTACAAAAACTATTAAAACTATACAAACAACTTCCAGAGCTACCAGGAAAAAACTAAGGACTACAGATACCTAACACATTGTAACTTTGAGCATTGTCACCAGGTTTATCGTACAAAAGACTTAACAGCCTGGTAATTTGATCAGGAGTAAGTCCAACAGTAGAAGCATTATTAGAGGATCCTGGATTATCACTAACAACATTGTTATTTGTTACCATTTTCTTTCCTACATTATTCCTATGTTTCATCCATGGAGGATAACCAACAATTTCAAACATTTTTCAACACTATGACCCACCTTATTACAATGTGAGCACTTCAAAACTTGTTTAGGATTTCTTTCAATGTTCCTTTTATAGTGAAACACTTGATTTGACTTAGAAACAAACCCAATTCCTTGGGTTTGTCCCTTCAAAGAAACATTGCTAGAATTCCTATGAGATTCTTCTCTAGAGACAATAGCAAACGCATCCTTAACAGTAGGAAGCTGCTCCTTTAATAGTAAACTTGTTCTAACCGATTGATAACTACTGTCAAGACCCAAAAAACTGCATCAATTTGATCAAATGATTGAAGTTATTAAACTCTTGAGCAGCTTCACAAGTACAAGGAGGCAATTGTAAAATTTAATCCAATTGTTTCCACGTTATATTTAATTTGTGATAATATTCATACACAGATTGATTATTTTGAGTAAACATGTTAATTTTTTTATACAAGTTAAAAACCACATATCCATCCACTTTATCATATGTTTATTTTAAATATTTCCATACTTCCGTGGCTAACCTAGAGTAAACGTGTCCTAAGTACAAATCTTCAGACACAGAATTTAACAACCAAGTAAGAACCACATAATTGCATCTATCCCATTACATAGCAAGAACCTCATCAATAGTGGATTTAACACAAGTACCATCTATAAATCCAATTTTATTTTTCACTTGCAAAGCAAGAATCATAGCGTTAGACCATACTTTATAATTCTCAGTCCCTTTCAATTTTATGCTAACAATGGTAAGACTACTAGAATCACTAGCATGAAGATAGAGAGGATCACTAACCTCAATTTTACTAATCAATGTTTTAATAATTCGTCCATCGCCCATTTTAACAACTAATCAATCAAGAGTATAACACAAGCACAAAAGCAAAGGAAAGATTTCACCGGGGGGCACCCAAGGTAGCGTATTACTTGGTTTCATCCATGGAGGATAACCAACAATTTCAAAACATTTTTCAACACTATGACCCACTTTATTACAATGTTAGCACTTAACAACTTGTTTAGGATTTCTTTCAATGTTCCTTTTGTAGTCAAAAACTTGATTTGACTTAGAAACAAACCCAATTTGGAATAGAACATATATATTTTCATCACCTTCTTTGTCTTCGATCTCCATCAGGTCCAATTCTGTCTTCCTATCTTCATTAAACCAAAGCCCGAACTCAGAATGGACCTCTAGAAACTGAACATTAACAACATCCATCTTGACTACTACAATTAGGAATGACGAGGAAAACTATCATGAAAGTCACCTCCATATAATACCTGCAAATAGTTTTTACATGATTTAGAATATGTTAAGGTTCTTGTTTGAAAAAAATCTTTTAAGGTGATATATTATATAAATCGATCAGAGCTATTAGAGGATATTTTACATCAGATGTGGGGTTGTTATCTTATTTATGATTTTGTATTATGAGTTTTTTTCTGAGTTTATTTTATATGTTGCTTATAATTCTTTGTAGGCACCTCTATATTATCATGCCTTCAGAATAATAAAAATATGTAATAAGTTCTTCGTTCTCTTTATTGTAATTTCAATATGGTATTAAAATTTAAAACTGATAGAACTCTGACTTTAATAAGGGTTCAATAGTAGATTTTTACTTCGTTTTCTCTGCTACTTTATGTCATCTCTACTTCTCGATCAAGCAACTTAATTATCATGATTTTCTAGCTGAATTCATTAAAGTCAAGAGAAAAACGTCAAAGTCAGTAATACCTACCATAGAACGATCTTTCCAGTAATTTATTAGCATCAATAGTACAGAAAACTTTGTTCGAGTTTGATAAAAAGGTGAAAATTGTATCTCGTGTTTGCTCGTCTAAATATTGCTTATGCTTTAAGTAATGTTTCATGATTTTTAAAAATACACACATATATATATATATATATAAAGAGAGAGAGAGAGGATCAAGAGAAAACTGAAAACTCATCTATAGAGGGAAAACTTAAAAACTCTTAAAGAATTATTTTTAATTAAAAATAAAAAAATATTTTCAAATTTCTGTTTTTGCCATTATTCTTATATTTTCTTACCATTAACTACAAAAAAATTAAAAAAAAAACCCCGCTGTAATGCACATACGTATTACTTTGCGAAACCGTTGCATTGCACATGTGTATTACTATGTATTTTTAAGTTCAATAGTGTTTAATTGTATATATTCAATATTTTTGTATTGTATATGTGTAGTAGTGTTTTATTATATGCAAAAAATAATAATAAAATAAAAGTCGATGTAGTGCACATGCGCGTAAATGTTGTATTACACATATGTACTAATGTGTATTCGATGTGCGTATTAGTCTTACATTGCATATATACAATAGTGTTGTATTACGAACATGTTCGAGGTTCGGTTTCATTTTCCTGAACATCTCGTATGGGGTTTTTCCTACCAAGGTTTGTGTAGGAGAGCGGTTGATCAAATACATCGCGTGTCGAACCGCCTCGCCCCTTAAATAATTCGGAACTTTCATTGCCTTCAAGATGCTTCGGGTTATCTCCGTAAAAATTCGGTTTCATCCCTCAACCACACCTTCGTTTATTTTTTATTATAGGCAAACAGGACTTCCTACTTTCAATTTTATCTTGTAAAGTCGGCTCTTGTTTCTTGTTACTTTCATTAGCAATGCTCCGGTTTTGTCATGCATCGTTAAGCAATCATCCTTCATCCGAACATCACACCCGGATTCAGTTGCTTGCCCGAGGCTAATAATATTATTTTGCAAATCCGGAATATAGTAGATGTCGGTTAGGAGTTTTTGTTCACCGGTCTTGCCTTCTAATAGAATGGATCCTTTTCCTTTAATCATGACACATGATCCATCTCCAAACTTGATTCTTCTGGTTATGCTATCATTGAGTTCGGAAAAATAATCTCGGTTTCTGGTCATGTGTTTACTCACCGCATTATCGAGGTACCAAACATCTTTATCACTCGAATCAACTTTGAGTTTGTTTGGCAAAACTTTTCCTTCGTTGAGGTAGACGGTCTCTTGAATGCAATTTATCATAAAAACGTATCGGCTACTACTGGTTAGTCCTCGTTTGTTGTCGCCAAATTTGCTTTTTTTAACCGTTCCGAACACTTAGAAACAAAGTGCCCGAACTCCTCACACCGACAGCATTTAATTTTTGAAAGGTCTCGTTTTCCCTTTTCGTTTTGATCGCCATGATACTGATTAACCCGGGCTTTTGATGGCTCTCATCTTCCGGTTTCGCTACCACGTTCATGTCCTCGGGATGCATAGGATCCTTGACCTCGACCCCTGCTAGATTCACCATTGTTTCGATTAGTATAGGAGTCGGAATTATGAAGCATTAACTTACTTTGATTGTCGGGTTCATCTTCGTCTCGAGTTCTTTCTTCGTATGTATTCAACCGACCTACAACATCCTCAAAACCAACAGTTTTGAGATCCAATACTTGTTTGAGTGAAGCAACAATGTGGATGAATCGTCTTGGCAAACTAGTAAAGAACTTCTTGACAAGACGTTTTTCTTCAATCGGTTCACCAAGCGAGGCTACTTTTGTCTTTATTCCCGTTAGCTTGGCGGCATAGTTGTCAATTGTTTCTGAGTCCTTCATTCTCATAACATCGAATTCTTCAATCAACATTTGAAGTCTCGCTTCCTTGCCCGTTCAGCTCCGAAATTTTGGGACTTGATCGCTTCCCACATCTCCTTAGCCGTATTCAAATCACCGATTTGCAAGATTTGATCTTCGGGTATTGATTGAAACAAAACAGCGGTTGCAATATTGTCTAACTTCGAATCGGTGGTACCCTTTTCGACGGCGTCCCATACTCCATGAATTTTAAACATTACCTTCATACGCATTGCCCATATTGTGTAATTCGTGGACGTTAACATCAGGCATTGAAACGATGCCGAGTTCGTACTCGTTTCTTTTGGTTCTTGATCACTCATCGTTGACCTTCGCTGGGTTCGTTTGTAGGTCTTCGTGTAGATAACTCAGATTACGGCCCACTGTTATTGGCTTAAAAATCTGGGTTTGCAGTATTCAGTTCCTGATCATAGTTTCTTGGTCGAGATCAGTTTCTTAATCACAAAACAAGTCCAACAAAAAACAAACAAACAAACGTGTTTTTTTTTCTTTTTGAGTGAGCAGGCCTATCTCGTCCAACCCTTGTTTAATCACGCAACAATCAAACCTTCCTCGTTTGATTTGTAAAATCCGACAATTGGCCAATAAAACCCAGAAAACTATGATCGTACTTTTCTCTTAGTTCAATTGCAAAACAGAACCTGGTGAGAACGCCGATGGTGCAAGAAAACTATGATGTAACCCGATATTCTTGGTCGTCCTCACGATATTTCTGCTACGTCGACTCGGTCTCGACGGCGTAGAACGGCGGCGCCTGTGAATGACACTCACAACGGCTGCAGGTTCTTTTTCCGGCAGCGGCTTAGTCAGCGGTTTCGGTTTCTTGATCATTGATATCTGGCCCTTTTTTCACGACTGAATAGAGTTCCGATCAACTTTGATGTGTTGATGTCTGATCCTTGTTTGCGATCTTCATCACAGGATTTTTCCCGTCTTAGGCTCTGATACCAATTGAAGAGAATTGGTACCAGGTATTGATGAATGGAACATGTATTTGGCTAAACACCCAAACAACTTTTATTGAGAAACTCACTCAAAACTCATTCACCATAATGAAACCCTACATGGTTTATATAGACCAAACCTAGACACGTTTGAGTCTAATTAGGATTCCTAAACAATGGGTAATTTAATAAACAATTAAACAAACCTAACAACCTAAACCGACATGTATTAGGAAGTATTACGATCCATATATATTCTTTAAATAACTTATGCCTTGCTCGCCAAGTTACTTGCCTTGCACTTCAAGGAAGATCATTCGAAATTGCCAACAGAAGATGCTTTCTATTAGTTAGCTTATTTAAGTTTGAGAAACATCAACCAAAGCTGGCTAGTTAATTGAGAAGCATATTAGAAGATGTTTTCTACTTATTAGCTTATTTAGTTTTTGTATTGTGAATTTGTTAGTGTTGCTTCTATATTATTGTAGGCACCACTATAGATAGCTGAGCGATTATCATGCTTGTGCAATGATAAAATCATAAAAATATACAATAGATTCTTCATTCTCTCACTATATTTGTAATAGAAGCAATAATGTTATTCATGAATCGTCCCAAATTATCAACCTAATCTTCTTAATCGCATCGGCTAAATCACAATACATGTGGATAGAAAATAATGAGTAACGTCAATAGAAATTTAAGTTACTCTATATTTTTATAACTCAAAGAAAACCATTAGGATTGAAGAAATGTAGGGTGGTATTCTTTGTGTATGCCTAAAGCCCAGATGCAGTATAGAACTATGGAATGGATCATTGTTTTGGGCTAATCCATTTTGGCTAAACCACTAAAGTTATCTGGGTTTAAGTACAGACATGATTTGTTGAGGGATGTTCTATGCGATATTTTTAAACGAGCTGGAATTTAGGCCAAAAAAGAGGCCCCCGTAAACTTTTTTATCGATCCTCTTGAAGGAAGATCTACTTTACGACCGGTCGATATTCTTGTTTTTGGGTGGGTAGGGGGGAAACACCCTTGTGTGGATCTCACAGGAATGTCCCATCTTGTTGGTCTTAGAGACAATGGGTTTGTAGCAGGCCAGGCAGCATTGAAGGCGGCATCGGGCAAGGTTGTTAAACACGAGAAAACTTGTTTGGAGAATTAACACGTGTTTATCCCCTTTGCCTTTGACACATTTGGTTTCTTAGCTCCGGATGCCGTGGAACTTCTGAACAGAGTTCAGAAAGTCGAGCATAGTAATTTATCGGCCTACTTGGTCATCTAATCGGAGTTTGATTTATGGGGTTTTGAGGCCCGATTGGGGTTAGTGGTTTTTGAGGTGTGTTGATGGGAAGAGGTTAGTGCTTTTCGGGGTGTTTTGTTGGGTAGAGGTGGTATGACCAGGGCTATTGATGATGTTGTTTGGCCGTGTCCATTTAGAGGTTTCCACTATTGCTCGGATGGATCACTGGGATCCAAGGGGGTGCGATTGGTTGCGCATATTAAGCGACTCCATTTGTCATCGGATGACAAGAAAGAGACCTCGCGGGAGGTGATCTCCACATATTTGGATTTGTTTGTTTTGGTTGGTAAGGCTTTAAAGGTCTCGCGCCAATGGGTGTACGGGGCGTGTATGGAGTTACATGCTTTCCGTCGGGGTTGCCATCATGATGGCGGGACAGTCTGGTTCAAGTGGGTCGCGGGAGATATGGAGGAGTTTATAGTGGGGATTGCTAAGCCGCATGTTAGGAGGGAAGCTGTCGCGGCTGGAAGGGTGGGGGTGGATGTAGCCCTCCTCAACCGTGTCTTCTCTCTCCCTATCACAACTGTTAAAAGCATTCCTCATAGTTGTCATATGGCTTTTTCCCAAGCCTTAGAGGCTGCTCTGAGTAAAGTGGCGGCTATGCCAGAGTCTGTTGACTCAGAAAAAATGAACTAAGAATTAGAGCATAAAACAATGGATCAATTCATTCAACAAGATGGTGAGACTTTACCACGTTGCACCTTACGAGTTTTCAGACCGTCTACTCGGCAGGAGCGCAGGTCTAGCAATAGGAAGTCTCTACAATGCCATAGTATTCAGCAGGCGCTGACAGCCTAGGGTGACAGTGACGGTTTCTTTGACCTTATATTATCGTTTTTTGACAAACCCTTAGGAGGTGCTTCGGGGGGTGATACATTTGTCCCCGAGTCCGGTAGCTCCGGGTTGTGCGCTAATGTTAAACAATGTTTACGGAAAGTTGCGGATGGGCATTTCACTGCTGCGGTTAAAGTTTTATGCTCTTCAGGGGTTGCGTCTTTCGGTAAGGATACTTTGGACGCGTTGATGTCTAAGCATCCTATCCTACCCCCTCTGAGTACGCCCGTTTCCTTGCTTTCTAAACCACCCCTTGTTGTGGACGTTGATAGTGTACTCGGTTGCATTAAATCTTTCCCTAAAGGGACTTCGTGTGGGCGAGACGGATTGAGAGCCCAACACATTTTAGATGCGCTGTATGGAGAGGGGTCTTCTATTGCGGATAGTTTGCCTAAGGCTATTTCTGTGGTTGTTAATTTATTTTTTTTTTGGGTGGGAAGGTGCCCTAGGGTGTTGGCAGAGTTTGTTGCGCTTACCCCCTTACGCCATTGCTTAAACCGGACAATGGGATTAGACCTATTGCTGTAGGGGCCATTTGGAGGAGATTGGTCTATAAGGTGGCTATGAGGGGTGTCGGGAAGGAGATTTCTAAATACCTCTATGACTTTCAATTTGGGGTGGGAGTCCCTAGTGGGGCGGAGGCCGTGCTTCATAGCGCGAACAGGTTCTTAAATCAGTTTCACTCGGATGGGTCATTGGCTATGCTTACTGTTGATTTCTCTAATGCCTTCAACTTAGTCAATAGGACGACCCTTCTACATGAGGTATGTAGTCGATGTCTTTCTATATCCTTATGGGTGGATGTTTTATATGGGCAATCGGCTAGGTTATATGTGGGGGATGCTTACATTAGGTCCACCACTGGGATTTAGCAGGGGGGTCCTCTTGGGCCTCTTCTCTTTGCCTTATTTTGCATCCTCTTGTTCACCGAATCAGGGATCGTTGCAAGCTTCTTTTCCATGCTTGGTACTTGGATGATGGTACGATTATCGGGGACACTACAGAGGTGGCTAATGCACTAGATATTATTTGGGCTGAGGGCCCTCGGTTGGGTCTTGAATTAAACATAAAGAAAACAGAATTATTTTGGCCAACGTGCAATGGGGAAAAGGTGTAGGATGGGTTGTTCCCTTGCGGGATTGGAAGGCCAGTGCTTGGTGTGAAACTCCTTGGAGGCGCTGTAAGTCGGGATGCGGGGTTTATCAGTAGTTTGGCGGTGAAAAGGGCATCTAGTGCTATGGAATCGATGAGTTGTCTCCCAAGGCTTCGGGACCCTCAATGCGAACTTCTTTTGCTTCGATCATGTACGGGGGTTGCAAAGCTGTTGTTTAGCCTTCGAACGTGCCAACCTATGTATGTGGAGGAAGCTGTTTCTATTTTTGATAATGGAATTCGAGGGGCGATTAAGGACATCGTGATTTTTTTGGGCCGTTCTTTGGGGATTTCCAATGGAGGTTAGCATCACTTCCGACCCGTTTTGGGGGATTGGGTTTATGTTCGGCCAGGGATGTATCTACATATGCTTTTGTGGCTTCGAGAGCACAATCATGTAGTTTGCAGGACCACATTCTTCGGGGATGTGGTATTGATGGGTTGGACACTGATTATGGGTGTGCGATGGATCGTTTATGTACTTCATTTCCCGATTTTGATCTTAGCGGTTTCTCTAATAAGGACATCGCCCCACCCCCTAAAGCCCAACATGCTTTGGCGAGTGCCTTATTTAGTGGAATCGTCCTGAGTTTATAAGCGAAGTTTGATCTATCTCTTCACCAAAAAGCGGTGTTTGAATGCCTTCTTGCTCCTTGGGCTCAGGATTTTCTAACGGTCATCCCTATTAAAGGATTAGGCCAACACATGTCGGGGTTGGAGTACCGGGCTATCCTTAAGTACCGGCTAATGATCCCTATGTTTCCGATTGATGAGCCTCGCCCAGTTTGCCGCAAAGTCTGTTTGGATTCCTTTGGAGACCATGTGGTGCACTGCAAAGAATTGCCTGGTTTTAAATACAGACATGATTTGGTTAGGGATGTTATGTGTGATGTTCTTAAACGGACAGGGATATTTGCTAAAAAGGAGGCCCCTGCTAACTTTCTTACAGATCTGCTCGAAGGGAGGTCCACGTTACGACGAGCTGATATTCCTGTATTTGGGTGGGCAGGGGGAAACATGCTTGTGTGGATCTTACAGGAGTGTCCCCTCTTGTCGGCCTTAGGGATCGCGGATTTGTTGTAGGTCAGGCTGCGTTGAAGGCCGAATCGGGAAAAGTTGTCAAACACGAGAAAGCCAGTTTAGAAAATCAACATGTGTTTCTCCCTTTTGCTTTTGATACATTTGGGTTTCTGGCCCCGGAGGCTGTGAATTTTCTAAACAGTGTTCAGCGTGTCGTACATAGTATTTTTTTCGTCTCCTACGACCCAACGCTTTGTTTTTAGTAAAATTGGTTTTGCTATTCAGAAGGGAGTTGCGGCGCAGCTTGTTGCCCGTTTGCCTGTCACTTTATTGTAATCGTTTTGATTTTAATGAGAATTAGCAATATTAATATAAAAAAAAAATAAGAGCCAAAACTTTGTTTTTAGTAGAATTGGATTTGCTATCCAAAAGGGGGTTGTGGTGCAGCTTGTTGCCCGCTTACCTGCCACTTCATTGTAAATCGTTTGGTTGTTTTTTACGAGGATAACAAGTATTTTTTTGAAAAAAAAAAGAAAAAACCATTTTCGAACAGTAACCAAAACCAAAGGCGGTACTGAAGGTCTGAAGTAGTACAGCCCAGTTTTATCATGCTCACACACCAGCCCAGTTTTATTTACTGAAAATGGCTAACATGACTAGTAAGCATTGGGCCAGCCAACTTGATTAAACAATGAACACCATAGGCATTTTTTTTTTACTTAATTTCTTTGTTTTTTCTTTTAATAAAGCAATTTAAACAACACAAAACGTTTTATTTTCTATTTATTATGTATTAAACATATATATATATATATATATATATATATATATATTATACACACACATATAAATGAACATTAAATACAATATTTTTCAAATTGCTACTTTTATTGATGAATGTTTGACTGGAACATAGTATATAACAAAATCACATGTTGAATTATGCAAAATAGATTAGCAAGATTATTAATTGATCTCACACAATGTGTAAGATAAAATGTAAGTTTAGAGGCAGTTCATTTAGCAACACTCTACTCATAGAAAATAAAAAGAAAATGGCCCTAACTCGCTTGGGAACCGACTCGTTTATGAATGAGTTGTTTGGCTCGGTTTGCAAATGAGCCAAGCTCGAGATAAGGTAAGCTCCCTTGTTTAGCTTCTTTAAGTTAAGCTTAACTTTTTAATTATCATATTTATAGCTCCTCATTAAATAAGATCACATGATATGATTGTATGTTAGTGAAGAGCAAATTATTTCCATCTAAAATCCATCAAATCTTGCTCTTGTAAGGATTTGAATCAATCACCTCACATTTGTTAAATGTGAGGGATGATACCATACCACTAAACCAATAGGTCATGGGCACATGATATGATTATATAGTAGCCACCCTAAATTTAACTCTATTAATAACTTTCCTCACGTCTGAAGCTGTGGAGCTACTTACCCGTGTTCAGCGGGTCATGCATAGTAATGTTATGACTCCAAGATCAGCAAATATAGTTTTTAAAAGATTGGGTTTTGCGATTCAAAAAGGGGTAGCGGCGCAGCTTGTTGCCCGCTTGCCTTCTGTTTCGATGTAATCCAATAAACAATCATATATTATAGAAGCAATAAAGACCATACTGCATGTATCTTAAAAATACTATTTTAATTTAAATGAGTGGTCTCAAACTTTTAAGAAGCCAGGTTCAAGCTTAAATGTAAGCTCATTAAGAATAAACGAGTAGAGTCGATCTGGCTCATTTAACTTCAAGCTCGAGCTAAAATTGAGTCGACTCGTTTAGCAGCCCTGCTCTAATGGTTTTGATAGTGATCCAAATCTTTCCCTCCACACATATACACTTAAAAGGCAAAGAGGTGAAACAAGCTATATGAAAGAAATCACAGCAGGCCATGAGTGAAGTGAGGATGAAGCACCCAAACATTGATCCACCGGATAAAGGCATCACACATTTCATAGGTGTGAACAGTTACGTTGTGACAACCTAATATTTCTTTATGGGGTGGAATTGATTTCAAAAACTTTACTCTAGTAAAGTATCGTGAACTATTAGTCTATTTACTATGGAGGGGTTTACATGTCATCGTCCCGTAAGAAATGGGGCTCCGAAGCCCTTCCCTATGACGCCCCATTGTTTAAGCCTCTTGAGCGCGACAATATATATATATATATACATACATATATATATATATAGGGAGAGGATCAAGAGAAAACTCCTTTTTAAAGAGGAAACTAGAGAACTAATAAAGAAATATTTTTAATTTAATTAAAAAAATATTTTTAAATTTACGTTTTTGCCATTATTCTTATATTTTGTTACCATTCACTTGAAAATTATAAAAAAAATTTTAAAAATAAAAAAAACTCGTTGTAGTGCACATATGCAATAAATCGACTTTTTTTATTGCATATGTGCACTAGTGTGTAATTTGATATGTGCAGTAATGTTGAATAGCATATATGCAATTTTTTGTATTGTATTAGTGCAATAGTGTTATATTATATACAAAAATAGCAAAAAAACAATATAATGCATATGTGCATTAGTGTTGTATTACGTATATGCGATAGTTTGTTTTGAGTACAATTATTTGTGTTTGTATTTGCATATATTCAATAGTGTGTATTGTATAATGCAATTGTGTTGTATTATATGCAATAAAACATTATTGTATATATGCAATACACATTAGTGCACATATGCACTATATCAACGGGGTTTTTTTTTAGGAACAATATCATCTTATTAGAAGGAGTAAAAAAAAATTCGCAAAATATTTTTTTTTAAGTTAAAAATAGTTTTTATTAGTTCTCTAGTTCTCTCTTTAAGAACAGTTCTCTCTAGATCCCACCCCTATATATATATATATATATGGAGAGGATCAAAAGAGAACTCATTCTTAAAGAGAGAGCTAGAGAACTAATAAAGAAATATTTTTAAATTTCCGCTTTTGCCATTATTCTTATATTTTGTTACCATTTACTCGAAAAATATATATATAAAAAAAAACTCGTTGTAGTGCACATATGCAATATATCGACTTTTTTTATTGCATATGTGCACTAGTGTGTATTTTGATATGTGCAATAATGTTGAATAGCATATATTTGATTTTTTTTATATTGTATTAGTGTGCAATAGCGTTATATTATATACAAAAATATTAAAAAAAATATATAGTGCATATGTGCATTAGTGTTGTATTACGTATATGCTATAGTTAGTTTTGAGTACAATTATTAGTGTTTGTATTTGCATATATTAAATAGTGTGTATTATATAATGCAATTGTGTTGTTTTATATGCAATAAAACACTATTATATATATGCAATACACATTAGTGCACATATGCATTACATCGTCGGTTTTTTTTAGGAACAATATCATCTTATTAGAAGGAGGAAAGAAAAAAAATCGTAAAATATTTTTTTAAAAAAAGTTAAAAATAGTTTTTATTAGTTCTCTTTAAGAGGAGTTCTCTCTGGATCCCACCCCTATATATATATATATAATCAATATATGTATGTGTGTGTATGAGAGGGAGGGAGAGAGAGAGGGAGAAAAACATATGGCTCACCATTTATACCCAAAGGCGCCGGTCATTCCAAAGCCCGCCCCCTTCGCCGCCTCCTTTCTCCGTGCCCCTCGGTGGTGTGCCACGCCTTCCGTGCCCCAAGGGCGCCCCATAGCGGACCGCCTTAACAATAAAATCACAATGGCTTTCATTAATTGTTAGTCTATATGCTATGGGCGCCATAGGGAGGCGTCTTTGGGGCACGGTTGGCGCCGAACACCAACGAGGGGCGTGGATGGCAGGGGCGGCCTTGGAACGACCGGTGCGATTGGAATGATTTTGGTGGGCCCTCTCATTCTCAACGGTCACATAACCATTTAAAATTATAAGAAAAAAACAATTTAACCATTTTCTATATAAATTCAAATCATTTTCCATTTTTGCTCAAGCAACTCTCTCTACACCATTATTTTACTCTACAACTCTCAAACTACACCATTATTTTACTCTATAACTCTCAAATTTCCACAACCATGAATCCAAGCTCAAAACACAAACCCGAACACAAGCTCAAGCTCAAACCCGAAACCAAACCCGAACCCGTGAGATCCAGCTCAAAGGTGGTGGGCTACTTTGCTTTCAACTAACAATAACCCTAATAGCACTTTCTATGCCAGCCAACAAAGACCCGTAATGCATCCACCCATGCAACTTTTTACCACCGATATGTTCTTTCCACCACCAATGCCGTTTATTCCTTCGCAAGTACCCGAAACCCAAACACACAAAACCCAAAAACCTGAAACCCAAGCATCCGAACCACAAGTTCGTTGTAAACGAAGTCATAAAAAGAAGCCTGCTGACAATTAAACAACTACCGAAAAGGCTGAAAGACAAATGTGGGAAGCAGATGAGAAATTGGCGTTGACGCGTGCGTGGATCGACTCATCCGAAGACTCAATTCAAGGTACACTATAAATTATTTGTATATATTTCATGTTTTATTTTTTTTTGTTGACTAATACTAAGCTTTTATATGCATCGAAGGTGATGGTAAACACACCCCTGAATTTTGGAAAGAAATACGTACTAAGTTTTTTGCTATAATGGGTCGAGGTTTCTACCGCGGGGAGGATTCCGTCTCTACAAATGGCAGGCAATGCGCACAAAAATGAAGAACTTCTCTGACATTTAAACCCGCATTACAAATAATAGAAAAGGCGGTATGAGCAATGTCAACGTGATGGAATGTTGCTTAAAACAATACATGAGCTCGCCAAAGTGGCATCCGGTCTCGGCATCTTCATCCCGACCATCCAAACGGTCAAAGACAACGTCCACTTTGACCAATCAATCGCCGTCTCAAGCCGCGTCGGATGCTCGTTGTCAATTTAATCTAAAAGAGTGTGATCCTGATTTTGTTTTTGATGAACCGAGTGAGTTACCACGTCCGGTAGGAAGAGATAAAGCCAAGGCGGCGGCTAGAGGTGGATCTTCGTCTAGAACGACTTCCTCGATGAGTTCCGAACTGAGCTCGCATTTTGACAACTAGGAGCTTAAACCAACTGAGATTGCCAATGCTAAAAAAGCATTCAAAAGATGAACTCACGAGAATGCATGAAGAAAGAAAAGTGATGCGTGTGGAATACAAAGCGATGCATGAAGAAGAAAAAAAGTTCACTTGAAGCGGCAGTACGAAAGGATTTCAAGCTCCTCGCAAAGGGTCTATCGCATCTAGATCCGGTCACGCGGGAGTTTTAGGAGAAAAAAAAGCAAGGATAATGGCCAAATATGCAAACGAGGACGAGGACGACGACGACAAATGTTTGTTATATGTTGGTTATGTTTTTTATTTTTATTTTTATTTTTTTATTTGTATGTTTTTTATTTTTTTTTATTTATATGTTTTTTTTATTTAAATATTAATTTTAGTATTACTATATTATTATTTAATTTTTATTAAATTGTGTTTGTTATAAAAATAAATAAATAAATAAAAGGTTTAAAGCCCCTCACCATAGAGGGGCATTATAGGTTGAGGCTTCAATGCCCCCAGTGCCTACGTGGCGCTGACATGACGGTGTAGGGGGGCATCGATGCCCACATAAAGAACAACCTTAAAACACTTAAGTTAAAACTATACTTTCAAAACTAAAAATTCTCACTAAAAAAACTAAATATTAAAGAGATTATATTAGCTAGATTTATTATCATATCATTACCATAGTGGCATAGTTACAAAAAATGATTTTAATAGATTTTCTTAGTATTAATAATAGACAACCATACTCCTTTTTATGTTCTCCATTTTCCTATATGTCTCTAGTTGTTTTGCTGCCAGATGTGAATGGGTCATCGTAGGGCTGCCCAAACTGCTTACCACTCGAATTCGCTCACTACTCGTTTGGAAATTGCTCGGAAGATGCTTGCTCGCTTTTTCGCTTGATTGTAAACGAGCCGCTCTAGTTCGGTTTGTAAACGAGTCAAGCAACGAGCAAAGGATATATATAGGGGAAGGTTAACGTACAATAATCGCTTAACGTACATTACGTACGCGACATGCGTTCAGCAAAAACGTTAAACCTTTAAGCGTTCAGCTAAAATATTTAAACCTTTAAACGTTCAAGCCAAAATCTAAAACGTCCAATTCAACTAAACAACCTGTGACGAGTTTTTTGTTTTTCCGATGAGTTCATTGTCGACGGCGATGATGGTGACGAAGAGTGTTGATGGCGTCGTTCGTGGTGGAGATGGAGATGGATTGTGCGGAGACCGTTTTTCCGGTGACGACTCACACATAGGAGATCGTCAGGCAGTAGAGGTGATTTAGGGTTTCTTAAAATCAAGGAGTTGAAGGAGGGGTGCTGATGTCGGCGAGTGGTGTGGAGACGGATTGAGGGAGAGGGACAAACAGATGAGTGTAATTTTGATTTTGGGTTTCTGAAAATTAACGGTTCGAAGTGTCGCGTACGTAATGTACGATAAAGGATATTGTATTGGATCTTTTATATATATATATATGGGTGATTCATGCAAGAAGTGATATTATAGCGAGAAGTGTGAGAAGTTGATCTGGACCATTATTATGTGTAATCAATGGTTAACAATAAAAATAGCATTTTCATAATAAACTGGAAAATACATGTTTACTAATTTAGATAAAAAGGGTGCATTGGTCTTTCTTCGATGACCCTTTATGGTAAGAAAATGCACATTTAATAATTCACATCAATTCCCCTAAGAATACCCTACAGATCTTTAATTGCATATTCAATAACTAGCTTTAGAACCCGTGTGATGCAATGGTTGCTTAAAAAAATGTAATTACACTATAGAAATTAAATAATTAAATTTAAATTTAAGCCCATATATTTTATCAAATTAAATGGTTTTATAAATTCATATTATATTTTCTAATGAAATATTTTATGAATTCATGGTGTATTTTCACACAATTTTCTTATAATCACTAAAAAGATACACCTAGTGACTTTATAGTTGTAATTATATTTTTTAATGAAATATTGAATTCTAACAAAAGATGACAAGATTTTTAATTATTAATGACATAAAAAAAGAACATCATAAATAAAATTAACATGAATAAACACGCTTTTGTATTACAATTTCAAAAGAGATAGATGAAAACTCCATAGATTCACAAAGGTTGAATTAATATGTGAGAATTAAATTGGTATTCATTCATAATATCATCGTCTTTATCATCTTAGACCTACATATATTATTCTATAAATAGATTTAATAAAAAAAAAGATAAATCTGATTTCATTACAGATATAAATATTTTGATTGTATTGGCATAAATACCCGCATATTTTAATCTCTATAATTTAGGTAATTATTTATTTGATTAAAGAATGTATTCATATGCTTTGATTACGCTGACATAAATATGTTTTTCATTAAAAATAGAAAATAGTTTGAGCGGAAAATTTATGCTAGGAATGAATCTCCAAGTTAGATGTGTCGCAGTTATTTTATTTTATTAGAATAGGTAGATTTTCTTCTATTTAGAAAAACTTATTACCAAATTATAAAGGTTCAATCGGTTCCAAAAATGCATTTTTTGTAGGGTATGTTCTTTTTCTACAACAAATTATCCATACACTGCAACACATTATTCCCACACTGCAACAATTTTAGTACCTAAATTGCTCTTACATTTTGTATATCAATTGTATAGGGTATGCTCTTTTTTCAGTGTAGGATATCTTGCAATTCTATTTGCCAAGTATATTGGTATATATAGGTATTATATATGTGCCTAGGAATATGTTGACTTTAGAATTTTGTTGATCCAGTTGGTTGAAAATAAAAAAATAAAAAATGATTAAGCCATATGAGGTGTAATATAAAAAGTATTTTAAAAAATTAATTAATATTTGAAAAAAAAAATAACAAACAAACTAGAAAAGAGAATGGTCATTGAACACAATTCAGAGTTTTAAAATCAATTAAAGATGCAAAATATGATTTTTGAATGAAAATGATTACGGTGACTAATTAATAACTTAATAATTATCTTACTATACTATTAAAACAAAACAAGGTTTTAACATGGCATTCAACTAGTGTTAGGGCTAGGATTTTCAGTATCCTAAGCAAAGGATATGTTCAAGATAACTTCAGGATACAGTATCCTCCCAAGCAACAGGTATCTCTGATATATCGTTATACTAACAGTTCAACCGTCTTTCTTTGGTGTTTACCAGGTCATACAACTTCACATGATCTCCTAAAGATTCGAACCACTAAGCAACTATTATACATGGGACTTTTTGGTATCCTAAAATGCGGTATATTCAGGATAACTTCAGGATGTAGTATCCACTAAACGACAAGAAACGGTCAACAATTAGTAAAGCGTTAAAGATTGTAGACGTTGGAGGAAGTTATAACTCGTTTATAACAATGATATGCAAGCCATAACCGCTCCAAGATCATAATCAGGACAATTAATGCTCTTTATTAACAATTAATGCTTTTTATTGCTAGTTATTATCTAGTGATCCTTCTTGTAACTATAAATAGGAGCTTGTTTAGATCATATAGAACACACAACTTATACTCTAGCTATAGCATTACTTTGTAAACACGATATAAAGAAGAAAGCTCCAAAAACTTGTAACCCTTTTCGATTATTAATAAACTGGTGGTGGTAGTTTTCTCCACCCGGGGTTTTTTTCTTGTTATCCTTAGGATAACGGGTTTTTTTCTGGCAACAAATCCTTGTGTCATTGCATTTACATTCATTTCTATCAAGCACCTAAACCTCATTTACTAATTTGGTTACGAAATTACTCTTGTTGATTTTTACCCAAAAGAACTAGCATGTCTACATAGGCTTCCAACTCATCAATTTTTCATTTATATAATTTTCACATGTTAATTTAAACATTAACTCGTAAGTTGAAAAAAGTTTCAAAATGAATTGTTATAATCATCATTTATTGCGTGATAAAGACAATTAATTGTTTTCATTGTTATTTTTTTAAATTTTGAGATTTGTTATTTTATTTTATTTTTTGGATTCCGGGAAATTATTTATGAACGTTTGGACCGGATGCACGGATGTTTGGATTGTAATGGTGGTTTAAGTCACGAGACTTGGATTATATTGGTGCTTTATTAAATGCGCGGTTTAATAAAAATTATAATTATATCTTATTGTTATGTATATATTTTTAGCATTTTATATGCTGTGTACTTACATGTTTTATAATTTCAATAAAAATAGTTTTATAACACACAACTTATGTTACAACATCTATATGTTTACGCTTAATAATTTACAACTTATGAATTCAGTAGATTATGAAGTTTTAATTAACATGTTTTTTTGTTTCATGGTACATATAAGTTAGAAATATGTGGCATAACTTATAATTTTGTTTTAAATTATTACTTTTTTTATGTTTGTTTTTTATATGTTGGGTTCTTTTAATTAAAATAACAATGTGATACCTTATCATACTATACTATTAAAGCAATACAAGGTTTTCACATAGCATTCAACTAGCATGCCCACATAGACTTCCAACTCATCAATTTTCCATTTATATAATTTCCACATGTTAATTTAAAAATTAATTTTAAACATTAACTCCTAATTTGAAGAAAGTTTCAAAATGAATTGTTATAATCATCATTTATTACATGATAAAGACAATTAATTGTTTTCATTGTTATTTTTTTAAATTTTGAGACTTTGTTATTTTATTTTATTTTATTTTTGGATTTTGGGAAATTATTTATGAACGTTTGGACCGGATGCATGGATGCTTGGATTGAAATGTTGGTTTAAGTCACGAGGTTTGGATTATATTGGTGCTTTATTAAACACGCGGTTTAATAAAAATTATAATTATATCTCATTGTTATATTCATATTTTTAACATTTTATATGTTGTGTACTTAAATGTTTTATAATTTCAATAAAAATGGTTTTGTAACACTCAACATATGTTACAACATCTACATGTTTACGCTTCATAGTTTACAACATATGAATTCAGTAGATGATGAAAATTAATAACTCTTTTTTGTTTCATGGTATATATATAAGTTAGAAATATATGGCATAACTTATAATTATGTTTTAAATTGTTATTTTTTTCTATTTGTCTTTTGTATGTTGGGTTCTTTTAATTAAAATAACAATGTGATATGCTATCCTACTATACTATTAAAGCAATACAAGGTTTCCACATGTTATTCAACTAGCATGTCAACATTGACTTCCAACTCATCAATTTTCCATTTATACAATTTTCACATTAATTTTAAATATTAACTCTTAAGTTGAAGAAAGTTTTAAAATGAATTGTTATAATAATCATTTATTGAGTGATAAAGACAATTAATTGTTTTCATTCTTATTTTTTAAAATTTTAAGACTTTGTTATTTTATTATTTTTTTTTGGACTTTGGAAAGTTATTTATGAACGTTTGGACCAGATGCATGGATGTTTGGATTAAAATGGTGGTTTAGGTCACGAGGTTTGGATTATATTTGTGCCTTATTCAACGCGCGGTTTAATAAAAATTATAATTAAATCTCATTGTTATATCCATATTTTTAGCATTTTATATACTGTGTACTTATATGTTTTATAATTTCAATAAAGATAGTTTTGTAACACACAACTTATGTTAAAACTTCTACATATTTACGCTTCATAGAATACAACTTATGAATTCAGTAGATGATGAAGTTTTAATTAACATGGTTTTTTGTTTCATGGTATATATAAGTTAGAAATATGTGGCATAACTTATAATTTTGTTTTAAATTATTATTTTTTTCTATTTGTTGGGTTCTTTTAATTAAAATAACAATATGATACCTTATCTTACTATACTATTAAAGTAATACAAGGTTTTCGCATGACATTCAACTAGCATGTCCACATAGGCTTCCAACTCATCAATTTTTCATTTATATAATTTCCACATGTTAATTTGAACATTAATTTTAAACGTTAACTCCTAAGTTGAAAAAAGTCTCAAAATGAATTGTTATAATCAGTATTTATTGAGTGATAAAAACAATTAATTGTTTTCGTTGTTATTTTTTTAAATTTTGAGACTTTGTTATTTTATTATTTATTTTTTTGATTTTGAGAAATTATTTATGAACGTTTGGACCGGATGCATGGATGTTTGGATTGAAATGGTGGTTTAAGTCACGCGGTTTGGATTATATCAGTGCTTTATTAAACGCACGGGTTAATAAAAATTATAATTATATCTCATTGTTATATTCATATTTTTAGCATTTTATATGTTGTGTACTTAATTGTTTTATAATTTCAATAAAAATAGTTTTGTAACACACAACTTATGTTACAACATCTATATGTTTACGCTTCATAATTTACAACTTATGAATTCAGTAGATGATGAAGTTTTAATTAACATATTTATTTTTTGTTTCATGGTATATATAAGTTAGAAGTATGTGGCATAACTTATAATTATGTTTTAAATTGTTATGTTTTTTCTATTTGTCCATTGTATGCTGGGTTCTTTTAATTAAAACAATAAAGTGATGCCTTATAATAATAATAATAATAATAATAATAATAATAATAATAATGCTGTATTATCTAACGTTTACAATTCATTAAAATTTATATAACACAGACGCGCACACGCGCGTGCGCGCACAAACACACACATATATATGTATATGAAGTTTTATATATTTTCCGTCCGTGTGTAACACGGGATCTAACCTAGTAAGAATATAAAGAAATAAAAAAAGGTTATGTAATTTGGAACTTAATAAACCATTTATTAGTTACCAAAAAAACAATTGGAAGTTTGGCATAATACCCCTCTAATTAATTAAATGAAAAGTTTTAATTGGTTGTAATAACTTCTCACATTTCTCATACTAATATTACTTCTCGCCTGAACTTAAACACATAAACACACACACACACACATATCTTACTACTCTAATAAAATGATACTCTTTTTTGCCACTTGCCAAGCTCTCACCAATCCTATCTTTTTTAACCTATATTCATTAAATGGTATTTATTAATGTTTTTTAGGTCCATATATTATTCAAGATCCATTTGTTTTCATCCAACACACACTCATACCCAATAATGAACCTTAGGTTGCAGACCTGATTACTCATGGCTTTCTCCCCTCTCTGATTAAACATATGAGACCTAGATACCCAACGCTGCCTTCTCCTTTATTTGATTAAACCTGCGAGACCGTTCATCCCCACCGTTGCTATCGTTCATCTCTACCGCTGCTATCGACTCAGACCGTTCATCATGGTTAATAATATGATTATTTATTCTGGTAAATCCTTTTTTTACCAATGCAAATCCAAATCGTCTTCTGGTATCCTTTGTTGCTTATTATTAGGTAACTTTATAATTACCTACTTTAGATCCATCAATTTGCATATTTTATTAATTTGAAATTGTTTTAATGGTTGATTAGTTTTAGGTTAGATTTAGATTGTTGTATAATTTTCCAAATCATACACATTGATTTATTTTAACTGTGTCATTTTGGTGTTCACACATAGATAGTTGTGTAATTTTCTAATTTGTGAATGCTTTATGTTTTTTCTGAATTCGTTAACAGAGTCCAAATGGGATATTATAGACTTTGTCAATATTTATGATCAACCGACTTTAGACCATTTATGTCTCAAAAAGCATAGCATTTAGGTCTGTTTCCTTTATACCTACCTATATGTGTTTATTTGTATTCTGTAATTAAAATATTATGATTTAAAGACTAAAATATCGCTTTACGAAAATAATAGCCTTTTGACTTCTATATAATGTTACTATTTTTATATGATGTGTATAATCTCATGTTTTACTCTTGACATTGTTGATGATTTCCTTGAATCCTTCACAATCCAATCTATAATTAACACATTATGATTTAAAGACTAAAATATCGCTATAAATTTATATTTTTATATAATTTTCTAAATTATGCGCATTGATTTCTTTTAACAATGTCCTTTTGGTGTTCACATATTTATGAAAGCTTTATAT
The DNA here is from genome assembly GCF_021521415.1 of Bidens hawaiensis. Taxonomy (NCBI): domain Eukaryota; kingdom Viridiplantae; phylum Streptophyta; class Magnoliopsida; order Asterales; family Asteraceae; genus Bidens; species Bidens hawaiensis. The sequence continues at coordinate 1,785,045 of NW_027491234.1, forward strand.
TAATTAAATGGCTACATAAAGTTTTCTCAAATTTATTAGATGCCAACTTTTATTTACAAATTAGGTTAGTTGTCATTATTGGCACCATTAAGTATAAACCATGAACTCAACAATTTTTGAAATTAAGCAACGAAAAAGTTAAACTTTTTTTACTATGCTGACTTTTTTTATTCAAAACTAGAAGTCATATGAGGGTTGGCTTTTTGGTTAAGGTTTTTTTTTTTTTTTTTTGCACATTTTGATAGAACCTCAAAGTGATGCAAATTACGGAAACTACCTTTGAATGCACATACACTGTAAATATTAGGGGTCATGAACAACTGAATCACTAACTAAAATTAAACGAAAACTGATCAACCGAAAATCGGTTATCGGTTTCTCTTTTTTACCCTCGGTTAATTGAACCGAACCACTCAACAATTCTAAACAAAATTTAGCTTAAGTTTGGTTTTGGTTATTAAATGAACCGAATTGAAAACCGACAAACTAACCAAATACACTGAACCAAATGTGTAAAATTTATAATATTTATATTGTAAGGTTCTTAACCTTGCATTGCATCAAAAACAACCAAATTAATACTGCTGTAGCATAAAAGTGTCATATTACTTTGGATATTAAATTGTTAAATAAATGTGTAAATGCTATTTTATATCCTCATCCCTTCTACAGAAATAGTGTAGCCGCAAGCCAAGAAGATAAGAAAATAGAAAGGATCATCGTCACAAAAGTTAAGACAATACAAGCATAATCATCAGGCAATAGGTGCCATCTATTTTTTTTTTTTGGTAACTAGATACTAATTTTTTTGTTGCCATATATTGTCTTTTGTTTCGCTAATTGCATTGCCTATTTTGTGATTTAGAGTTTGATTGATCCAGTTTAGCTGATTTAACCATATGTTATTACACATCTCTATATATAATAAAACGGGATTTTATGTGGCTTGGGTTTAAATGGGTCGCTTTTTAGTATTTTAGGAGGTTCGGGTTAAAATAATCATTTTTTGGCTTAGCTTGAAACGGGCTAGGAATAAGAGATAATATAAGTTGCAATTTGCTGCTACCTTTAATATATTTAATTTCTTTTGAACATAAGTTGAAGTTGCATAGGAATAAAAGTTAATATCTACAATATAATTTTTTATATCGGCTATAAGAATTAAAAAATAATATAACGATCATCTGCAAGTCTTGGAGTCCGGTACAAAAACGTATGAAACATGCAAAGAAGGAAAGCCTTTTGAAGGCACAAGGCATGTTCAGTTCCATTACTATTATACTAGGATATAGCCCGTGTAATACACGGGTGGTTTAAAAAATAAAACAAAAAAATTAAATTTAATAATATATATAATAACATATCTTATGGATTCATAAGATATAAATAATAATAAATAAAATTTTATAATTTATAAATATCTAAAACCTCATTTAATACAACATTTAAACTTATATTTGTACCTTTGCTAATAATTTTATAAATAGTAATAGTATTAGTTGGCATCTTAGTTGGCTACTCTAGTTGAATAACATATGGAAGAATGGTTTTGCTTTAATAGTATAGTTAGATTAGATTAGATTAGATTCTTCTTCATTCTTTTTTTTTTTTAGAATTTGGGTTTTTGTTTGTTATATTAGGATTATGTTACTATTATTTATATTTATCTTGATTAAATGCAGAAGATGTTGAATCCTAGCTTCATAAATACACCAGTTGTTGTAGTTGTATTGAACCACATTCATGAAACTTGAAATATGCTCTTTTTTGAAGTTCCTTTTTAGTACCTGAATTATCAGGTTGCAAACTAATACGGAAAAACATTATGATCAATTCTATTGTCATTTTAGCGAATACGTTGTTTCATTTGTGACTACGACGGACAAAAAACCGCAATTTCATACTAAGAAGTTGACTCTAATTCGAGCATGTTGTAACATTTTAAAACATCTTTATGTACTTATTATATTTATCTTTACATATTATTTATCTTTCTTTGTGTTTGCATATTTAAATTACTTGATTGCATATATAAAATTTTTTCAACGGTAAACTTTATAAACAAACCGACCAACCGCCAACGACTACCTCCACAACCCGGAGGCAGCCACTGTCAAAAAGAACACTACATGAACTTAAAATTACACCAATTCGACTACTCTAAGATATAACAATTCATAGATTATATTTATTAATATGCTTTAAGGATTTTGATTTTTGATAAACAAGATAATATGACCAATACAACCACAAATGTAGTGTACAAAGAAATTTTTTCTTATTTTTAAAATATTTGCGTAATGTTTCTTTTGTAATTCCTGTAATTTTAATGTAAGTTGTAATTGTATTAACAATATATGATAATTTTGTTGTTGAATGTATATTTCTTAATGTTTAAAGTTACAAATTTTAATCAATTACCCGTGTAATACACGGGTCTCAAACTAGTGTGTGTATATATATAGGGAGATTTCTTTTAAGAACCACTTTGAGTTTTAAGAACTCTAAAGAACTCAACGTAACAATTTTTTTTTTGAATTTTTTTTACACATACGTAATATATATATATATATATATATATATATATATATATATATATATATATATATATGCTACATATACGTAAAAAATTACAAAATTTTTTACACACTGAGTCGACTTCTTACATATGTGTAATGAACGTAACAATTAGTGTAATCACTTACATCTTTATTCTATCTCATATTTTAATTTTTTAATCAGATTTAATCTCAACCACATAATCTAATTTATTAATTAAATGTGTGATTAAGAATGCAGTTCTTAAGTTCTTAAAACTCAACAATGTTCTCAAAATATCCCTCCCCATATATGTGTGTGTGTGTGGAGAGAGAATCAAAAGAGAACTCCTCCTTAGAGAGAGAACTAGAAAACTAATATATTTTTAATTTAATTAAAAAAAATATTTTTAATTTTTTTTCTTTCATCCTTCTTATATGTTGTTATTCTTCACAAAAAAATATATAAAAATAAAAAATAATTAAAAAAACTCGTTGTAGTACACATATGCAATAGTAATACATCGACTTTTTTTTTATTGCATATGTGCACTAGTGTGTATTTTGATATGTGCAATAGTGTTGAATAGCATATATGCAATTGTTTATATTGTGTTAGTGCAATAGTGTTATATTATATACAAAAATAAAAAAAATCGATATAGTGCATATGTGCATTGTTGCATTAATGTTGTATAATGTATATGCAATAGTGTGTATTGCATACAATTATTAGTGTTATATTTGCATGTATTCAATAGTGTTTATTGTATAATGCCATTGTGTTGTATTATATGCAATAAAACACTATTGTATATATGCAATACACATTAGTGCACATATGTAGTACATCGAGTGTTTTTTTTAGAAGCAATATCATCTTATTAGAAAGATGAAAGAAATAAAATCATAAAATATATAAAAAAAAAAGTTAAAAATTATTTTGTATTAGTTATCTAGTTCTCTCATTTAGATGTGTTCTCTCTTGATCTCACCCCTATATATATATATATAATGCATTTTTCTCACGCCTCCGTTGTAACATTCATTACTTTTCAAACCCGAAAACCCTACTCATTTTAATTTTTTGGTTTTGTTTATTAATATATATATATATATATATATATATCACTAGTCTCGCTGCTCGTAATCGTTATCCTCATTTTGGATTTGTATTCGTCTTCATTAAACCGACCCGTGTTTACGTCTCAACGTATTCGTGTTCAACGTTCATCACTAATATACTTTTTACGAAGGTTTAAGTTTATCGATCTTTCATTTTTTATATATATTTTGATTTAATGTTGAACTCCGGGAGTTAACATTTTAAGGGTTTAGAGTTTTATTAAGCTTAAAACTATACGAAAAATATCCAAGTTTATAGCAAAATTCAAAGTTCAGGGTTTAATTGGTAATTTTATTTTAAATCTGTTTTAATATAAACTTGAAAATCCAAGGGCCATTTATGTAAATTTCATTTAAATTATAATATTATTATCCAAATCCCAACACAGCTCTTGTTCCCGTCACCCCTATCCCGCTAATTTGGCAAGCCGGATTTTGTCAACACAGTGGCTCTGACGAGCCATAAAACTCAATCAAACACGCGTAAATAAATCCAATAAACATTTGTAATGGCTTTATACCAATCCAGCGACCCTGAATCATCGTCAAAAAAACATATATTATCACCTAACTATCCCGTAACCACCGTATTAACGGCCGGACGTTTCTTGAAAACGCAATTAAACAATACACTCTCTAATTAGCACTATAAATAGGTTCCTAACATCAATCTAAACTCGTCCCAATCATTCTCTTCATCTAATACACTCTAAAACTAGTAATTTCTCCGTCAAGGGTCGTTTTCCGGCGAGTAAAAGTTCTCCGTCAAGACATAACGATACCAAGTAAGTAATATACGGTTTTTGATCATTTTCAGCCAACTAATAAACCCCTAACCTTAATTGATCAAACATCGAACGAATTGGCATATTAGAATCTAGGGTTTTATGGTGAAGATGATGAACTTGAATATGAAGTTAACTATTTTCGTTTATGTGATTTAATCAAACTTCTAACTTTGTCTAGTGGTTAGATGCTTTTGTGGGTCAATGCACTCTCTTTGATATTTAAAAAAAAAAACATTTTATTTATTATTTAAAAATCAAATAAATGATTTAAAAATAATAATAAATCAATTAAAATTGTTTTTTTAAACTAAATAAGTTTTATATTTTCCCATCTAAAAACCGAACTTTCATAAACGTTAATCCATTAATTTAAGTTTGTTCGTTAACCTTTTTGTCGTTTAACTTTAATTCTATTGTTTTAAATCCGTTAACTTTAAAAATTTGCTAGTTTATATTTTGTTAAACCATAATCCGTTAGCTTTTAATTCGTAAACTCTAATTCGTTAAACATTAATTTGGTAAACTTTAATTCGGTAAACTTTATTTCGGTAAAATTACTTCGTTAACTTTATAACACGTTAAATTGACGATTTTCAATTATTAAATTTCCGATAAAAATCTGTGCTTCAATTTTCCCATATTAATATTAGATTATTAAAGTTATAATATTAAAATACTATAGTTCATTATAAATTCATTAAAGTTAAATACAAGAATGCCATAAAATGCTAATAAAATATATTAAAATGGTGCATTATCCTATTAACCAAATATATATAACTTTTTCAACTCTGATAGTTAGATTTTGTTGTGTTTTAATTATAGTTCGAGAGATTCAATCGTTTAGGATTCTTTATAGCACTTTCGATTTCGGTTGCTTTGGTTTCGTTATTATGCTTTCTGCTTTTCTTGCAAGTTTATCTCAATTTCGAGGTGAGTTCTTCATAACCCCATTTTAACGCTTTATAACATTTTGGGGTGTAGCACGTCATAAGTTTTTCTTTCGTTAGTTATGTGCTTATTTACAAACCGATTCACTTATAGCGTACACGTTAATATTATTCGTGCATATTGTTTATGATTATACGTGAACTTGCTTGCAACGTGTTTATTGTTTTTATGGTGGAAGTTACGAAAACGCAAACGCATACACATAGTGGGAGGGTCCGACGGGACATACCTGGCCGTCTAACGTTACGACTTCGTTTGTTTACGTAAGGTGGTTCTCGTTTCCCCGACTTCTATGGCTTCGGCTAAATGAACGGGAGGACGACACTATTTGATTTCATTTACATTATGTTTGAATATATATTGCATGACGATCGTTGAATCCCTCATTTCAATGAATAATATTTGTTTCATTTAGATTTAATGTTATTTGTCTTATTATCAAACTTTTTGTGTACATCCGTTGATGACACATTAAATATATATATATATATGTATATATATATATATATATATATATATTATGCATTTTTCTCACGCCTCCGTTGCGCCGATACATAGTTGAGCTATATATATATATTATGCATTTTTCTCACGCCTCCGTTGCGCCGATACATAGTTGTAGCTCACGTTCTTCATATAGATCATGTCACCATATTGTTGTGCCACAACATAAAAACTAACTCTGGTATATTTTTTGTACTAGTTTGAGGCCCGTGTATTACATGAGTAATTGATAAAAATTTTAAACTTTACAATTAAGTGAAATACAGTCAATAAAATGATTATATATTGTTAATACAATTATAATTTATATTAAAATTACAAAAATTACAAAATTAAGATTACACAAATATGTTACAAACAAGTAAAGCCTTCCTTGTACACTACATTTGTGATTGTATTGGTCGGTATACATTATTTATTAAAAATCAAAATCTTTAGTTTATGTTTGCTTGTAACCCTTGATAAGGTAACATATAGGTCTACTTATTACTCTTTTGTATGACAAATAAGGTTCTTCAAGTACATACCAACCCCGGATAAATAATAATGTAGCCATGAAACTAACAAAAAAAATATTCATTAACATAAAATATCATACATTTTAATCAATTAATATGATGTCATTTAAGATCATCTGCTCATGTTTATAAAAAAACATGAATATCCCTAAAACCAGATTACCTGAACGTTGTTGATATAATCATCCTTAAAATCTTTAGAATTTATAATAAATTTGTTGGCATTAATATTCTGCGTATGACAAATTTTTAATTGATTTTATATTTTACAATTAACAATTGTATAATCAAGCAACATATAAAACCGGAAAAACTATAACAAGGTGATTTGTTTCATTTCATATGAAATGTAATTGCTAGGAAAATGACAAAAATATACTAACCTTAAAGCCATGTTCAAATAACAGTAGTTAGCAGAATATTAGAAAATTTAAAGTTGCATAAAGTGAAGGTAGTTATTCTTATTTACAGTAGTTGAAAGTATTAGATTAGAAATGCTTAGAAATTGAATACTAATCCCGTGTTATTAGTTAATATTATGGGAAGTTGTTGAAATATTTAACTAATAGATATATATATTTTAACAGCTTATAGAAAACAAAAAAGAAGCTAAAATTTCTGATTTTATAGAAGCATGGTAAATGACTTTTAACTGGATTAACTTTTTTTTTAATTAATGTGAAAATGGAATATTCTTTGAAATGTAATGAGGAGCATGATTAAGCTACAAATAATAAAATATAAAAATAAAATATTTCTATTAGGTTACATCATAATAAGTGTGAATCATAACGAATTTTTATAACATATTTTAATAATAAATGTTATAACTGTAATTTTTTTTAAAAATTCTATATAAATATTTATTATTTTGAATATAAATCAAAATAAACACTTTAATTATGTAATAACCAACATGTAACACTAATGTAAATCCAATTCATTAAATTTGTAGAAAAATAAAATTAATAATTTTATATAATATTGAAATTATATAAATAACTAATGAAAACGATATTCTAGGTTTCAATATCCTAAATGATTTTGGAAAACAAAAATAGTGGAATTAGATTGAAACAAATTTTTTGCTTTAAAATTTTGAATGCTTTTAATTAAGTAATTTGTCTTCTAAGACATATTAAATTAACTATATTTAAATGTATAAATAAATTATAAATCAAGTTATAAAATATATGTTTATGAAGCATTTTGGTCTGAGTTATACAAGAAAATATTGAAAACTAAATATTGATCGTCTTATTGCTAAAACATTTTATACTACACAAAAAAGTCATATAAATAAAGGATTAATTTCATATGTACCCTTACAAAATGACAGATAGTTCATATAGTAAATTGTTATACATATGGATTATAGTTATAATATTCAACTTCAATTATTTAATGTTAAACACCAAGATATATATATATATAGGGGTGGGTTCTAGTGAAAACTCTTATTAAAGAAAAAACTTAAAAACTCCTAAAAACTATTTTGAACTTTTTAAAAAAATTTTTTGAAGTTTCTTTTTTTTTCCATTATTCTTATATGTTGTTATTAGTTCAAAAAAAAAATAAAAAAAATATTGTCGGTAACATCGTCGGTATAGTGTGCATGTGTAATAGTGTGCATTTCATATATGCAAAAGTGTTTGTATTGCATAGAATACAACATTATTGCACATATTTGATACACACTATTGTATATATATATGCAATATAAGACTAATACACACATCGAATACACAATAGTACGTATGTGTAATACAACATTAACGCACATGTGCACCATATCGACTTTTATTTTATTATTATTTTTTTCCATATAATACAACACTACTACACATATACAATACACAAATATTGAATATATACAATAAAACACTATTAAACTCAAAAATACATAGTAATACACATGTGTAATACAACGATATCGCACAGTAATACGTATGTGCATTACAGCGGGTTTTTTGTTTTTTTTATATTTTTTGAGTGAAATATAAGAAAATATAAGAATAATGGCTAAAACAGAATTTTGAAAATATTTTTTTATTTTTAATTAAAAATAATTCTTAAGGAGTTTTTTAGTTTTCTCTCTAAAGGTGAGTTTTCTCTTGATATATATATATATATATATATATATATATAAGGGATTGATCATGCGAGAAGTTAAGTTATAGCAAGAAGTGCGATAAGTAGATGTAGACCATTGATTACGTGTAATCAATGGTGTAGAATGAAAATGGCTTAATTGTAATTACTAAGACCTTTGTATCTAGTAAAAAGGATAGATTTGTCATTTGTGTGTAGTAGCCCAATCAATTCAATCGTACATCTCCTTATCAGTTTCCCCTTTTCACTCCTGAATATCATGGAAACATAGACTAGATCATCTTCCCAGGATATGTGATTCACATAATCTTCCGTCTTTAAGAGATTATTCCGTGCACTAGGATATAGAGAAGGACTCGGAAACACCGTCATTTTTGTGTCAAGAAAAATTGGGGATTTTTCTAGGTTATAGACTCACAAGCTTTCAATTGAATCAAGGTTAGTTTCCTTCTTTTGAGCTTTTTGTAGAATCAATTTGTAACATCATCACTGTTGTTACACTTATGTACCTACATTTGACATTTTTTCATTGTGTTGATCAAGAAGATAAACAAGGCTCCACAAAATTTAGGTTTGTGTGTGTGTGTGTGCACGCGCGCTGTTGTTGTTGTTGCCAAAAACGAGTTTATATTTACGTTAATATTTGATTTCATATGGTACAACATTTTACAACACTATTTAATTTGTGTAAGTTGATTTTTTTTTTATAATTTGACATATACAAAATTAGGATGTATACATGTAAAACAACCAACTAGATTTGTAATGCCTGTTGTGTATGATGCAAGTTTTATCGTTGGTTTGTTGTGTAGGATCTCAGATTTTAATTTATAAAAAGGTTGTTTTGGATGTGATGTTATTGTGTATTATGTAATGATTATTGTGTAGGTTTGGTTTTGTAAGAGTTATATTATTGCTTTTGGGTAGTACATGAAGCTTTTGTGTAGGAAGACAATGGTGTTGTCTTGTTCATTGATATATGTAATAGTGTAGGTGTTACGTATAGTACGTTGGTAGTAAAATTATATGGTATATTTGTTATGTAGCGTATAAACTTTTTTAATTAACAATTTAATAGTGTAGAAGATAGTTATGCTACATTAGAAGTCATTTTGTATGATTTAATGTTTGCAGTGGGATCTTTTTTTTAATTCTAGATCCTTTAAATCTATTTGCAGTTTATAGCTAATAATCAATTTCTTCAGAATGTCAAACACTAAGTTCATTGTGTGAAGGTATTTAGTACATGTGCTAAATGCGTTATGTGTAAAGGTATACCTATATAGGTTGTCATTGTTATTTATTATGTGTTGGTATGATGCAGAAAGTATTTGAAGCAATAAAATATTTCCAGAATTATGGTTGTGGTCTATGGGAGGAGTCGGTGAAGTAGGAAAAGGTGTTAAGTCAATTTCAGGACTATGTTCATAGCAAAGATTCTGTTTGCTGAAATAAACACCATAAATTTAGTTACTATGGAAGCTCTCATGATGGAATGATGATTTGGCTTAAGCAGGCTAATAGTTATTTTAAATGGCATTATGTTTTCTAGTCATTTAGAGGTCATTTTGTTTAGTTAAACTGTTTAGTTGTTGATGGTCCCTTTTGTTTATATTTTGCCTACGCGAATGCAGGTTAGGCGTGTATGAATTACTTATGTGGTTGGCAACTTTTATAAGTTTTAATGAAAATGGTTTTAATTTTGGTTGTGAAATAAATTTATTTTATCTACTTTTTTATATTAACAGTGTATTTGATGTGTGTTACATGTAGGCTTGCTTTGTGTGGGTGTTTGTTAACAAAATGTGATCTAAGTTTTGTAGGCTTACTTTGTGTAGGTGTTTCTTAAAAGGAAGTGATCTAAGTTTGATATGAAGTCATGAGTCATGACCGATGATTAGTCAATAAATGTTCACATTTGGTACCATTGTATATGTCTTTGAAAATAAGTTCCAAATATTTGTTTCTTAAAGTAATGAAGGGTTTCAAGCGAACAGAAAAACAAGTGTATGTTTCATTTGTTTCGTTCTCAAATAAATGTGTGCCTACATATGTACCTACCTACACAAATAAACTTACAAGGCATAACCAATTTGTTACAAGTATATACATACACACACACACACGTACCTACCTATATATATATGTACGTGCACATGTACCTGCATACCTATATACGCATATACATACCTACCTACCTACATAAAAAAAACTTACACGAGGCATAAATAATTTGTTTTCAAAAAACATAAATTTGATTTATTATTGTGTGCAAATGTTTAAACAAATATATGGATAATTCTATTATGAAAATCATTATACAAAACGAAGAGCCATTGTTAAAAACACAGCGTAACTAATTCAAAGATAATATAAATCAAGCAACACACATTTATAAATCAAAATTCCAATCGGATTCTAAGATTTCATCAGAATCTTCGGTTTCATCGCCGTCACTGGGATATACTTTAAACAGTGAATTCGAGCCCTCACATCTGGATGTAGTTTTCATCAAACAACACATGGGCAAGTATCTAAAGTAACTACGAGCTAGTGTTTCCTGATAGCAAGCATGTCATTGTCACCTAAGTTGAATTCTTCAATCAAATCATACCTACTTGCTTCAAATGTCTCTAGTTTGATGAATATGTTTCAAACCATATATAAACACAATCCCTGATGTGTTTAATATGCTTCAGCTCACCTTTAGCTATAAATAGAAAAAGACATACAAAATATAAAAACAATTGATGTTGGATTTTGTAGGCACTGTATTATGTATATAACATCATAATGGCTAGAAAATAATGCAAGACATTTAACTGTTTATTAAAAAGTGGCTCTACACAAGCAAGTGTGTTAGAAAAAACTAATAACTTACTAGTGGCTGTTATTGGACTGAATTATACACTACAGTCTACCAGTGTTACACAACAATACATAATGCAAAAAATAATAATAATAACAATCATAATAATAATAATAATAATCTCACCAGTAAATACCAACACAATTCAACAGTTTTGGGTGGGCACAAAGAATTAAATTCAGAAACATACATGCATACATTAACAAGATGATTATCAACATCAACACAAAATTGTTTAGATTAGCAAACGAACAACACAAATTTTAAAAAAAGTGTGTACCTCAAATAATATAATTACCAACACGGCAAGTTGGATTATAAACATAACACCAAAGAAACTAGTTACATGTTAAAATTGAATATAACAAACTCTCATTGAATATTAACCTAATAAAACGAGAATTTAATAAGAATGTGAAACTGACCTTCCAAACAGCTAGTCGGCATGGCGTACGTAAATAAAAACATTTGTGCGTACATATGTTCATAGTTCATACATTACTACATACATACGAACCATGTGGATGTATTATGTACGTACTTACGTACATACACACAAGCGTACCTACATACAGACATTCGAGCGAACATATGTGCATACATACACACACACATACATACAAAATACATACATGACTACATACACACAAACGTACCTACATACATACATGTAGTTGCTACCTTTTTTTCAAGAATTTTATAATGAAGTTGTGATTGTTTTTTTACTAGATAAACATCCAAATTTTAATGAATTTGAGCTTTTGATAAAAATAAATAAATCTATTGTATTTTATGATAATTAACTGATTGGAATTCAATAGATATCAAAGAGAGTAAATAGAATTACATTAAATGACTAACAATTGATACACTAATACAGAGCACAAAAAAAATCCAAATTGTTATATAGTCAAACAGAGCAAAAACAGTTTGACTAAGTTCACATCATAATATAATAAACCGATTGGGAGAAAACTAAGATTTATAAAATTGAAATTGATATAATCGAATTGATTAAAACCTGATTCTGGTGAGGTTGGTTTGATGCGTCATCCTGCTGAGAAAATTAGGGCATACTAATTAAGCAAAATCGGGTAGAATAGAAATAGGGTAAAATGACTTCTGCGGAATATTAGTATCGAATTAGCCATTTTTGAATCAATACTAATATGCTACTGAATATTATTAGCCATGGTGATGCTTGAAATCTAAGATTTTGAAACTAGGTCGAAGGTCGATGACAATGCGAAAAGGGTTTTTTTTATTATAAACATATAAAAACAAATAATAAGATTTGAAACTCCTATAATTATTAGTTACCAAAAATAAGATTTTGTTAGATTACAATCATGCCTTTATAAATAAATTAAAGATAAATAAAAAGATAATATGTGATTGGATGATATTACTTCTCGCACTTCTTACTGCCAAAATACTTCTGAAATGAACCTATATATACATATATATAATAGGTATTCTCTATTTTTACAATATTTATACAAAATGTTTGAAGAAAATTAAGAAAATATATATTTTCTTGAGTTCAAATGCATATAAGAAAATTATTAAATCCAAATTTGAAACAAATCTTGTATAAAAAATTATGCACTATTGCTCGAATCCCAGTTTAAAAACAATTTGTAGTTTACCATACAAATCCAAATTCTTCGACAATGATGTACCTTTATTTTCTTTATTTGTAATTACCCGTGACTTTAAAATTTTATTCTAACCAACATGTAACTTTAATTTTTATATTTCCTTATTTTCTTATTTCACCATTAATGTTAATAAATGAATCGGTTATGATTTATATTTAATAAAAATATTGAATTCATTTATTGAAATGACTTAAAAGATAAGAACCATATATTAAAATTGGTTGAAAAAAAAATGTGAGAATGGCTATGAGATTGACAAGTGACAAAAATGGTAGTGTTTTATTAGAGTAGGTAGATAGATGTTTCATTCAACCAATAGCATCGTTTATAAATACAAAGGAGAACTAATGAGCAGGCTTAAAAGTATAAACAAGGAATGAACGATAATTATGAAAGAATAAAGCATAGGAGTGGATATGGTCAATCTCATTCTATACCCCTCTCCCCACCCCACCCCTTAAATTGGAGTATAAAGGATACGAATGCTCAACTTGTAAGTAGTAATTGCAACTGTCTAGCAATAAGAACTTTTGTGAATAAATCTACAATCTGGTCATGAGTGTTGATGGTGTAGCGGCTCAATATCTTTGGATAAACCAGTTCAGTCCCTAACACTAGTAGCTCCAACAGCTTTAGTCATAGTTCTTGTCCACGTCGTGCCTCTTGCCGCCATTGTTATGGCCATAGCTATTCGCCAACGGTTGCCACCATGAAAGTTATTTAATTTGTTTTATGGGTTTTTTCCTTGTTTTTCTTTTCAAGATTTTAAAGTGAAAAACTTGAAGCAAACGTTTAAATACCATTAGGGTGATGACATGACGGATAATTGGCACATTTACATGACATTAGATGGCAGGTTTATCTGCAGAGTGCATCATTGATTCATACCAATAATGTGAGTAAACAAAAGATGACAAGAGCACCATGAACATTTGGACAGGTTTATTTAGTCTCCATTTGCAGAATGGCTGTAAATTGTAATAATGTAAACTTGTAGCTGAAGTTATATAGTTTCACTTAAGAATAAACAAAAAAAAAAGCATAAACTTTTATTCCATTCAGATGCTTAAAATTTAAAAATACTTTCATGCTTTTGCTTTTAGAAAACAATTAACTAACTATTTATTATAACATATAATCAGTGTAACAAAACTGCCATTCTTCAACTAACACCAACTTCTAAATATTAAATTGCAATGACCGTTTTAATATTTTTATGACTATGGAAGCATTAACAACTTCTCCATATCCATGTTTATCATTAAAATATGTAGACTTGCTATATTTTGCATCTCAATCAGCTTTTCTCTCAATATCTGTCTATATAATTTAGTGTTTAATGAATGATAATACTTAACTATAAAGATATACTATACATCATCTCTACAAATATTTACGAGCGTATAAGAAAGAGAAAAACTAATAAAATAAACGTTTACAAATACGATAATAATAGAGATAGAGAACCTGATGTGGTATGCTAAATAAATTTTAAAAATAAATTTATAGATATATGATATTTAGTTAAATTATATAGATTTAAGGTCTCTCAATTTCCGAAATATTCTATTAATTCTATACTCTAGATTATATTTAAAAAAACACCAAAACATGTTTTTATCTTGTTACTCTATATCGACTAGGATTCATGTGTTTAAACTTTAAACTTTAAATTAAACAAAATGGATTTAATCAATATAATTACACGATTACACCTATCGAACTCAAAAACTGAACTCATTAATCAAATGCTGCTGCAACCTTATTTTCACCAACTCTGAGGGTCCCACCGAGTTCAACCGGTACAAGAGGAACAAGAGAATGCAAAACATCTGTTATCAACGGGCGGTAACTCGGTTCTGCTTGAAGACACAGCACCGCCACAGCCGCC